>NC_051862.1:211307996-211612009 GCF_015732765.1 Culex quinquefasciatus | reverse complement strand
AAGTGTACTGAACAGCAGCCGCGGGACCGTATTAAATATTGTTTTTTAACGAAGTTTTTCTCTGCAGAAATCCATGGTGAAAAGTAAACCAAACTTTTTTTTGAGGTGAATTAGTGTTAAGAATGCATGAAAAGTTTATAACACAAAAAGTTCCTTAAGTACGAGAAACTAACGAAAAATAAAAGGGCACATTTGAACTTTTTTTTTTTGGTTTGCAGTGAAAATGGTTATGTGCCCTTTTGTGTTTTTGATTTTTTCAATAGGAAATTGTTTGTTATCAATCTGATTCTTGGAGGGCATGTAGGGAGTGTACTATTGAATGGAATAGTGGAATAATCCCGAATGTTTACGTTTTGGTTTTGTGCGCTAATGAAATGTTTGGCTCGATTTACTCACTTGAGGTTGGCGTACGTGTGTTTGGACAACTCCAAACCCAAAGCAGTTTCGAGAAGTAGGGAAAATTCTCGTATGTTTGGCAGGTTAAGCACTCGCTCCGTACTACATCCAATTTGCTGATTTTCACTATTTAAATTTTTACTTGTTCGCTCACTTCCTATTGAACTATTTATCACCCGATTTAAATTGAAAACGCGTTCTATGACCTGTATTGAACGTCATAGTTCTGATATGGCAACATTAGAGGAACGCTGGTATTAGATGCTGTTCCCCTTTTTCTTTTTTAAATAATTGCGGAAAAAATATATTTTCAGCACATAGGTTTCAGCACTGTTTATGATATTTTTTTTTTTGAACTCTTTAATCATTATTTTTTTATTTATTTAAATTATTTAAATATTTAAAATAATATATAATTGACATCATCAAATTCCGCACAAATACACAAAATCCGGGCGGTCAAAAATCCACGAAAATAGTAAAAATCCGTACAGTTGATAGCCTTAGTTCATAACCAACAAGTTTGCTAAATACCAACAACCGGTTTAGAATTTTTTTTTCAAAAGAAATTAGTTAATTTTTGTATGAACAGCTGCCAAATCAGTATGGAGACTTTTATGGACAAACCTATTATGCAAAATGCCTTCTTTAGTTAAAGGGCAGCCCCACAAAATGAAAATCAGCCATCATGAAATATACAATTGAAATTTAATCTATTTCTGAACTTCTGGCGTTTTATTTCGCTTTGTGAAATTCTGGATTGCTTCCCCGTATAGAGCTATCTAAGCCCGATCTCACACACACTAGCACACCATTTGTTTTGCTGGCTGGTACAAAATTTAACCTCACTTTTTTTCGTGTACGTACACGCAATACATGCGCACGTAGATAACTCTATAGAGCCTTCCAGCATAGAATAGAGATAGGTAGAATTGCCACTTGCCGATTCCCCCTTGTAAACGTCAAGCGACACTGCCGACAGCGCCACCACTGCTCGAAACGGGGAACTTCAGTCGAAATGCGCACTGTGCACTTTGATGGAACTGCCCTGTGCATTCTGGAGGGTGCGTTTTGTTTGACAGTGACAGATGGAAAAAGGCTTGTTGACGTTCAGTTGGCAATCAAAATGTGAAATGGTGCTTGGAAGCCGGATGAAATGACGAGACTGGTGAAGGCGGTAGAACGTTAGGATTAGGCGCAAATTGCGGTTTAAGTTGGAGTGCGGAGTCTTTGCTGGAACACCACGACAACTTTTCTTCACTCCGAACGGCAAAATAGTCATTTCCTCTTCCGATTCTTCACTTGGTTTGACAGCGACAGCGAAATGTCAACATGACAAAACAGATGTCTTGGAGAAGTGAAAACGGGTGTCAACTTATTTGGCATAATCTTGAAATTTAGAAAAAAAGATGCTGATGCGAAATAAAAATCATTTAATCTTATTTAAAACAAAATATCCTAGTTAAGGGATGCACTTATCTTGAATTTTCATAATTGTTTTGATTTGTTTTCGATGTTTTTTTAAATCATTTTACATTTTTAATGAATAATATATATGTGCCAACCAGTTCTCCACATTCTTGACAGTATTATGCGCAGGGTGTTGTAGTTCCCCGTTTCGCCGCTGGCATCAGTTAGGCAGCACAGTTTTGTCCCCCGGTCGGTAAATGAGTGGCAATTCTATCTTTCTCTATTCTATGCTTCCAGGTCACAAAATATTCTAGCAGAATCGGTTCTGCCAGAATCCTGCTAGAATGCTGTAAGATTATCCAGCTCTGTAAGAACTTTGCTAGAACGTCGTGAATGGTTGATGATCTTCCTTTTCAAACCTGCTTTTTGCACTACGAATTTGAAGATACTTTATCAAAGTACTTGAAATTTGGACAGAAATTAGTTTAAAAAATATATATTTATAGCATGCGAACAAGTTTTCCTATTTCCCAGCAAATGTATGTTCAAATATTGGATTCCAGAATCAACCATTGGCTTAAAGGTTGAAAAAATCACGGCAAAGAAAAAATATCTAAATTGCAAACTAATCAACACTTTCGTTTCAAACAACTCAACTCACCTTAAAAACAGCTCGTACACGAACTGCAAATGTGGCCAGCTAGCCTCCAGCGTCGGTTCGTCCTCCTCCGGGTCGAACTCGGCCCCGTTCGGGTTGGACGACGGTGGCAGCGTCCGGAACAGATTGACGGCAAACATCTGCACCGCCTCCGGGTAGATCTGCTCGGTGATGATCTGCTGCTGGCTGCTCACGTACTCGACCATCTCCTGCAGGGCGCACCGTTTGATTTCCTTGTACTTGAGGTCGTTGAGCGGCTCGGAAAAGTCAAACAGTACGCAGCACTGGCGCAGCTTCTGGACGAAAAGTTCCTCCCGTTCCGGTCCCGGCGCGGCATCCTTCAGCTGTTCCAGCGTTTCAATTTCACTCGACTTGGGCACGATAAACCGCGACTGGGAACCGCCGCTGCTCGTGTTGCTGATGTTACTGACTGGCCGCCCGTTGTTGTTGTTGTTATTGTTTGGTCCGAGTCCCGCAGGGCCACCGCCGTTCCCTCCTCCGTTCAACCCGTTCGCTGCGGATGTTGTCGTCGTGTTGGTCGCTCCTCCTCCTCCCCCCGCTGCCGTCGTCATACCCAGCAGTGAATTATTATTGGCCATCGTCATTCCAGTTCCGGCCCCGCCGCCGCCTCCGCCACCACTCCCGGACGAATCGCTGCCATCGTCATTCATCGTCATCGTTTTGTTGTTGCCCTCGCTGTCCCGCTCCGGTTGAGGCATTCGCTACGTTCCGTTATCCTCTCCGCAAACAGCGCAAAAACCTGCTCCTCCGGAACCCGCGACCCGCGATGATTAGCTGCTGCTGCCGTAGGTGTTCGTCGTCGTCTTCGTCTTCGTCCCCCCTCCTCTTCTTGCTGCTTCTTCTCTGGCTCCGTCGTTCGTGTCGTCGTTCAATCAGCTCGTAAAAAAAGACTTGCCACTCACTCACGCACGGAAACGCATCCGCCAATATGTTCGTCACGCGGCGCACTCCAACCGGAAGGACATCCGTGCCACGGGGACGGCAAAGGACGATCGGAACGGACCGTTTTTCGACGCGGAAAGCACAAATTTTTGGGGAAAGCAAAAACACTCCCCGTTTGACACTTGACAGCTGGCGTTTTTTTTTCTTTTCTTTTTTCGGTCGCGTTGCGATTTTCCCCTCACCGCTCGCTGCTGGCGAAGTTTGGTCGAAGGGACATCGGCCCGACAATGTACGCGGCGGGTGAGTTGTGCACCCGATGTCCGTTCAGATTGGGGCGACTTATCTGACTGGGGTAGCCAACCAGTGTTGACAGTTCTAACCAACCGTCCCCTAACATGACAGTTTTCGTGAGTTGCGCGTATACACCGACAGATGGCAAGTGGGCCTCGTCGGAGTACGCCCATCAAATACGCAACTCAAAATTTGCATAGCAAACTTTTTTTTTCGTGACGGCTTTTGTGGCACGCTCACTTCAACAGTTCTAGACTAATATTTGAACGTGGCTTATCTATAAACAAGTTTTTAAAGAAAATGATTCCATAATGCTTATTTTGTCGTTTTAAACCAAAACAAGGCAAAAACTATATTTAATTAAACTATTCGCCATTTTAAAAAATTTGGCTAGATAGTATCGAAGGCCGCCATCTTAGGCCCACTGGGCCCACAAAACGGGGTACGCTCAGTTTGTATGGGAGCTGTCAACATGCTCCCGGGCTGGTTCTAACGGATCTTTTTTGCGGGAAGCCCAGTGAGTGTAGCGCCAAATCATAGAATAGAGAAAGATAGAATTGCCACTCATTTACCGACCGGGGGACAAAACTGTGCTGCCTAACTGATGCCAGCGGCGAAACGGGGAACTACAACACCCTGCGCATAATACTGTCAAGAATGTGGAGAACTGGTTGGCACATATATATTATTCATTAAAAATGTAAAATGATTTAAAAAAAACATGGAAAACAAATCAAAACAATTATGAAAATTCAAGATAAGTGCATCCCTTAACTAGGATATTTTGTTTTAAATAAGATTAAATGATTTTTATTTCGCATCAGCATCTTTTTTTCTAAATTTCAAGATTATGCCAAATAAGTTGACACCCGTTTTCACTTCTCCAAGACATCTGTTTTGTCATGTTGACATTTCGCTGTCGCTGTCAAACCAAGTGAAGAATCGGAAGAGGAAATGACTATTTTGCCGTTCGGAGTGAAGAAAAGTTGTCGTGGTGTTCCAGCAAAGACTCCGCACTCCAACTTAAACCGCAATTTGCGCCTAATCCTAACGTTCTACCGCCTTCACCAGTCTCGTCATTTCATCCGGCTTCCAAGCACCATTTCACATTTTTGATTGCCAACTGAACGTCAACAAGCCTTTTTCCATCTGTCACTGTCAAACAAAACGCACCCTCCAGAATGCACAGGGCAGTTCCATCAAAGTGCACAGTGCGCATTTCGACTGAAGTTCCCCGTTTCGAGCAGTGGTGGCGCTGTCGGCAGTGTCGCTTGACGTTTACAAGGGGGAATCGGCAAGTGGCAATTCTACCTATCTCTATTCTATGGCCAAATGCTTTGACCGGATAATCCAAAGTGGGATGTTTGAATCACCCCTTCGAAAAAAAAAAAAAAATAACTAAAATAATCAACTTTTTTTCAAACTTGGGTCCTAAAATTAACCTTAAATTGCTGATTTTAATGTTTGCATCGATAAAGATTTTAACAAAACAATAATATTATACAAGCTTAAGCCCTATTTGCACTGAAAATGGTACAATTTTCGCCTTTCAAAAAAAAAAACTCCATATAAAATTCGGTTTTCGTGCAAAATATTTTTTGACTGCTGGAAAACCCGCCTTACCATACCTTGCCTTATGCTCGGTCAAGGAAAAATTCAAATGGGCAGCAGCAGCAGCGAAAGAAAACCAGAGAGGATGAAGAAAAACCCCAACATATAGAGGTATCTACTTGCACATGTATTGCGCGTACGTAGACGAAAAAGATTGAGGTTAAATTTTGTCCGGCCAGCAAAATCAATTGGTGCGCTAGTGTGTGTACGCGAAACGTCATAAAGCTCTATAATTCCCTCTCCTTTGTTCTGCTGTTTGTAAAGCCACTTCTTAGGGGGCTACATACATGTTAATCGCCAATAATGTCAAAGTTGTTATGAGCACACACTTTAACTTGTTTATAAACTTTTTTATAAATGATATATACATTTTCACCTATTAACAAAACAAATCTGGAGTTTTTTTTTGGAAAAGGACCAATAAACCAAATTTTCAGTTTTTGCTTTTTGGTTGTTTTAAATACCCCTGACTCAAGGCGGTTCTGAAAACACCCAAAAAGCAAAAACTGGAAATTTGGTTTATTGGACCTTTTAAAAAAAACTCCAGAAATTTAAAGACATTTGGTTGTACAGTTGCCGAGATATAGCTATTTGATGTTAGCAGTTTCAAAAAACAGGTGCCACGATATCTCAACCACTGACGAACTGACGTGCCACCAGGAACAAATTGGTCGATCATTTTTGACCGCACACTGCTTCTTTTTCTTTCTACTGTTCTCTTCTTCGGCGATTGTCAGAATTCGAGTTTGACGTTTTGTCACATCAGCTGATTCCTTGCTTTGAAGAATTCTGGAACAACATGTGTAAATGGCGGATAAGAGTTGGAATGGAAATGTTACGAAAAGTTTAAAAGATAGCCTAATTTTTAAGTTTAACGAAATTTCTTGCCTCGTTACACATTAAATAATGCAAGATTTGCAAAATATTCATCGTTTAGTTCAGAATTTGCAAAAGTTTTCAGGCTTCAATATGTTTTCCCCCATATTTATTTGTTGTTCCTGAAAGTTTCTCAGCAAGTGCAGCTGCGCATCTGTCAAATCGTCTGTTTGACAATCGCTGATCGCTGAGGGTGAGTGAGAAAGAAGATAGGAAAGTGCGGTCATGTTAGGATTCGGGGTGGCACGTCAGTTCGTCAGTGTCTCAACACTGCTTTGACCAAATCGGCTCAAAATTTTGGTGAAGCCTCATTAACCCGGTTCCTTGTGCAATTTTTCGAAAAGTTTATTTAAAAAAAAAAATAGAAAATATTTTTTAGTTTTTCATAAAAATTTCGCCAGTTTTTGATTTTTGTATTTTTTGGAAATGTAAAATTTCAATATCGGGCTCCGTCATGCACACGCGGGATATGCCTTGGGAGTCTTCACCCAAAATTTCAGCCAATTTGGTCCATCTCATCTCGAGATACCGTGGCACCCGAGGTGGCACCCGTAAATCAACTTGGTGTTTGGAGAAAAACGGTCATAAAGTTAGACAGTTCGCTTTGCGCATGGCAAAATTTGGAATTCATGAAATATCATTATGAAACATTCAGGAGTACTTGAAAATCAAAATTTAAGTCTGGAGTTTTTTTTAAAAAAAAAAAGGTCCAATAAACCAAATTTTCAGTTTTTGCTTTTTGGGTGTTTTTTAATACCCTTGACTCAAGGCGGTTTCAAAAACACCTCCAAAAAGCAAAAACTGGAAATTTGTTTTATTGGACCTTTACAAAAAGAACTCCAGAAGTGGATTTGATAAATATCTGCAATATGAAATTTTAAGATTTTTTTTCTGTTTGTAAACGTCGTTACACACGGTGCAAAAAGTACTCTAGCACGACTGCTTTTCTTTTGAAGTCAAAGGGCAATTCACTTCTGATATTGCGCCAATATGAAGCCAATATTGGAGTCGATATGGTATGCAGCCAAGGAATACTGCGCGAGTATTATGCGCGTATGATATTCACGCTGATATCAGGGTAGATATGACCTCAAATACGACAAATATCGGGTCTATATCGTCAATACGGTATGCAGACAATAAGAATATTATGTGCGTATGATACGCGTATGCAGTATACTCGAAGTGATTAACCCCTAGTTTGAAGTGCGTATTGGCCTTCAAGACGAAATTACAGACAACCCTATAGAGTTATCTACGTGCGCATGTATTGTGTGTTCGTACACGATAAAGATTGAGGTTAAATTTTGTACCCTCCAGCAAATCAAATGGCGTGCTAGTGTGCGTGAGATCGGGCTTAGATAACTCTATAGAGTTATCTACGTGCGCATGTATTGCGTGTACGTACACGAAAGTGATTGAGGTTAAATTTTGTACCGGCCAGCAAAACAAATGGTGAGCTAGTGTGCGTGCCATGACTGACGGACGGGGCCGACAACGGCCCGAAAACGGCCGGACGGCTCGACAAAACGGCCCGAATTCCGTCGGTTTGTCCGACGGAATTCGGGCCCTTTTCGTGCCTATATGCAACACTTTGTCCGACGATCGACGAAATCGGCTTTCGAGAAAATCGACGTTGACGGGCCGTTGTCGGGCCGTTTTCGGGCGCCTTTGTTGTTCAGGTTGTCCTGCCATTGTCGTACGTTCTCGTTTCGGATTTTCTGGGCTAATTTGATAAAAAAAGAATTTCCATTTGCAAACAATCCTTTTTTATTATTGTTGTCAAATAAAGTAAATTGTAATTAATCACAAGCTCGGAACTGGTTCACACTTGGTGGGCGCAGCATTTTTCAACCCGTCTGAAACAAATTATTGATTTAGCAAAAAGTGAGAACAAACCATAATAAATATTCCTTATCTCAATTCTTTGTTTTGTCTGGGTTCCGTCATGCTCCTAAATCTGCTTTTTCACTAAATATAACACAATTTTATAAACTACAAATTAAACTTATTCCTTTGGAAACCCACGAAAATACAACTGTCATTGATTTTTATCAACGCCTGCCAAGATTTTCACACGCACTAGATGTCGCCTTTTTGACATTCGATCAAAACGCACGACAAACGCTCGAAAATGGCAGGACAAGATCGATTTCGAGTAGATAACGCTTCGAATCGCACGACCGCGGGACTGCAGTCTAACAGGGTGAGATCGGCCTTAGATAACTCTATTATGTGACTGCCCAGCGGTGCTCAATGTGAGCGATATCCACCAAATCCCACCTATTTGATCCAAACTTGAGTTTCGCAAAGGCCGCCCAAACTTTTCCCAAAACCTGTCCGTTCGTGCTGGCGTTCAGTCGTTTCGTGCAAGAGTTGTCCCAGTTTTTTTTTCGTGAAAAGTTTTGTGAGAATATTGAGGAAACGGGAACCTGCCATGGCCTATTCCGACACGGACGAATCGTCCGTCGGAATTAGCTCCCGGTCGGGCAGCTGGCAGATCGATTCCGGCTCGTCGGATTACGAGGGGGGCGTAGCGCCCAAGGTTCCGGCTGTCGTTGGGGAGCGTAGGCGTAACCCCCGCCGGAGGGCAGCAAAGGAGGCCGGCAGCTTTCGTGCACCTTCCGAGCTGCGCTCGGATGATTCGCTGAAGGTTGGGAAGAAAAAGAAGAAGAAGGGCGTAGCGCCAGTTCCGAAGGTCATTCTGCCAGCCGTGGAGCGAAAGCGCAACACTCGCAAGAAGCCACAGGTTGCTGCGATTGAGCGATCTAGTGAGGTCAGTGGGGAGGAAGAGGAGGAGGAGGAGGGTGAAGATTCGGTTGCCCAGATGCGGGCCATGTTGCGACTTCCGACGGTGCTGATCCAGGTGCGCAAGTACGGTATGGATATCGTGGACATTTGCGACCAGATGGAAAACTTGTTGCTTGATGAGGGAAATAACGACGAGATGAGTCGGCTTAAGCAGAGACTCAACAAGTTGAGCGAGAAGGTAAGCCGGATTAGGACTGGGATTTTGGATTGTTTTTAGATATAGATTTGTTTTTATTCTTACAGTGCTACCAAAAGGTGCGAGCTGAGTTTGACTGCGAAAATTTTAAGGAACCCAAGCCGAGACTGTCCCGTCGAGACAAACACAAGCCAAAACCGGTCATCGAGTCGGACGATGACTCCCCGATGCGTCTCCGGCGTATGGCTCGATCCGACAGTGTTGATTACACGTCGCCGGACAGAACTGGCGATTCGACGCAGCAACAGCCGGACGACTCACACCATCCGGATGAATCTGCCAAAGACAGTGGCAATCCGTCCTCTGGTCAGGATGAATCGCCGACGAAGAATGACACGGACGTTGAACCCGAAGCCCCGTCTGTTGACGAGCCCGAAGACATGGAGCCGATTCGTGACTGCCCACCGGAAAACAGCTACGAAACTGGCATCATGGACATTACGGACGGCGATCCGGATTGCAATCTGTTCTTCGACACGGAGCTGATGGCCGAAGTTTGTCCACCGCCAACCGACAGTATGATCAACGAGACACCTTCAATAAATGATGACATTTTCCGCGGACTGCAAAATGATCACGACGCGTACACGACACCGATTCACCGGGAGATTGTACCGCCTGCGGAACCGGCTCGACCGGCGTCACCCAAAAAGCGGGTTACCCAGGAGTGCAACACCACGGACACGCCAACCACCAGCATCGGTTCGCGATCTTCGGTCGATTCTCATCGTAGACGGGTTCTCCCGGCGACCGAGACTCCGGTGGTTCAGCAATCGCTCGAGCGGTACTTTACCAAGAAACCTGTTGAGCCAGTTGAGCAACCTTCCTTGGCAGGCAACGTAGACGCGGATGATGAAGTCCTGTTTGTCAGTGCCACGGCAGGACGTCGTCAGAAAGCTGGTGACGTTCAGATCAAATCGGAACCAGAGCCAAAGCCGGACATCTTTGTAACTCCTGAATATGTACCCAAGCCGGTTACGGTTGTAAGTACACAATATCAACCCAAGTATGTCGCCACACCAACCGGCCAATATGAACCCGAGCCGGTCGTCCCAGAATATGTGCCCGAGCCGGTCGTTGTTGTAACGTCACGTGCACAGTATCGTCCCAAGTCGGTCGCCATTCCAACTCCCGAATATGAACCCGAACCTGGACCGTCAAAAGCTCCAGCGAAGCAGTGGATGGTGCAAAAACTGGAGGCCAAGGGACCCAAGTTTATCACCAACTCCGATCCCAACCCAAACCGCGAACCTACGGTTGAAGAGCTCCAGTACATCGTGCCACATCAGCCCAAGTTCAGCGTGCCGCCGGCGCCTACAGGAGAAAATCCCGACCTGGAGCTAATGAAGAACGAAATCGATTGTCGTACGCGCATCCCAGATCTCTCCTGGATCGCCCAGAAAGCCATCCGTGAGGAGAGTCAACGCGCCAAGCGGGTCGAGCGGAACAACGAAAAGCTGCAACAGCAGCTGCAGCATTACCAGACCACAATGCCGGAGAATCAGCTGATTCTGGATTACGACAACGACAGCAAGACCTTCATCCGGGTGCACCCGGAACTGGTGAAGACAATGAAACCCCACCAGCGCGAGGGCGTCAAGTTCATGTACGACTGCTGTTACGGCGGGGTTTCGGACGTCAAAAACTCCAACGGATCCG
Source organism: Culex quinquefasciatus (assembly GCF_015732765.1). Lineage (NCBI taxonomy): Eukaryota > Metazoa > Arthropoda > Insecta > Diptera > Culicidae > Culex > Culex quinquefasciatus. Next base: position 211,601,198 of record NC_051862.1, on the reverse strand, counting down.
GCTGCATTCTGGCGCACTGCATGGGCCTCGGCAAGACGCTGCAGGTGATTGCCCTTATGAACACGGTCGTGTGCTACCCGAAGATGAAAACCAAGCGAATCATCGTGATCTGTCCGAAGAGCACCGTCATGAATTGGGCCCAGGAGATTCAGCACTGGCTGGGCGACATCCAGAGTGGGGTGAAGCTGAAGGTGTTCTACCTGCCGGATAGCTCGTGAGTATTGCGAATCTTTTTAGTCTATGGCTTGATAACCAGCAATACAGCCTTCAAGTCGCAACTATATTAAATTAATGATATCCAATTTCTCCTTCCAGCAACATCATAAAGAAGTTGGAGGTTCTCCGCGGCTTCCACTCCATATCTGGTCGCATGGCCAGCGTGCTGCTGATCGGCTATGAAGCGTTCCGTTCGTTGGTGTTCTACGACGCCAGCAACCGTAAGGGCGAGAAACATTCCGAGGGTGTACGCGCTGAGGTCCGGCGCGTCCTCATCAATCCGGGAGCCGATCTCGTGATTCTGGACGAGGGTCACATCATCAAGAACCGCAAGTCGCAGACGAACCTGTCGGTGGCGGAGATTGCCACCAAGCGTCGCATCATCCTGACGGGAACTCCCATCCAGAACAACCTGAACGAGTACTACTGCATGGTGAACTTCGTGAAGCCGGCCTACCTCGGAAGCGAGAAGGAGTTCAACGAACACTACGCGACTCCGATCAAGCAGGGACAACACGCGGACTCTGCCGTGGCGGACGTCAAATACATGAAGTATCGATCGTACGTTCTGCACAAAAACCTGGTCAACTTTGTCCAGCGCAAAGAGTTTGATGTGCTGCGCGGCTTTCTACCCGAGAAGTACGAGTACGTGTTGTACGTACCGCTCACCCCAGTTCAAGAAGATCTGTACGAGCAGTACCTGAAGCGGAATCCGCTGCGGCAGGAAACGGGAGGCGCACATTTGCTGGAGGATTACACCTTCATGCGCAAGATTTGGACGCACCCGATCGTGCTCGAGCGGGCTTGGGAAACGGCAATGAAGAAAAAGTACGGAGTTCAAGAGCGTCGCCGGGCAACTCGTCGAGCGCACGGCTTCGACAGCAGCTCGGATGATGACGATGACGACGACAAAGACCGAACTCGCGCCATCACAAACATCTGGTGGAAGCAGATCATCAGCGCCGACGATCTGGAATCGCTCTTCCCGAGCAACAAGATGATTCTGCTGTTTGAAATCCTGCGGCTGTGCCAGGAACGCGGCGAAAAGTGTCTGATCTTCTCCGGCTACGTAATGGTGCTGAACATGGTCGAGCACTTTATGAAGATGATCGACGAGCAGGGCACGAATCCGAAGGCGGCCCTGTACGGGTTCAACAAGTTCCGCGGCCCGTGGCGTCCGGGCATGGACTTTTACCGCATCGACGGCGGAACGTCCAAGTCAACGCGGCACGAAATGATCACCAAGTTCAACGATCCGAAGAACCTCGTGACGCGCGTCTTTCTCATTTCGACCAAGGCCGGCGGCCAGGGCATTAACCTGGTGGGAGCGAATCGGGTCATCATCCTGGATACTTCGTGGAACCCGGCCGTAGATCAGCAGGGCATCTTCCGAATCTACCGACTGGGACAGAAGAAACCGTGCTACATCTACCGACTGTTGGCGATGGTAAGTAAAAGAGGGAACCGTTTTCAAAATGTTTAACCTTTATTAGCTCAATCACTGCCCTTGGTCGAGTCGGCAATCGACTCGTCCAGATATTGCGTTATAAGTGGGTAAATTACATCGTACTGGGAAATGTTCTTCTGTCGGACGACCGCGCGGTACTTTTGCAGCGCCCCGGTTATCAACTCGAGCCGGTCCCGTTCGGCGGTGTGCGATTCGAGCCACTGCAGCAGCTTCTCGTTGGACCATCCGGCAGTGATGTGCGGGCTTGCCAAGTCCGACCCGGCAAAACCAAACAGTAGAAAGAGCACGATGTAGGGCGGAACGGCGCCGTCTTTCTCCTGTTTGACGAGGTCTTCCGGTGAGGCGTTGAGCAGCGTAGACATTGCCCGCAGCATGCGGAAGTTCTTGCCCAGCACGGTCAGGTCGGGAACGATGGGTTTCAGGGCTTGCTCCAGGTGATGGCAGTCGGACTTGAGTCGTAGCCGTCCGGCCATCGAGATGGGTCTGCACAGGGCGGCGTTTTGGACGAAGAGTTCGATGCAACGGCGGGCCAGGTTGAGGCCACACTCTTCTATGGTGGTCTTGTCGGAGAACGGAGCGATGTGTGAGTTCCACGAGCGGAGGAGGAAATCCTGCAGTTCTTGGACGTAGAACGACGGTCCGGCTGCGGTTATGGTGGCCGTGTTGAGTCCCGGTTCGCGATGCATCGACAGCAGGATTATGTTGACGGCCGAATGGATCGAACCGATCAACTGTTGCATGATGGTCAGCGTGATGGTTCGACCTTCGTTGAGGCTCTGTTTCAACTTGCTAGCGGACGGTGAAGCGGAGAACTTGGTTCCAAGATTACGAATCAACCGGCCGATGGCTTCCTGGTGGTAGAAGATGATGTTCGCAAGGGTGATGTTCTGCGACTGAGCCGCGTTCGGATTGTCCAACACCTGTTGCGTATCACCACCTAGCTTCACGTTCCGCTCGATACGATTCCAAAGATCTTTGTTTGAAACGCAGATAACGTCCGTCACCTGCCGCGTCAGCCGATCGTCCACAATGGCCGCATTCAGCTCAGTTGAAGCAACCCGGACGACGGCATCGATGACCTCCTGGTTGGGAAATTCAATGTCCACCAAAACCATCTTCAAATTGTTGGCGCACTTCTCCAAGTAACCCGCCTCCAGCGAAGCAAACACCTGCTCGTCAAACACAAACGGGCCGTGGTCCAGCTTTTTCTCCAGCCCACGGGCCACCGAAAGCAACTTGGGCAGTCCCTGCTGGAGTGCCTGATAGACGTGTGGAGTGTTGGATTGTGCGTTCGCAAAAGACGTCGTCAGCTGACGGGTCAAGTTGGTCCAAAAATTCGACCCGATAGTCTCGGCCATCCGTTTGCAATCGTCGGTTAGGGCCAGATCGCTGTACAGGAGACAACGCTGCAGGAAGATGATCTGCTGACAGTAGCTGTGAAATTCGTCCAGAAAGAGCCATTCCAGCGCTTGCCACAGCTTGGAGCGAAAGTTGGTCGAACTGGTCAGGACGGGCGCTTTGCCGGGTCCCCTGGTCTGTTCCGAGCGATCCTTCGTGCCGGAGGGGTCCGATTTGCGCAACTTACTAATGTCGGAGGTCGTGAAGCACTCCTTGATGGAATCTACGAGAAAAATAATAATAATCGAAATGAATGTCCGTTGATTGCAACCGAATTGCAAAACCCTCACCCTTGATGTAACGCTGGTACGTCTCCAGGATGTTCTCCAAGCACTTGCCCAGCGTTTTCATGTTCAGAAATATTCGCAAGCAATTCTTCGTCTCGTCCTCCTTTTCGCCCTGAATGCTCTGGAACAGATCCCGGTGGGCCGTCTGCACCAGCCGCGCTTTTACAGCCTTCACCGCCCCAATTTCCTCCCGCAAAAAGTCGATCCCCGTCAAATCCACATCGTCCATCAGACAGTCCAGCTCGTAAATCACACTCGCCTGATCCGCAAGTCCCGGCGCACCCTCCAGCCGTTGATAGACGTGCAAAAAGCGGCCACTCTGCCGCAGCAGGTGCGACAACTCGTGCAGCCTCGCCAGAATCTTCGTTTGCGTTTCCGTCTGCTCGTACGGCACGTTGACCATCTTCTTGAGCCGGTCCGCGCTGGCCTTCAACCGTTCAATGTGGCCCGACACGGAACCGACGGCGGCATTCAGCCGGCCGGCTTGATTCGCCTGGAACAGCAACGTGCCGTACTGGTCGCGAACCTGCGTCTGCAGCTGGGCGGACACCTTCTCCAGGCCCTCGGACAGTTTGCCGATCTGGTCCGTGATGGTCATTTTGGTGGCCAGTTTGGCCTTTTCCTCTTGCTTGTCCTGCAGGAATACGCTGAAGAATTCTGCGGCGGGAAAAACATTGAAAAAGGGGTTCTTTTTTTTGGTTGATTATATGCTCACCATCTTTTTCTATAGTTTCACAGGTTTTGAGGGTTTCGCTATCCATGGTCATTGCGGGTCTAATCGATGATTTAATTTTTTCGCTGATTAGCGCACACGTCGCAAATTTAATTCCAGTTGACCAATTTCAAAACAAACATTATCGAAAATGACAACAAAGACTGACAGCTACACGGCTGTTTGGAATTGACAAACTTTTGTTACTGTTCAAAGCAGTTTACTTTGGGGGGCAGGATGGTATTCAACACAAATAAATTAGAAGGTGCTCCCTATTTTTTTATTTCCCTAATTTTCTTCTTCTGCAGCACACCATGGAGGAGAAGGTGTACTCGCGGGCCGTTACGAAACAAGCGATGAGTCACCGGGTGGCGGACAAGAAGCAGGTCGACCGCAACTACAGCATGGCCGACCTTGAGGAGTTGTACCATTTTGAGCGCGTCGACATGGCGGCCCGGCCGAACGCCGCCCCCGCCGAGGACGAGCTGCTGTCCAATTTGCTGTGGAGCAAGCACAAGCTCATCTTCAGATACCACACGCACGAGACGATGCTGGACAACAAAACGGAACAGGATCTGACCGAGGCGGAAAAGAAGGTCGCCTGGGCCCAGTTCAAGTCGAAGCATCACACGACGGATGGCGTCGCGGGACTTGGGCTGGGCATTCTGGGTGGTGGACTGGGTCCAACCGACTCGCAGCTGTCCGACCCGGACTTGGACTCGCAGGTGTTGACCGAGCTGGACCTGGCATGCGCTCCAAACTACGACGACAACGACGTCAAGCCGGAACAGCAGGCACCGCTACCGCCGTTGGCTCTGCCGGTGAGACAAATGGCTCCGCCGACGCCAAACAACAAAGCGACCATTTTTGGCGATGATCCTTACAACACGAGCTACGGCGGTGGGTTGAGCATCATCGAGGAGCAGAGGCAACGGTTGAGTTTGAAGCCCGAACTGGGGGTGAAGCGCACGGCCTCTCAAGTTACGGTCAGTGCCGCCGAGGTGGAACTGTTGCGCGAGCTTGAAGAATGCGCTGTCCCGCAAAAAGTTAAGGGAGAGGATGATCATTACGAGCCACCAGCCAAAAAGAAGGTTGCCGCGCGGGATGTACCAGTGATGGACACGATCGACCTGTTGAACTTGTCCTACGGTGAGAAATGTGGGGAATTGTATTGCGTTTGTGATATCAACTTCTTTGTTCTGCTTTCAGAGGGCGACTCGGAGGAACCGCTTGAGGAGAGTCGCGAAGAGCAGTCGACAGAGCTGGAGGTGTCGATTCCACCGTCGGTTCCAGTTTTGAAGAGTGACAGCGGTTTGTCCATGATCGAGTATGATCCGGTGGGAAGCACGCAGGAGTTGGCGAGCTACGCTGAAACCACCACGACCACAATGAACTCCACCTCGGGCACGGCCGACCAGATCGTTCCACCGCCGCCGGTCAGCTACGAAAAGTTCAAGGCCAGCCTGGTCGAGGATCCGTCCGTGACGACGAGCACAACGACGGCGTCACCATCCGCGGTCGTCGTGGTGGCCACTTGCAGTTCTCCCGCGGCCGTGCCCGCTCCCCGCGTGATTATGACGCGCAGTATGAAACGAGCGGCCGTGCCGTTGAAAGCGGGAGATGTTCCCGCGATCAAGGCTGCGAAGAAGGTGGGTGTCGCAAGGTTGTTCAGGGCCGCGCGCGCAGAACTGACTCCGCTTCCATTTCTCTTCCCTTTTGCAGATCAAATAATGAAAAAGCTCTCTCTCTCTCTTTCTGCTCTTGTCGAATAGTTGTTTATTTATTGCTCTTTTTTGTAAATAGTTGTTCGCTTAGAATTAGTTTTTCTTTTGTTTTCTCGGAAGTTGTGCAGATTAACGGCGTCTGCTTACTCTCTCTGCAGATTCGTGGCATCGACGATGGTGGAAGCGTGTCGAGTGTCAGGTAAAACTGCTCGTCTAACGATATCCGAAAAACATCAAACTAACAACCTGGCGATTACTTTTCAGCTGTGAAGAAAATCGATGTCGAGCGCTGGTTCCCTTCACCGGTCCTCGCTTCGCGATGAATCCCGCGTTGAAGGCCTTGCTGGCGTGTGCCCTTACCCGTGCTGACCTAGACAATCCGTGCCGAGCGCTGGTTCCGTACGTACCGAGGGTGTCCCTGTTGGAGGTCATCCTCGCCGCTGCCGTCTCGGAGCAACTTTCCTCCACGGAAAGCGATTCCGAAGACGATAGTAGCAGCAGCAGCGAAACTGCGAGCACCTCGGACTCGTACCCGATGGGACTGCTAACTCAGACGTCGACGCTGTCCTGGACGGCGGCCGACCTGGCCTCGCTGGATGAGCACATTAGCGAGTACTACTCGGCGCTGTCGGATCTGGAAGACGAAATGGACTTTACCCAGCACACGCTGACCGATTCCCAGCGCGCGGCCGACCAGCAGGCTCGCGACGAAAAAGAGCACGCCGAACTGATGGAGAGTTTGCACGAGACGCGACAGGTCGTGACCGTGGACATTCTGCAAGAGCGCTGCCGTGCCGTTGTTCCGTACAATCCACCGGTTTCGCTGTGGACAGCCGAAGAGGGACAGGAGGAACACGAACCGAAAGCCGTCGTGTTTCACGCCAGCTTGACCGAAGCGCTGACCAACAGCAACAGCTGCGCTCGCGGCTTGAAGCGAAAGCGCGAGAAGGAGCTTCCAGTTTCTGTAGATAATGTTGTTTGGAAGAAGCCTCGAACGAGCAAGGTCTATCGCGCCAAACGGCGATCCATCGCCGCAGCGGTCATCCCGATTCCGACCGCAATCGAATTTCCTGTCGCAGAACCTGAACCTGTAACTGCCAACACAACGCTTTCCTGGGGAGACGAGGAGGTGGACTTTGTGGATTGGAACATCTCCTGCGGAGAAATCGAAGAACGTGAAAAAGAGCGTCGACTGGCGGAGCCAGCAGAACCTTCCGCGCTCCTTCCGTACCAACCTGCGCCATCGAAGAAGGTGCAGCAGCCACGCCTGGTCGTCATGTACGGTCCAATCCGATCGTTTTGGGATCCAAAACTGCTCTCGAGCCCGCTGCTCCCGCTCGTGAACGAACGCAAGGGTCAAATCTTGAAGGCTCAACACAACAAGCTGTTCCGATTCACCCCCTACGACAAGCGCGATCGCAAGTGGCGCAAAGTCGAGCAGGTCGTCACCGTCGAGGAAGAAAACACCTGCCGCTCGGTGGTGCTCTACACTGGAAGCTGCCCTCAATTGCCGCAAGAAGTTACGGTTCGCTACCTGCTGCACCCGCTTCTTGTGGGCTATCTGTCCTTTTGCCGTTACGCGACGCAGCATTCGACGATGCGTGAGACGATCAACCGAGGAACGAAGCGAAAGGTCGACTGGCAGAGTGGAGGCGGCAGCAGCATGAAACGGTCACGCGCGGTCAACAGTGCGCCGTAATTTTCGCACATCGAATGCGAAACTGGATTTCGTTTCCGAGACTTGAGAAAGAAAAACTTGTTTTGTTTTTGTTTAGTGCTTAGTGCATTAATATTTTTTTTCGTTTTTATTATTAACCTCTTGATGTAACGTGGTAACAGTAATACTAACATCTACCATCTTGATTTATCTCATCACTAAATGCTATTCTTTGTTTTATACTGTTCGACAAGTAGTTGAAGAAAATGTAGCGTGTGTTTGTTAAATAAAAGCCGTTTTTTTCTCGAGCGACACAAATAGAGAGTTCTTAGTACGGTTCCTCCAGCTTGGAGCCGATTCCCTGGCCAAACATGGTGGCGCCCTGTTCGTTCTCATCGAATCCGGGCAGGGCCTTGCAGCGTTCCAGCCAGGCACTCACGTTGGCCAAACCGCTCACGTCGGCGCCCAATTTCTGCAAGAAGAAAAAGGTAATTTAAATTTCCACTCATGCAAACCTCCAACTGAAATTCTCTCTCTCACCTCCAGTGACGACACGCTCGCCAGCAGGCACAAATCGGCCACGGTGCAGTCCTCCCCGGTGACCCAGTCCTGTCCCTCCAGGAATCCGTTCAGCGTGGACAGCGCCTCCCCAATGGCGTCCTTGCGCTCCTGCGGAATGCTCTTGGCACCGGCGCGCATAACTGGGCCGATGGCGGCGAATGCCCGCGCAAACAGCACCGTCGAGTCAAAGTACAGCATCCGGTTGATGAGGCCACGCTTGCGGGGATCGCTCGGGTACAGCGCGCTGTCCGGCCGGTGCTGCTCGACGAGGTAGGTCGCGATCGCCTTCGACTCCCACAGGACGTAATCGTCGTCGACGAGCGTCGGCACGGTGTGCTGCGGGTTGATCTTGAGAAAGTCCTCGGTCATGTGCTCGCCGGCCATCAGGTTCAGGATCTTAACCTAAGGAAAAAAGAACAAAGCAAAACGAAACATTACGGTTACCTTCGGCATGTGCAGGTCAATCGTTTTTATCGACTCGCGCCTCCCTTCCCTCGAGAGGGTGAAATAATTACGGAAAATCAATAACTGGTGGCCACCGCCCGAAGGAATCGGACTCTCACGGGGCTGAATAATTGATTGCGTGATGGGTCAATTTTTCCACGCGGCATAACTTTGGAAGGACACGTCGGAAGGAGTGGGGGAGTTGAGTCCAGTTTAGACCACCCTTTTTGTCGCAATGTACGGGACAGCTGTTTCTGGTTCTCATTAGAATGTGTTAGGTACGTTGCGAGGTGTAAGAGTTGAAGGCGACAAGCCGCCACTTAGATATCAATTTGATACATCTTGGTGGTGCGCGCTCCCGGCACGCAACCATACTTAATGTTTACTTTTTTTTATTCGGTTAGATTTGGTTTAATGGTGATGAATGGTGGGACGGGTGTGCGCATTTTGGTTGGCTGTTAAACCTTTTTTAACTGCGGTACTGGGGTCAAACAATTGAAGTCCTTGAATCGCACCTTAATGTTTTTTTTTGTCAGATTGTTTTAGTCTTTTGTTACCGATTTGAATTAACTGATCGCCTTTGTTTTAGGTTGTGGAGAACGCAGGGTAAAGCAGATTTTTTTGGTCAAATTTTCAGATTTTATCTATTGTGTGGTTTGAAATATTGCAATGGCAGGGCGTTGCAAATTTGTTTTCTTCAAAAAGTCAGGAAAATTTGGCAGACCAATGCATGAAAAATATTTGTTAAAAAAAGTGCTACTGAAGAAAACGCGATTAAAATGTTTGATCAATTTCACGTGATTCTTTGCTGGAAACGCAGTCGATTTAGCGGTCGGTCTCCACCATGCAAGTATCGGACTAACATTCCCATCCACTTCCCAGTGTCTTACCACTGGTTGTGGCCGGCGTCGGTATTGATCAGCGTGATATGGACCTTTTAGTGTTGTGAAGTGGAAGCGATTGGTTGCTACTTTTCATCTGTGTTTTAGCATAAAAAGTAGCCGTGTTAATACTTCAAGAATAACCATCATGGCGAAGAACTTTTTTTTGTTAATCATCCCGGTACGAGAATCGTACTCACGACCTCTGGATTGGCAATCCAGCACGCCGCTAGTCGAAACCCATCCCCTACCGCTCAGTATAGGGGGATGGCGTCGCTATTTTTAGACCATGTTTTCCACTTTTTCTCATCGAAACCGACTACTTTATCGACTTCATTTTGCTGGGCGAGATAGGACGCCGTCTATTTTTAGACGATGACTCAGCTCTTTTCCACTCTTGCACTTCAAAAAACCAGATGGCAGCACGATGTAACGCCACGTCCCTATTCCCAGTGAGTAGAATTACTCTTTTAAGGGTTCTGACTTTGCCGAGCCAGACAGGAATCGAACCCGTCACCATCCGCTTACTAATCTAATCTCTAATCTAATCAGACCCTAGCGCAGCCAATCTTTCGAAGGGATCCTGGAGAGTGCCTTAGGTTAGATGACGCCTAGCACTCTTCTTGTCATTTATTAACATTTGTAGTGCGCCATTGCATTGGAATGCATTGAAACATCACAAGCGTTAAAGCGGCCAAGCCTACTGCGTAAAGCCGTATCGCAGAGATGACTCGTAATTGGGTTGAGTTTGAGCACTGAGTGTTCGAACAACAACACAATTCTGAATCGACAGGGGAGGAAGAAGCGTGGGGACACACCACCATACACTCCGAGATTTTTGGTTGTATTCGTTGGGAGCACCATGCTAAGAAGGTTTGGTACTCCGGGACCCTCTGGGATGGGATATTGTATTTGCACGAATGCCCTGGACACTATTTGCCGTGGTTATAGCGCCACAACTCGCTCTCTGTAACAGTATTCCTAATTCCAGTCTTCGCTCACCAAGTCGTCATGGCCTAGTGGTTAGCATTTTTTGCTTACCAATCCAAATGACGGAGGATCGAACCCCGCCTCGAGCGACTTTGATTTTTCGTTCATATTCACCATTTCAAATTTATGTGTTCTTAACTTTCTCGTTGGGAGCAGATGGGAATCGAACCCAGAACCATTCGCGCTTACAAAGCGAACGCCGTAACCAGTCAGCCACGGCCGCTCCTACGAACCCGTCACCATCCGTTTACAAAGCGAAACATGTAACCTCACGGCCACAGTAGCTCGGCTTTAGATACTTGAAGATGGAGATGGAAAAGGGTGTGTAGCCCAAAGACGAAGTTTTTCGTCAAAAAACTTTCGAAAGCACACGATTGAGTTTTACTCAGCCCGGGAGCATGTTGACAGCTCCCATACAAACTGAGCGTACCCCGTTTTGTGGGCCCAGTGGGCCTAAGATGGCGGCCTTCGATATTATCTAGCCAAACTTTTGAAAACGGCGAATAGTTTAAATAAAAATAGTTTTTGCTTTGTTTTGGTTTAAAATGACAAAATAAACATTCTGGAATAATTTTCTTGAAAAACTTGTTTAGAGATACGCCACGTTCAAATATTAGTCTAGAACAGTTGAAGTGAGCGTGCCGCAAAAGCCGTTACGAAAAAAAAGTTTCCTATGCAAATTTTGAGTTGCGCTTTTGATGGACGGACTCCGACGAGGCCCACTTGCCATCTGTCAGTGAATACGCGCAACTCACGAAAACTGTCATCTTAGGGTCCGGTTGGTTTTACTAGCCTTAATCGAGGCTGCGGATAACCGAGTATGGACTGCATACGTGATAAAGATGTAAAGATTAAGAGTGATGGAAACAACAAAGAGGGTAAAAACATCAACAATTTTACAATGTGTAAAAAAACACGTGTAAAATTAAAAAAAGTGTTCTAAGCAAAAAAAAACTTTTTGATAAAAAGTACTTTTTTTCAGAATTTTTTGATACTCAAAATTCTGAAAAAATAGTAATTTTTATCAGAAAGTTTTTTTTCGCTTTATATCCTTTCATGGTTTTGGGCTAGGTATCCTCGATAAACATCTTTTAGTGAAAAACTGTGAAATTTAAGTTGCCTTACCGTCTTACTCGTACCAAGATATCAAAAATGTTTCACGAAAATTAACTCTAACCAACAAAATTGATTACTGGGGAGGAAGGGAAAGCATGAAGTTTTAAGTCCCCAGAAACAAGTACACTTTGATTTTTTCAAAAAATATTTAGACAGAGCGGAATGGTTTTCTCCAAAGTTTGTATGGAGAATTGGGGCGGTTCGTCGCTGTTGCATGCAAGCAAAAATTGCATGCAATATGTAGGAGTAGCGAACAGCACTAATTTGAATGGGTGTTATGTGTGAGATAACGAAAAATTTACAGCAAAGAATTGAAAAATTTCTCGAAAAAATTAAAAACAAAAATCTAATGGTAAAGCTAAAAGAATAAGCTAAAAACAGGGTGGCCACTCAAGTCGGGAAATCGGGAAAGTCGGGAAAAAGTCGGGAATTCGCCAAAATCCGCTAAAAATCGGGGAAAAATCGGAAATTTTTGATTTTTTGTCAGAAAGTCGGGAAAAGTCTTTAACATACCTGCTTGATTTTTTATTTCTAATTCTTGAATAATTTTGTAACATTTTGAAAAATTTTCAAATTAAATTCACTGAATTCTTCTTTAGTAACTTACGTTAAATTAAAAGTTTCTTTCACTATTTCAATCTATTTGAAAATTAAAAGATTTTTTAAGAAATTAAAAATACTAATAAATACTGGATGTATTTGACGCAGAATTTTATATTTTTTTATGATTCAAAAGTTTTTTATTTATTTATTTATTTTTGTTGATCAAACAGTAACTCTTGTTCTTACTCTAGCTTAAAACAACAACGAAGTTAATGAAAAAATAATATAAAAGTTGAGCGTGAATTGCGAATTTTGTAACATTTTGAACAATTTTCAAATTAAATTCACTGATCTTCTTTAGTAACTTACGTTAAATTAAAAGTTTCTTTCACTATTTCAATCTATTTGAAAATTAAAAGATTTTTTAAGAAATTAAAAATACTAATAAACACTGGATGTATTTGACACAGAATTTTTTTATTTTTTTTTATGAATCAAAAGTTTTTTATTTATTTATTTATTTTTGTTGATCAAAAAGTAACTCTTGTTCTTACTCTAACTTAAAACAACAACGAAGTTAATGAAAAAATAATATAAAAATTGAGCCTAATTTTAACGATTTTGGCTAGCGCAAACGTATGATTCTGTTGCATTTTATCACAGCGGTTATCAAGTTTTTTCGACCAATACCTCCCTTGATAATTTTCAAGACCTTTATCCCCCCTCCTCCCCCTTTCAATTATAAAAAAAATCATAATTTTGGCTTTAATTTATGTAGAAAGATAAAAATTTCCATTACAAAATATTTTTTCTCTCTTGCAATAATAAAACAAATTCTTAGCTATTTGTTTTAATATTTTTTCATAACCTGCTCATGTTAAATGGAATGCAAATGTCTAAAAAAAATAAGCCAAACAGCCAAAAAAAATAAAGAAAAATATTTAACAAAAAAAAACCATTAATAACAGCTCATAACCGAAAAAAAATGGTTTAAGTTATTGCAAATATGTTAAAAGATTTTTTTCTCTCAAACATGTGACATAAAAATGTGGTAAAACATAAAATCTTATCAAACTGTTTTTTTTTTTTTCATTGAAAAACAAATGAAGCAGTTAAATACTGACAACTAGATAAAGCAACATTTATTAAAAAAAATCAAAAACAAAATTTCAAAATACAAAATACTTAGTAAAAACATTTCGAAATTTTCGAAATTTATTTGAAAGAATATTAACAGCAGTAACATTTTAAAATTAAGAATAAAATTTAAAATTTGGTAATCTTTTATTTTTTGTCATTTCCAGTTGAAACGAAGTATCAAAAACTATACTTTTACTAATATTAAAATTAAACATTCAAATTACAAATATTATTAAGCTGTCGGTTATTTTTCAAAGACTATTTGCTTAAGTTTCTAATTGGATTCAAAATAATGAATGCTTCAATTTTTAATGGAATTTTTTTAGGGATTTTTCATTAAATATCTGTTTTTATGAAAATTGTCAATAGTTTTATTTTCTTTGAATTCATTTAGATTTTTTTGATGGTTTATATTGATTTTTTTAAATGGGTTTTTAAACTTTTTAGTTTAAAATCATTCTTTCGATAAGAAATGCCTATTATTTAAGATTCTGGAAAAGTCGGGAAATAGTCGGGAATTTCAAAATGGTTTTTATTTCTTTTTCTTGCTTTAAACATCAAATTCGAGTTCTGCGACCCCATTTTAGACAAATTTTAATAGTTGATTGCCTCTTAGATAATTGAATGCCTTTTTTCATTATTTCGTTGCGGCCATATTGGCCGCCATCTTGAATCAAAAAAATCTGAATCACTTTAGCGTAGTTTAGGGGTCATACTTAAGCTCGACAATCAAAAATTAGACAACCAAAAAAAATCATGATTCGATAATCCGAAGTTCCGATTATCCGAATTGAAATTTTTCCGAGACCTTCGGATCGAGTCTGGACTGTATCTAATAATCACACAATAAATATACATTAAATTATTTAAAAAGTGTTACAAAAACACTAAAACACAAAAGACTTCCAGAACATTAAAAGAAAACATAAAAATACGTCAGTTGTTTTAACCCCATTTTTTGCGAGTAGATGGTATCAAGAAAAAAGATTTAAAAAATCATTCAATTTTGAATGAATCTTCAGCAGAATTTGAGCCGATGCTTGCCGTATAAACAAAAAGCATTATTTGGGAAAGAAAAACTGATCATATTTTTGTAAAAAATCAAAATTGCTCCTGGTTTTTTTTGCCCTCCAAACTTCAAACTCTAAAAGCAACGCAAAAAAATTGCGAAGATATATTTACATTTATTGTTAAACTAATCAGCTTTCACTGGCTTGCTACTTTCTAAAACCATTCAAAAAATTTAAAAAATCTAAATTTCTTGTGTCCCAAGTAAACGTGGGCATTATAAAATAACTTTTTCAAAATAGTCATATAATTACAAGGTTTCCATCGATTCGCCTGAGCAAACAAAGATCAATTTACAAGCCCTGCGTGCGCCCATCCCAAAAACCGCGAAACCAATCAAATCTCCACCAAATCACCCTTCTTGTTATTCTTCACCGTTTATAATGATGATCCCTCGAAAAATGATCCAGCAAACTTGCCGATTCATCGTGACTTGGCACAATTTCGAGACTTCCTCTTTGGAGTGGGGTTTTTTTTTGCACATTTCATTAACACTTGGCGGTCGCATACTTTTCGCATACCTCAACATCCAGTCCGAGATTGCGGGCCACCAGCAGGGCCGACCGGGACGGCGGGGACATTGGGAAGTGGTACAACACAATTGGGGCCATTCTGAACTTTTCGTTAAGCTTCACTTGGTTATCACAAAACTATTCGATTCGGGAAGCGATCACACACAAACCACACTTGTTGTTCACCGGTCAATCGACTAACTCGCACTAGAGCCCGACCGGTGCTGGGCCAACAGTTTTATAGTTGGCCTTCGTCGAAAAGCAAGGTGAGAAGAGATCATTTAGTTTTGGAAACGCCACTGCTAGGCGACCACGCCGCCACGGTAGTTTCACGATGACGTCACTTTACTGAAATGAACACACACTTGGCTTTGGGTTTGGTGCGTCTAATGATGAGAAGAGCAACACGTGGCGATAGAGGTGGAAGGTGGCGATGTCTCTCTCCTCGAAGGGAAGAGATTTGAAGACTCATGCTGACACTGACCGAATAGACTACGAACCCGGCTTTGTTGTTTGCGGTGTTTTTGCTTTTGTCATATCAGTGGGAAATGGTAAATATCGAAACGAATGATCCTTATACTGCTTTTGGTGAGCAGTGAGAGCTCTGAAGCAAGAATTAAAGATAACTATGTGGTTCAGAAGAGACAGATTAGACAAATTGAAACATTATTATTATTCGTGAAATGGAAATGATGGGGTTAGTTCTTATATTACTGCCAGAGATTTCTGGGATTTCAGATCCTCGCCCCTCTCCTCTGTCAAGCATATTTCTTTTAACTTCAACATGGGCTGTCACAAAAACCCAGCGTTGATTCATGCTTAGAAATGCTCAAAGATTTTTTAAATTTTTTATTTCTTTTAAATTTTTAAAATATTTTCAATTTAGGAATTTTAATATTATTTACTTTAATTTGTTATTAAGATTTCTTTTTTTTTTCATTTTATATATCTTTAACTTTTGTTTTGATTTTTAAATTCTTCAAATTTTAAAATTTTTGGAGCCTTTTTTTATTTTTTTTTCAATTTTTCAAGAACTTATATTTTTTTGAATTGTTTAAAAAACATTTTTAATTCTTTTTAAATATTTTTACTATTTTATTCTTCTATAAAGCGTGTTCTAGCGTGCTGCTCGTACTGACTCAGAGCAAGGGTGAGATGTAGGTGTAAGGGCAGTGCGTGTTCGTCGGGAACCTAGTGCATAAGATCGGTCAAGGCCCGTTCTTACACTGAAAATTGCGAATTGCGAATTTTATTCTTCTATAAATTTCTTTTTCTTTCATTTTTTTTTTGTATTTTTTTTAGATATTTTTATATTTGTTCAAGCTTTTTAAATTTGTTCCGTGCTTGTTCACCGTGCTGAATACCGGGTAGCAAAGTAAAATCCAGAAGAACTGAGAGCAAATTTGCTACCGCGGGGTTTGGCTTGCCGTCGGGTGCACATTTGATTTGCTTCGATGTTTGCCCCCAGCGCAGGAGATGCACTAAAGCAGCGATTCTCAACCTTTTTCTAGGATGGTAGGAGTTTGGGGTAATATGGACAGGGGGGGTAATTTGGACACCCCTTTAAAAATCACATTTTCTTCGGATATAAAGTGAAAACGGCAATTTAAGTGATAAGGCTAGTACTAGTAATGGCCTAGGAGTATGGACAAACCAAAAAAGTTGGAATAGGTTAAGTAGTTTTGGTGTAATATGTAAAAGTTTTCAAAGGCCGGTTGGCAGTGCCTTAAATTCTAATATTTGAAGGTTAGGAAATAAGGTTTAGCAGGGGTTATATGGCAAAAAAGTGGACATTTTATGTTTAAGGGGGTTGCTTGGACGATGCCTGAGATATGTACGTATAAAAATTGTGCATTTTATCCAGTTTTATCATCAAAAATTGCAATTTATGATAGAACATGCTATGGGGGTAATTTGGACATGGCTTGTGGGGTAATTTGGACATACCTGAAAGTCTACCTGTCAGGCAACAAAAAAGTAACTTTCATGGTTGGATGAGTTTTTAAAGCGATTTAGATAAATTTAGAGGGATTTAATATGTCAAAACAATCAAAACGGAATGTGAGCAGTGAGAACTTTCACAGAACCCCTATTCTTTAATTTAGATAAATTTATTCCAATATTCGAATTGATGAAAATCTGATTACTGCACATTTGGCGTTCAACAAGACTCTAATGTTAATTGCTATTAATAAATTTCGTTGACATTTCTAATTTCTATGCTGGTTTACAATAATATTTAAATTTGAAGGGCTACAGAATGTAAAATTTAAAAAAATGTTTTTTCAGGCTAATAAATTCTATATAAAGATTGATTTATATAAACATAAACGATACCTTAATCACTAAAAACTATACTTGTGCCTAATCCAGAATCAATGTTTAAATCATTTCAGTATTAATGATTAAATTATGTATACTACACTGAACTATTTGTTATCTTCCTATTGAATTATAGTTCTATCACAAAATCATTATTTAAACCTTTGATGAAATATTGTGAGCAAAACAACACTTCAAAATATAAAGCAATTACAAAACCAGGTTGAAGGATAAAAAACATGCTCAAAAAATCTAATGTTAAACTTATTCTTCAACATGTGTCCAAATTACTCCTCAAAAGGTGTTCATATTACCCCACAAGGTATGTCCATATTACCCCACAAGGCATGTCCAAATTACCCCACAAGGCATGTCCAAATTACCCCATAGGGGTGTTCATATTACCCCCACACAAAAATGTGGGGGTAATTTGATCACCTTTTAATTTTTGCGATAAAAATGGGTTTTTCATCAAAATTTATCGAAATAAATGACATTTTTCCATCAAATATGGTCTCTATTATCCTCTGGTGTCATCCACATTCCTTTAAAATATCCATACAGCCCGTGACAGAGCAATTTCCTTAGGGTGTCCAAATTACCCCACACTCCCCTACCCCCTACCGTGTAAATCAAGTAGGCCCGGTACCCCCGTTGAGAATCGCTGCACTAAAGGAAGTATTACGCTACGACAAACAAACGAACAAACTTTTTTGATAGTTTAGCAGATTGCCTGCTCGGTTTGTTTGCCTGCATTTGATTTACAGAAAGGTCAGCCTGCATACAATTGGCTTTGTTGGAAGTTTTTCGCAAACAATTTTGCGAGTTTGGCAAACTGTCAAACACAAAACAAGTGCGAGTTTATTTGCCATAGTCTAATACCTCCTTTATGGAGTTTATCGTGGTGATTATTGCATTCGATCGTAATTTCTCGACTCACGATCGAGATTTCTCGAGCGTAACATTACGATCGTAATTTGTCGATTTCAAATTTTTTAAAAATTCCATAATTTTTTTTAAATCCTAAAATTTTTTAAGATTTCAAAAGATTAAAAATTTAAATTAAAAAAAATAAAATAAAGATGGTATAGGACCAATAATTCCACCCTCAACCCCTCTTATGGTTATATTGCAGCTCGCTTATCCGATGTTTCGATTATCCGAAGTTCGATTATCCAAAAGTTTGTATGGGACTTCGGATAATCGAATCACGAACAAAAACATTTTTTTTTTGTTTTTTTTTTCTTTTTCTTGTTTTAAACATCAAATTTGAGTTTTGTATTCTGCGACCCCATTTTAATCAAATTTGAATAGTTGATTGCCTATTAAATAATAAAATATATTTTTTTATATTTATAAATATTTTGGCCGGGACCCGTGGTTTAGGGGTAAGCGTGATTACCTCTCACCCAATCGGCCTGGGTTCGATCCCAGAAGGTCCCGGTGGCATTTTTCGAGACGAGATTTGTCTGATCACGCCTTCCGTCGGACAGGAAGTAAATGTTGGCCCCGGACTAACCTAAAAAAAACAGGTTAGGTCGTTAGCTCAGTCCAGGTGAAGGAGTCGTCTCCCTGGGTCCTGTCTCGGTGGAGTCGCTGGTAGGCAGTTGGAATAACAATCCAAAGGTCATCAGTTCGAATCCCGGGGTGGATGGAAGCTAATGTGTAAAAAGAGGTTTGCAATTGCCTCAACAATCAAGCCTTCGGACACCTAGTTTCGAGTAGGAATCTTGCAATCGAGAACGCCAAAGCAATGCTTTTTGTTATTTTTCACCGCCATATTGGCCGCCTTCTTGGATTTAAAAAAAAATAAATCACTTTAGCGTAGTTTTAAACTAAATTAGGTCATACTTAAGCTCGAAAATCAAAAATTGAACAACGTAATTTTTTTTCGTAATTCGATTATCCGAAGTGAAATTTTTGCGAGGCCTTCGGATAATCGAGTGTGGACTGTACCTATCTTTATTTTAAGTGTTATGTTTCTTCTGCTAATGTTTCTTAAACGCCCTTATCAAGCCTGATAATCACGCCCTAAGTATAGCAGATCTTCGTTTGTCATTGATACTGTTTTTTTTTAATTTTTAAAAAGTAGGGGAACGACGTAAACGCCACTGGGCATAAGATTGAATGAAGTTTTTTTTCAAAACCTTTGTTTTCTTATAATATTTGGAAATTACAAAATAAGGCTTAAGGTTCCTTTTAAGGCTCTTATTATCACCAATGAATTGCACCTATTATAAAGTATGATTTAAGGGGTTACATACATGTAGAAAATCACAAAATGTCATGTTTCAGAAAATTTATTCAATCCACTTAAAATGTGATTTTCATTCACTCCTGAAAGTTTCATGAAGATATTCCATGATTAAACTGAGTAAGAGACGATTTACGCTCAAAATTTTGCCATGCGCAAAGCGAACTGACAAACTTTGTGAGCGTTTTTCTCTAAACGCCGAGTTGATTTACGGGTGCCACGATATCTCGAGATGGGATGGACCAAATTGGCTGAAATTTGAGGTGAAGACTTACAAGACATATTCCGTGTGCATGACGAAGCCCGATTTTGAAATGTTGCCTTTTTAAAAAATACTAAAATCAAAAACTGACGATTTTTTATATGAAAAACACAGAAATATTTTTATCTTTTTTTTCAAATAAACTTATTGAAAATCGGGCTTCGTCCTACACATAGGACTGGTTTAACGAGGCTTCACCAAAAATGTGAGCCGATTTGGTCAAAGCAGTGTAAAGATATCGTAGCACCCGTTTTTTGAAACTGCTAACTTCAAATACATAGCTAAATCTCGGCAATGGAGCACCCGATTCGAGTGGTAGAAATGACAGTTCTCCCATAAGGAATACATTGTAGAAAAAAGCAAAAACTGCTCGACTGGAAATGCTCCATTATACAACCAAATGTCTTCAAATTTATTTTGATAATAGTTGAAAATATATATTTTAATGCCCTTAAAACAGATTCAAAAAAAAGTTTAAGTGTGTGCTCAAACCAACATCTGAAAATTTTGCCCTTAACTTTTGGTTATTTTTGTAGAGAGCTTTAAAAAAATCTTGTTCTGATGGGGTAAATGTACCATATGGATTTTTAGTATTGAAAAAATACGAATTCCTGCAACAAAATATTTTATTGGGAAATAAATACATAAAAGTACTTACAAACTGAAGAAGAATTGTTAAAAAAAATTGTCCATACAAAATATAGTGATATTATGAAATTTTACTATTTATCATCCAAGTAATTTTTTTTTTTTTCGTAAAAACGATCAAATTTTTAGTAAATAACAGTTAAATTTTTGCAAATTTACATGTTGTTTCATGCATTGTTCCTCTTGCCCCAACGGGTTGTTCGTCTTGCCCCACTTGTTGAGTTGAACGCACGGAAAATCAAAAATTTAATAAGATGATAAGATGATTATAAAAAATCCGACAGATTTTTTAACGTTTTTAATGGGTTATAACGAGCATTTCCTTAGATTGGTACACTTGCCCCACTTTCCCCTAATTGGATTGATAAAAAAAATATTTTTTTATTTTTAAAATTTTTTACTTAAAAAAAAAATTGGATTTTTTTTAAATATTCCGTTTATATTAAAAAATATTCAAAAAAAATGGTATTACAAATTACGATCGTAGGGGAATTATACCCTTTCTCAGCCTATTTCTATTATCGGCCTATCAGCACTTTGATCATGAATTACAGCTTATATAAAGTGTTTTTGACTGTTCCAAAGTAATAAATAGCTCAAATAAAAGTGAGCAAGCAACTCTCCATTGTTGAAACATCTGAAAATGTTGATTTAATAGCAGAAACGGCAAAAGTGATGAGATTTGGTCGAACGGCTTAGTGTGATTAAACTGGGTATATTTCCAATTTCTCGATGGTAGATCGAGATTTGTCAATGGTAAGTCGTAATCTTACTATCGAGAAATCTCGATCGTGAGTCAAGAAATTACGATCGAATGCAATAATCATCACGTATATTTTCCATGGTTTGTGAATGCTTTCTTACCTTACCAATTATTGGTTCCAGGTTGTGCTCTGGAAAACGAATGGGACAGTAATTTTCTCAATAAATCAAAGCATCGCTCGATTACGTATCACAAGATAAATTATACTTTTATTATCAGATAGTTTGTGTTGGGGATCACAAATAATGCTATTAACAAATGTACACAATGGTTTCTGTTTGTTTTTCTGTATTGTATTGCCATTTAGAAAGGATTCCATGTTTCGACGCACATCATTATTATCATAGGTAAATTATGATTAGGTGAGACTGCCTCGCGCCATTCACGGTGCCACGCAATCCTTGCAAATTGCGGCGGGAAACGACGCTTCAGCTTTCTTGTTTTTCTTTAATTTTGCGTAAAACATTATTTTCCTATACTTTTATAAATTAGCCTTGACCAGTACGAATAAATAGTAAAAATCTATTTAGTTGAACAGTATTTACAAGTTCGATCCAGTCGCGTTGAAAAAAAAAAAACTCTTGATATCTTACAGCGAGGAGACTTTTTTCCCTTTACAGTTTTAAATAAAATGGCCAAATTGCTAACCTAACACATCATGTTTTCGATTTGCGTTGCATTTTTTGGTGTAAATAATGGAGCTCACATAATGTACATTTTTCAAATAATATTAAATTAGCGCTAATCTATTGGTTTGCAAACCAAACAAACAAACAACCACAGAATTCTTCCTGCAAATAATTAGTTGATTAGTCGCTAAACTTTTCCCTATTGACTGACTGTTGCTGAAATCGTTGTCGGATGTGTGTTCAGTGCTGCCTGCGTTTGCCTCATTCAATTTCGACCACCTCGAGGACGTTTTCTGTGAAATGAAAGAAAAGGAATTTCGATCAACAAATTGACCTCGCTGAGAAGTCGACCCGAATATTACTCATTGTTATCCGAGCATTCGTTGGTGAAGGTTGTCTGAATCAACATGACTCGTCGCGTCCCGGCGCAATACGCCGGCAATATTGCCCTACCTGCGGCTCAAGCAGGCAAAAAAGTGGGAATTTCCAAAAGGAAGGTTGAGGCCTCAACTGATGGCCAAAAACCGGGAATTTCCAAAAGGAAGGTGCTTTTGGAAGTGACATCGAACAGCAAAAAGACGAAAAAGAGCGACGGTACTGTACCGATGGATGAGGAGGAGGAGAACTCTTCGTCGCACGAGGAGCAGCTATTGAAGAACAACAAGTTTGCTGGACTGCCTGACGAGGACCAGGTAGCGGAAGCAAAGGAGAATGAAGTGAAACAGCGAAAGGAGAAACTGCCTCCTTTTTATGTGCGGCAATCAGCAGCTACGATCGACTTTCGAGCGGGGCTGGTTGAACTCATCAAGTCTGGGAAAGTCCAAGGCAACATTCGTCTGTGTCAGGACGGATTTAAGGTGCTGGTGCAATCCAGGCAGCACTATCAACTGGTCAAGGATTACTTGACCGAAAACGAGGCGGAGTACTTTACCCATGATGTCGCCATGGATAAGCCGTACAAAATCGTCGTCAGAGGTCTGTACGACATGCCAGTGGAGGAATTAGCTGCCGAGCTAAAAGTTTTGAAACTGGATGTGTTGGCCGTGCACAAAATGAGCCGACGCAACAAAGACATCAAGTACCGTGACCAGCTCTACCTGCTGCATTTGGCTAAGGGATCGACGACGCTTCCTGAGCTGAAGGCGATTCGAGCGGTTTTCAACATTATCGTGTCGTGGGAGCGATACCGACCAGTGCACCGTGACGTCACACAATGCTTCAACTGCCTGGGTTTCGGGCACGGAGGTAAGAACTGCCACCTGAAGCGTCGTTGCGCCAAATGTGGTACCGATGCGCACATCACATCCCAGTGCATCCAAGATTCGCTGGTGAAGTGCCTCAACTGCAACGGTGAGCACTCGTCAACCGACCGAAAGTGCCCCAAGAGAGCTGAGTTCGTGAAAATTCGGCAGCAAGCATCGACGAAGAATCAGCCTCAGCGTCGTAGAACTCCTCCAGCCCTGGTGGAGGAAAATTTTCCACCTCTTCAACCGCGACGCCAGGTCCCAAACTTGGCACCGTTGCCGTTGGATCCCAGGAAGAGAGCTGAGATGAATCATCCACGGCCGGGTTCCAGCCAGGAGCCGAGACCGCCACCACCGGGCTTCAGCCAGGAGCCAAGACCAACCCAAGAACCAGCAGTTGAGGAAAATGGTAATGATCTTTACACCTCAACCGAACTCCTCAATATTTTCAAACAGATGTCCGCTGCACTGCGTGGATGCAAAACCAAGACCCAGCAGATTGAAGTGCTGACCTCGTTCGTCATCCAGTATGGATCGTAGGTCCCTCAAGCTGCTGAATTGGAACGCTTGCTCCATTAGGAGGAAGAATTTAGAGCTGGTGGATTTTCTTCGCGAGAAGGAGATCGACGTAGCTGCCATCACGGAAACTCATCTGAAGCCCGGTGAAAAAGTTTATCTGCAAAACTACAAGATCGCGACGCAGCTCGATAGGACCACCTCTGGAGGAGGAGGTGTGCTTGTCGCTGTTCATCGTGATCTCAAGCCACGCCGGCTGCCACACTTTAAGCTGGACATCATCGAGGCCGTTGGGGTGGAAATTCCCACTTCTGTTGGCCCAGTACTCTTCATTGCTGCATACTGCCCACGTCAGGTGAATGCCAGAGATGGTTCAGCAGCAAAACTGAAGGGCGATATCCAGAAGCTGACACGGCGGAGCGCAAAGTACATCATCGCTGGTGACCTCAACGCGAAGCATGAAGTTTGGGGCAACAGCAGGAGGAATCGGAACGGAGTGATTCTGCACAACGATCTGCAAAACGGATACTACAACGTTGTGAGTCCGGATCGTCCAACGAGGGTGGCTCGGTCTGGGAATCACTCAATCATCGACTTCTTCATTACCAATATGGCTGAGAACGTGGCTCATCCTGAGGTGTTTGAAGAGTTGAGTTCTGATCACTATCCGGTGGTTGTGGAGGTTGGAGCTTCCGTTACTCCGCAGCGGCAACCAACCCGGAAAGATTACCACAACGTTGACTGGCAGCAGTTTCAGCAAGTGGTCGACAGCAACATCGACTATGATCAACACCCGGAAACTTCTGCCGATATTGATCGTTCGCTGGAGGTGATCCAGCAGGCTATCAACCAAGCAGAGGCTGCCAACGTTCGAGAGGTTCCTGTTAATTTTAAGGTAACTGATATTGACGTAGATACTAAACACTTGATTAGACTTAGGAATGTTTATAGGAGACAATATCAACGGACTGGGGACTATGACAAAAGATTTCAGTGAACAATTTGAACAAAATCATACAAGACCGACTTGACAATATCAGAAATCAAGAATTTTCAAAACATGTAAGCCAGCTTGGGAATTATTCAAAACCATTTTGGAAACTTTCAAAAGTTCTTAAAAACAAACCAAAGCCTATTCCTCCTCTTATTGTTGAGGATTCTCCTTTGATTACATCCGAGGAAAAGGCAAATGCACTTGGGCTTCATTTTGTTAGTTCACATAATCTTGGCGCTTCCATGACCAGCCGTAAAGAAACATCAGTTGCCAATAGTATTTCAACAATCAATGACTCTACCTTTGAATTTCCTGCAGATTCCCATGTTTCTGGTGAGGAAGTCAAAGTTGCAGTTAAACAAATGAAAAATATGAAAGCTCCAGGCTTTGATAACATTTTAATCTGGTGTTGAAAAAACAGAGTGATCAGTTCTTTCAACATCTAGCCAATATTTTCAATAAATGTTTGCAACTTGGTTACTTCCCCACCAATTGGAAGCTGGGCAAAGTCATACCAATTTTGAAGCCTCAAAAGATCCAACATCGCCAACAAGTTATCGTCCCATTAGTCTTTTGAGTAGTCTGTCCAAACTCTTTGAGAAGGTCATCTATTCAAGGCTTTTGGATTTTACCAACGATAATAATATAATTTTGAACGAGCAGTTTGGCTTCCGAAAGGGACATAATACTGCTCATCAGCTTACGAGAGTAACTAAAATCATCAAGCAGAACAAGCTTGAGTCTAAATCAACTGCTATGGCTTTGTTGGATGTTGAGAAGGCTTTTGACAATGTTTGGCATGATGGTTTGATACATAAACTGTATTTATACGGTTTTCCAATGTATCTTATCAAAATTATCCAGCACTATCTTTCGGAGAGATCGTTCAAGGTTTTTCTGAATGGGATTGCTTCTGGATTATTCAACATTGATGCTGGGGTTCCCAAGGAAGTATTCTTGGCCCACTTCTGTACAATATTTTTACATCTGATTTGCCTACTCTTCCTGGTAATGGTGTGTTGTCACTTTTTGCTGATGACACTGCCGTTATTTATAAGGGTAAAATAACCAGATATTTAGTTGGCCGTCTTCAGAAGGGTCTTGACGTTCTTTCCGAATACTTTGGCGACTGGAAAATTCGCATAAATGCAGCCAAAACTCAAACCATCATTTTTCCACTTTCCAAATCGGCCAGATTTGTCCCAAAGGATGATGTTTTGATTAAAATGAATGATGTTTCGATACCCTGGTCAAAGGAAGTTGTCTATTTAGGTCTCATACTTGACTCGAAACTTTTGTTTCGGCAGCATGTAGATAAAATATTGAACAAGTGCAGCATTCTCATCAGGTGTTTGTATCCTTTAATTAACAGAAAATCAAAGCTATCTTTGAAAAATAAGTTAGCAGTTTACAAACAAATAATTTACCCCGTTATTGAGTATGCAGTACCTGTTTGGGAGTGTTGCGCTAGAACTCATAAATTGAAGCTCCAGCGTGTCCAAAACAAGGTACTCAAAATGGTTTTGAATGTTCCTGGCTGGACAAGATCAAGTGAGGTTCATGAATTAGCAGAAGTTAAAATGTTGGATCAGAAGATTCAAGAAAAATGTTTGAAATTCAGGGAAAAATGTGCTATATCTGAATACCCCTTGATTCAAGGATTGGTTTAGTTTATGGTAAGATTAAGTTAGTTTTAGGTTAGGTTATGTTTTCTTAACATTTTTTTTTTCCTCATTGTACCTAGTGTTACAAAAATGATAAATCATATACTTTTAAAGTTATAAAAATGAACAGTGTTTAAATCACGAAAAGCAAACTAAAGCTGAAGAGCCACAGCTGACCACTTATTATGTAAACCAAATGTAATTATTATAAGAAAGATTCAATAAAGTATATTTAATTCAAAAAAAATTCCCGAATATTACGTGGCTGCTGCTGGGTTGCGGCCGCTGGCTTCCGAGGCGTAATGGTAATCCCGCTGCCCAATCGCTTCTGCGGTTGAATCGGAATACTCTGGAAAAAAGGACATTTAGAGGATGACCTTGCCAGGATACGGAACAAACCCCCCCAAGTTTCGAGTGACTCACCGGAGTGGGCTTCTTGGCCGCCGGTGGCGAGTAAATCGACCTTACTTCAGAGATGGTAATCGAATTGTTTTTCGCCTTTAAGCTGTCTATGAGGGTGGGCGAGGGCTGGTCCGCGCCGGAACCCGGAACCGGTGCCTTGCGCTTGCGCACCGTTATGCTGTTTGGCGTAACGGGTCCTGCGCGCATCGTCCCACCTGCCGCCGCACTGACGGTGGCCATCGATAGCGATGGAGGTGGTGCTGCTGCCGATGAGAGCGGCGACTGCCCAAGGGTGGACTTCATGGCCGTCGGAGTCAGGGTTGAGCTGTGGGGGGTGGGAAGATACTACGGTTAGAATTGTGTCAAAGGGTGATGAAATTGCGCCAACACTCACAATGGCCGCTTCAAGCTCGGACCCATCGTCACGTCCTGCGACGTCTTGACCACCATGTTTGGCCCGGGGAGGACCTTCCGCACGGCAGTGCCTGCACCGCCGCCGCCGCCGCCGATGGTTTTCGTTATGACGAGGTCCTGCTTGCGGCCAAGATTACCACTGAAGAACGACATTGCCGCAGCGTTGTTGGTTCCGGCGCCAGAGGTGGCCGCCACCGTACTGGACGGCGGATTGCTGATCGCTATCCGCTGGCCGGTGCTGGTGATCTTCGTTATGCTCACGCTATCCGACAGGGGGGACATGTTCGTTTGGCTGGCAGGTTTGCTACCGGTCATCGTCAGCCGTGCTGCACCAGGACTTGTACTTGCCAAAGCCTTTGGAAGCTGCTGCTGCTGGCTGCCGATGGACGTTGTCGTCGTCGTCGTGGTCGCCTGCGAGGGAAAGATTCCCACCGGAACGGGTCTGTTCGGTGATTGTTGTTGTTGGCGTTGCGCCAGCTGCAGTTGCTTCTTCGCCTTGGCCATCGCCAGGTGCGAGTTGGTGTTAGTATTGATAAGGTTGCTGCTGGTGCCGGCGCTGTTCATTCGTTGTTGAAGTTCGCGCAGTTGCTGGGCCGCGATGGAACCGCGGGGAAGCGTCGGAGAGGCAGCAGCGTTGGAAGACGAAGCAGTCGGCGGCGGGTTTGAGATTTTCTGCTGCAGGCTGAATGGCGACGAGGAGGGGGAGTTTTGCAGTTGGAGGGATTTTGCGTTGGTAATGACTGGGACCTGTTGCTGGCGGGGGGTTGTGGAGTTGTTGGCGGTGGCGGGTTGAGGTTTAGTTATGATGGGTGACGAGCCGCCGATCGTGAGTGGAGTGCGGATTAGTGGAGGGTGTTGTGGTCGGCTGTTGCTTGGGGACGCCCTCGGTAAGCTGTATGGCGGCGGACGGGCCTGCTTTGTCGATGGCCTCGGCGCAATGTGTACCGGGGAGTTTGCGCTACCTTTGGAAGATTTCATGCTGTCTACGTTCTTCACGGCGATCGTCGGCTTCGTCAACGTCGTAATACTCTTCGCACTGAGCATGATGTCCTTGGTGTTGTCTTTTTTCTTCTCCGCCGGGTAGACGATGCCCATGTTGAGGTTCTTCTTCACAACCTTGTCCTTGTCCTGGGCGCCGGGTTTCGCCGAGGTCGCGTTGATTGACGATGGGTCGCGTACGATAATGTGCGGCCTCGGGATGCCATCGTCGTCTACGTCGTCATCGTCGCTGGCCACGATCGTGGTCGTGAGTGGGACCGGCTTTGGATCGTTACTCTTTGCCACAGATGATGACGACGAAAGCGTTGGCTTTGGTATGTTGAGCGGTGGTAGTGGAAGTTGAGCTGGGGGAGGTGGTGCCGTAGCGATGACACTCTTGGACGCAGTAGACGGAGAGGCGGAGCTTAATACTGGCGTGGAAGTGGCCATCGTGGTGACGGTTGTGGCCGCCGTCGGAGTGCTGCGCGAAGGTAACGGAGTGATTGTCGGCGCTGGCAGCGGAGAGCTGAGGTGGGAGAACGGTCCGGATGAAGCGGCCGATGACATGGGCATGGGTTGTTCGTTGAGCATGTTGATGAGGGCGGCGTTGCCGGAACTACTTGGGGATTGAGAGCTGGAGGCTGGTGGTGGTGCAGGCGAGGAATGTGATTGCGGTGCCGGAGATCCGGGATGGTGCATCGGGGGTGGACCGAACCCGTTGAACTGCTTCAACGCACTCAGTGCACTGTACGGGGAGGTAGTCGTGCTCGGTGACACCGAAGTGGCCGTTGCCGTCGTGACCGTCGTACTGTTGCTCATGCTCGACGAGAGGGACTTGCTGTACAGTTCCAGCAGACTCTGCAGCGCTACGTTGGTGTTGTAGCTGCTCGTTCCTGGACCACCTCCGCTGGAGCTCTGTCCGTTCAACGCTGCCGACAGCGCAAAGTCTGGTATGCCACTTGCGGAAGGTGACGCCCCCGGCAGGTTAAAATTCCCATACGCCGGTTGCTTTCCCATGATCGACGAGTAGCTAGGATCGCTCATCAACGATGGGAACGACGCGTTCGCGTACGGATACATCAACTGGTTCATGCTGGAACTGTACCTAAAGTCGTTCCGGTACATGTCTGCCAACGCTCCCGGCAATCCAGGATAATTAATCGCCGAGTAGGGTCCCAACCCCGAACCGGAAGCACCCGGAAACGCTCCCGCCGCACCCATAAAGTTCTGCATCATTCCCAAGTTGCCCAAATACGAAGGTTTTTCATTATTCTGGATTTCCCGTTCGTACGCCGCCCACGCCTCGTTCTTCTCCTCTTCGCTCAAATCCTGCTCCGGTTTGTTCTCCAACAACGAATCGTGCACGTGGTACTTGAACGCACTTTTCGGCAGATTTCTCAACAGGTACGCCAACACATCATCCGCCGGAAGAATCGGCGTTTCGCGCACCTGGTCCTCAACCTTCGACAAACTGTACAACTCGGCCAGCTCCGAGAAGCTGTAGTGCCGATCGATCTGCTGCTCGTCCACCACCCGGAAACTCATCGCCTGTTTCGTAACGGACCGCGAGTACACCTTCTCCTCCATCGTGCCCATCGCCAACAGTCGGTACACGTAACACTTGCGCTTCTGCCCAAGCCGGAATATCCGGAAGATGTTTTGCTGATCGTTCGACGGATTCCACGACGTGTCCAAAATGATCACCCGATTCGCTCCGATCAAGTTAATGCCCTGTCCACCGGCCTTGGCCGAAATCAAAAAGCATTTCGTCCGCTTGTTGGACGGATCGTTGAACGACGTAATCATCTTGTGGCGAATGTTCTTCTGCGTCTTCCCGTCCAACCGGTAGTAATCCTTGCCCGGTTCCCACGGCCCCCGAAAGCTCCCGTACCCGTACACGTCCGCCGCCGGATCGTTCTGCTGGTTGTGAATCTTGGCCATAAAGTGCTCCACCACGTTCAGCACGGCCACAAACGCGGAAAAGATGAGACACTTTTCCCCGCGCTCGTGGCACTGCTTCAGAATCTCGAACATGATCCGCAGCTTGTTGCTCGGGTAGAGCGACTCCAGGTCGTTGACGCCCAGGTGCTTGCGCCACCAGTCGTTCGTCACCGAGAGCGCACCCGACGAGATGTCGTTGTAGTCGTCGGGCCGGTCGTCGTCCGAGTCGGGCGAAGCGGTTAGCCGGAAGCGGGCGTCTCGTTTGTTCTTCTCCTGGACGGCCGTCTCCCACGCCTTTTCCAGCACCTTCGGGTGGGTCCAGATCTACAAGCAAGGGGAGTGTTGCAACAACGAGGAGGAAGTTATGCTTGACGGAGTCATACCTTTCGCAGCGACGTGTAATCCGCCAGCAGTTTGAACTTTTTCCCCCGGGCACCTTCGCTGACCGCTTCACCGGTCGCCGTCGTGTACTCGTTCATCTGCAGAAACACCTCGTACATTTTTTCCTACAAACAAAAAGTTTCATCGTTAGACAAGTTCTTGAGTTGATTGTTGAAAACTAAAAAAAAAGGAAATTTATTTTTCGTGCGTTTCGTTGCGCACGGGACTTACTTGGACGGGCGTTAAAGGAACGAACAACACATACTCAAACTTTTCCGGCAGGAACTCCTTCAGGACGCCGGCCTCTCGCCTCTGCAAGTGGATACAAACGTTAGACACCTTCGACATTGACTGAAGACGATTCATCTTACCTGAACAAACTTGGACAGCTTGTTGTGCAGCACAAACGAGCGCTGCTTCATGATCTTGATCGCCCGGCTGTCCGAGTCCTTGTGCTGGCCATTCTTGATGGGGTTCGCGTACAGGTTGTTAAACTCCCGGTCGCTGCCGAGGAAGGACGGCTTGATGAAGTTCACCATGCAGTAGTCTGAAAAGTTTAAAATTTTAGAATGTGTCCATTCGAGATGATTTCAAAACCGTTCAACTCACATTCCTTCAGGTTGTTCTGGATGGGCGTCCCGGTCAGGACGATCCGTCGCTTGGTCTTGATCTGCGACACGGCCCCACTGATGGCGGACTTTTTGTTCTTGATCTGATGGCCTTCGTCGCAGATGACCAGGTCGGCGCCCGGATCCAGCAAGTACTCGTCGACGCGCTTCTTCACGAAGGCGGCCTTCGCCGCCAGGAAGTTCGAGGGCGTCCGCTTGCGCTTCTCGTAGTTGACGAGCACGCGGAACGCTTCGTACCCGATGAGCATGCAGCCGCAGCGGTTCTCGTTCGACGCGTACCAATCGCCCAGGACTTTGAGCTTGTCGTTGACGTCGGCGTTGTCCGGGAAGTAAAATACCTTCAGTCGGGGACCGCTCTTGAGCGAACCCAGCCAGTGCTGGATTTCGTCGGACCAGTTCATGACCGTGCTCTTGGGGCAGATGACGAGTACGCGACGGGTCTTGAGCTGCGGGTAGCGCATGACCGTGTGTAGTAGCGTGATCAGCTGGAGCGTTTTGCCGAGGCCCATGCAGTGAGCCAGGATGCACCCGGAACCGGGGTGTTTGTTGATGTAGTTCACGCTGCCGTAGCTATTGTCATACATGAACCGGACACCTTCTCGCTGGTGAGGTTTGAGCAGCTTCTCGATGTGCGGATGAACGCAGATGGCCTGCTTCCGCTTGGCGTCGTAATCCAGCACCATTTTGCTTTCGTCCGGGCCGGGCTTGAACGTTTCCATAAACTTGGTCAGCTGTTCGTTCTTCTTCTTCAGCTGGGCCACCCGAACCACTTCGTCCTTCTGGGCGGTCTTGGTCTCGTCCGCAAGCTGGTCCTGCGTCAGCATCGTCCGTATCCGACCCTTTTTGTTCTCCTTCTCATCCGCCTCGTTGGTCTCCTCTACCTCCGCTTCGCTCTCCGAACTCAAACTTATGCAGTCGTCCTCCTTGGTGTCCTTGCGCTTCAACTGCGGAGTCGCCCGCTTCGTCGTGGCACTAAAGTCAAAGTCCTCCAGCGTCTTCTCCTTGAGCTTTCGCTTCGGCTGAAACATCGAAACGTCCAGCAGTTCCACGTCCGAGTCTTCGCTAACTACCCGTTCGGACCGGCTCGTCGCCGAACCGTTCTCCCGTCCAAACGCCTCCCGATCACGATCACGTCGCAGCGTCTCATCCACATCTCGGAACATCTTCTTGCTAAAAAGTTGCTTGTCCAGCGGGTCAACGGCCGTCGTTTTACTAGCCGAGCCAGCATCCTTCTTCAAACTACTCTTCGTCTCCTCAGACGTCGTCTTCTGCTCCGACTTTTTCAGCGAATTCTTCATCCGCTCAATCGCGTCTTCATTGTCCTTTTCCATCGCAACTCCATCATCTTCAGCCTCACTCTCCTTCGTCTTGTCCGCGTCCTCCTCCACCACAGACTTGCTCCCCTCCTCAACCTCCTGCTTCTCACCCTCGTTTCCACTGCCCTCCTCCTCATCCTCCCCCTCGCCGTGCTCCTTGTTCAGACTCTTCAAAAACTTCTCCATCAGAATCGACCCGGCCGAATCGTCGGAATCTTCACCCCCTCGCCGCAACGCCTCCACCACCCCGTCCTCGTCACTCCCGCCCGAATCCAGCTCGGTGTCGCTGCTGCTCAGCTGGTTCAACAGCTGGTTCTTCATGTTCTGATTGCACTGCTGCAGGTACAGCTCCTCCGTTTCAACCACTTCGGACGCACTATCGCTGTCGTCGCCGCTGCCGTGCAGTTCCGCGTTGTCCTTCAGAATGTCGTACAGGTCGTCGCGGTCCTTCTTCTTGTTGACCACCGGCGGCGGCAGCTTCTTCTTGACTGCGGCATCCTGGGGCTTTTGCGGGTTTGCGTTCCTCGACACCTCCAGGTTGGTCAAGTTGCACAACTTGTCGATTTCTTTCTCCCGCAGGTTGTCGTAGTACTCTTCCAGCTCCGACTCGGTCATGTCCTCGAGCGCCTTACCCTTGGGCGCGTCATCTTCCGACTCTTCTTCGGCTTCCTCTTCGCTGTCGATCTTCTTGCCGGTGCTCTTCTTTGGTTTGTTCTCAGCGGTCTTGCTTGGAGCTTCCGTTTTACGCTCCTCCGTCCGCACCTCTTCCTCAACAAGGTAGTCCTGCACGACGCCTTCCGCCGCCGGCAAGATGTCGTCCACGTCAAGCAGAATGTCGTCGACCTGGGGCAGAACGTCGTCCAGCAGCTCGCTGTCGGACTGCTCGTTGTCCTGTTCCGCGCTCGTAGCGTCTTTAGAGTCTTCCTCCTGCTTCGGCGCCGTGCTCTTCGACGTTGAATCCTCCCCGTCCACGTCCATCCGTTGCCCGTCCGATGGCGAGGACGACTCGCCTTCCCGGTTGGTCGCAGAATATTCCACACTACTCGTCCGGATGATTCGCTTCTGCGCCACCGGCGTATCCGAGCTGTTCTCCTCGGAGTACGGTTCATTCTTGACCGGAATGTCGTCACTTCCGGGGGCGGGTTCCGACGACGACGCAATCGTTGGCGATTTCGGCACCAAAAACTGCGACAAATCCGGCTCCGAAGCGTCCTCTTCTTCCTCGTGCTTTGCGGAATCGGTGCTGTCCAACCTTCGAGCGTTTCGCTTCTTACCGGGCATCGTGATGTCCTGATCATCCTCCTCCTCGCCCTCTTCCCCACCTTGCGCCAACTTTCGCTCCATCCGCCTCGACTTTCTCCGATCTTGGCGTCGCGCGAACGCTTCATCGTCGTCCTCTTCTTCTCCTGCGCTGGATGGCGCACCTTCGGAACCTGCTCCACCACCACCACCACCATCATCGCTACTGGCCGTTGCATCGCTGTACACCGCTTCTACATCTCCCAGCGAGCTGAGCATCCGTCGCTTGTACTTTTCGTTCAGGGAAATGGCCTTTTCCCGGGTCAGCTTGACCTTTTCGGTTTGAACCGACGCGTCGGCCGTCGCCGTTGGAGCGAGCTTCTCCGTCAACCTTCGCACGTTGAGGGTTAGTTTCGCAAGGAACTGTTTCAACTTGTCGCAGCTGTCGTCCTCATCAGCTTTGTCTACGATGAGTTCGCACTGTTGGAAGAACAACTCACCGTGCTCAATCAGATCGTCAACGCTGGCGATTTCGAGACTCTTTTTGGTCGGTTCTTCCTTCTCCGGAATAGCAGGTTCTTCTGGTTGAACTTCAGTTTCGGACTCCTTCGGAGTTTCTTCTTCAACTGGTTCTACCTGATCTTCAGCAGCCTGATCACCTTCCTCTGTTTCCATCGGAGCAACTTCTTCCTGATCTTTCTCAGGATCTTCCGGAACCGGCGTTGGAGGAGGTGGGTCTTCGGCAACGTCACACTCCATCGGGGGCGGATCGCTAACGCCGTCACCTTCATGCTCAAGCGGTTCCGACCGATTCGGGGACATTACCTTGGATAGATTGGTTTCGATCTCGATTTCCTGCTGTTCCTCTTGCTCCTCCAGAACGGCATCTAGTCGACCGGCGACACTTTCTTCACTCGGGGTCGCCAGCAGGTCCGTCATCGAGCGACCCTCAAACGGTTCGGAACAGTTCTCCGACAGGATCACTGAGAGATTGTCTGCTTCGTTAACTTCTGCGGATTCAATTGCAGGTTCGGGTTCGAGACTCTTCGGCGCGTCAGGTTCTTCCGAGAGGGCCTTCTCCTTCAACAGCTTCACCTGCTCCTCAATACTCGCAATACTGGCCAATCGTTTCTCCCTGTCTTCACCAGCTTGCTCGAGCAATCGCTGCGATAGTTCAACAATACTCTCCACCGTAACGCAGCTCGGCACCGCCGCAGGTTCATCCAGCGACTGCGACGTGTACGCGTGATCGTTCTCAACCGGACTCTTGTCCTCTTCCGGCCGTTCCTCCTTGATCGGAACGTGCTGCTGGTGCTCAATCAGCGACAACAGCACACAATCCTCTTCGTCTTCACTCTCCGAAATGGCAATCTCCTCGCTCACGCGACCTACATCCGACAGTTCCAACTCCGCACCCAGGTCGTCCTCATCGTCCGGAAAGTTCACCACAGTTTCCTCAATGTCGATCTCTTCCTTGATCGTAATGCCACAACCCATCTCCATCTCCATCTCCTCCTCCTCCTCTTCCTGCTCCACTTCCGGCCGATGCTGCGGCTCATCCGACCCCACATTGAACAGCTCCTGCGTGTCCAGGTTAAAGTGGTAACTCATCGTAAACATCCCATGGTCACGACTCGAACCGCCGTCAATGTCTCCCCCATTTCCACCAGCACCACCACCACAACCCTGCTGCACCGGTGCCAGGTTAATACTCTTGACGATCCGCAGCTCGGTCTTCTCGCTGACGGCCTTGTCCAGCAGTGTGTCCAGGTCGACCCCGGCGAGCAGGTCCATAGCTTCCCCGCCGGACAGGTGCTCCTTGGACGACACTACCGTGACAGCACCAGCAGCAGCACCACTTTCCATAACAACTGCGTCGTCGTCGTTCTCGTTGTCCGACGGGATCAGCACGTACTCGTCGCCGTTGTCCATGTTGATTTCCTGCATGTCCGTGATCTCTAGCCCGTTGAACAGGTCAGGCTCCTCGGCGGCGGCGGTGGCCCTGGAAATGGGGGAAGAGAGAAAGATGGGATGTTTTAGCTAAACAGTTTGGAACCGGAGCTATTCTAAATTATCTGAGATTATGTCCTGAAGGGTTCTGATTTTTTGATTCAAAAATCAGAAATCACTCACTCATCGCCGAATGAATCTTTGCCGCGCAACCATTCGCGAGCGAACACGACTCGCTAGCTGCCAGCGGCTTGGTCAATCGCTCCACACGAAGCGATACAAATACTTTGTAAATTTCTTTGCCTACTCCGTCCGTCGACCCGAGTCACAAACGAATCTGCTCTGAGAGAGGAAAGAATCTAATAAATTAATAGCGCGCCGCTCTTTTGGCTTGCATTATGCTGTACTACCCGATTGGTGTGAGAGCAAGAGCAAAGAGAGAGTGTTCAGTAGCGATTGGTGATCGAAGTGACTGAGTCTTTTTTGAGCAATCAGTACCCTTGATTTCAGTACGGTCCAAAGATTCTGTTTCCGGAGGGAGGAAAAATTCGAATAGGTAATCAAATCATACAATATATTTTCCGATACAGTATTTGTTCGGTAACTGGGCTGAGAACGTAGCCCAGTCACCGAATGCTGCTCGCTAACTGGGCTGAACGAAAAATAACGAGGGGAACACCGATGCATAATATTTTCCTGATGAAATATAAAAATAAAAGTTAATCAAATTTATTTACGATGTTTACTTTTCATATGTCTTAAATTGTGACTTGAAATGAAATAAAAGTTTGAAAAAAGTTTTTATTATTTATTGAACATGCTGTTGCATCCATTAACCCCTCGTTCATTTCGGTTTGTTTTGGTTTTTTGACGTTTGTCTGCTTTTTAACTGGGCTACGGCCCAGTTATCGAGCGCCCAGTTAAAAAGCAGCCCAGTTAAACAACGCCCAGTTACCGAACAACTACTGTATAAACAATAGGAAGCCATCCATAAACCACCTAAAAATGTAAGACCAAAAAACAAAAAGTTTGCTTTTTTATGCTTTTGAATACCCCGGGATATTGAAGACTGATTCAATGCGTTTGTTTATTGCTAGAGTTATTTTTAAAGGTATTTTAAACTCGAAAGACAAAATTCTCATAAGGCCGAATCTCATAAGGCAAACGGCCTTTTGAACTTCGGCCTTTTGAGGCAATCCCGAAAATGTTGTTCATAGGACCTTGAACCTTTAAAAAAACGAAAGATCTCCAGGGAACAAGCAGACCCAAAAGAGCGCTGGAACAAAAAAAGAACTAAGCTGAAAATAGAAAAATGGGCGTGGCCCGATAAATTCTCGACTGATTAGATTACATTTGGGAAATATTTTTTTCAAATGCTTGTAAGATTTATAGAATATCTTTTAGTAAAAGTGAAAATAAACAGAAATGTTCACAAAAAGTTGCTCCACTCGTTGGTGTACTTGGTTTTAGTAAATTTCAATGAACACTCCAGATTATCCAGCATCATTCAAGCACGACCGCTTATTAGGCTTTAAATGGGCATATTTCCCCTATGATCAATTTCGGAAGCTAATATTTTTTTTTTAAAAATCCTCAAAATAAGGTGTCTTCGGAAAAGTTTTTCCAAATTAAATGAAGATCATAGTTTCGAGAATTGATAAGATTTGGTTAATTATGGCGCCGAACACTGGTAAAAACTGAACTTACATTTCCCCACACATTTTGACGATTTCTCCCTTACAAACATCAAGCGATTAGAGGGAGGGGTTGCCGTGATCAGAATGGGCTCAAAATTGTAATGGGCCAATCTATGATTTCAACGGGTAGCCCCGATGAAGCCCGAATTTGGACCACCCGAATGCACATGCACATCAAACATCGGAGGCGGTAAAGTTTGTCAAAATAGACTTTAGAAGAGGAACTACAGTGAATTAAAAACCCGATTTAATATCACCAGAGGTGAAATAGAGCCTTTCTTACAAAATGATGAAACTCCGACAAATATATTGGTGCAATTAATTTTTCAGAATCAAAATTATACCACCCAGTGAGAATTTAACCTAAAACTTCGAATATTTTTAGGCTAAACCTCGAATACATTTTTTTTAAATTTCAGTGGTACATTATGGGTCACAAGGTATTAAAATTTAGTTAAGAAAAACATATTGGATTGACATTATCAGAAAAATATAAAGGGTACTCAGTCTTTAATGTTAGTCTATGATTAACTTAAAAAAATATGTATCGCTATTGCACTTTGTCGATCTATTATGAGAAGCCAAAAAGAACACTGCTGGCGTTTATGCTTCGACTTGACGACTTTCGAGCGAGAACGTGCCGGGACTTCGAATTCAATGTTCAGTATGTATATGATTCTGTATAAAACCAAAAATTTAATAGGAAAAAATAGGGTAAAAATAAGACGAAAAAAACACTAATATGGCTATATCTCTGGAAATAAATTTTGGAAAAGCTTCAAATTTTGGGCCCAAGCAGTTTATGGCGCATGTTTTCGAATGGCTTTTTGTTTGAAACTAAATTCTTTTAATTTGATAGTGCTAGCTGTAAAATAGTCCAAAAAAATACCTCTAAATATGGCCTTAACCACACTTATTGGTCGAAAATTGTGAATCCAAAAATAAAAAGTTCGTCTCCGACCCCACGGCTACAAATCTAAAATATAAAAATTGTGGGTTTTACGAGCAGTTTTCCAATGATGGAAGACACAAATGTTTAAGAGCGGATACAGACATCGCTCAAGTGTTTCAGAAAAAGAGCTCTCAAAAATCAGACTTTGAGTTCCGGGTTTCGGGCCAACATTCAATCGAAAGAGTGCATTTAAACCTTTAATTTAGTAAAAGGTTTTTCTGGGACGAATCCTCGCCGCGCACGAATTTTTTAAGATTTCTGAGAAAAGTGTTTTCCCAAAAGCAAACCTTAAACTTTTCTTTTATAAGGCAAAAAAAGATTTTTTTTCTGAGTGGGACCTATTTTTAAATTTAAGATTATTGATACCTTGTGAAATTGTATGGACAGTTGCCAAGATTGTAAGGAGCCTTGAATGGACAAACTGATAACGATAATGTTAATGTTCTTTTTGGACCCAAGAAACGTATTAAAATAGTGTCATCGAATAAAAAAAATAATTGCTTTTAGGCGAAAACGTAGAGAACTGCTTAGTTACTAGATGAAGATTGGCCATCTGAGGCAAAGTTAAAAAAATACAATTTCTGTCATCTCGAAAACGAGAATTTCAAAAAGTTTTTTTTTCGCTTGTGAAAATTTGAATAAAAAATGGGTAAGTTTAGAGAGTTTTTTTAAGAGACCTAAGCAATACCTACAACTTTTTAAGGACAGCTGCCAACACTTTATGGAGACCTAAGTTGTAGATTATATTTCATCTGAATCATAAAATTTTAAAACGAAATTTCCAATAAATTTTCTAGTTGAAGGCCAAGGATTGATACCTAAGAGCATGCGATGGCACTGACCTTGTTCCGTGCTCTTCGGTTGACGTCCACGTAAGGAACATCCAGGAAGGAGCGTAACTAACTACATCCGTAGTTCTGTTAGATCATCCGAATTATCTTGATCAGAACAGTATAGCTCTGGTTCCTTGCGAGTGTCCTATTTTCTTACCTCCACGTTGGCTTGGTTTTCATGATGACCTAGCTGGTGGCCTGTGGAAACGGATCGTAAACCTTTGACCACCGCGGGTCAGAGTCGAGACGGCTAAAAGAAAGGGGCGCAACAATGTGGGAAAGGGAAGTAATTTGTGATTGTAGACGGTATTGTTTTGATTCGCAGTATGTTGAGTCAACTGCTGTGGATGTACCTGAAACATCGCACAACGGGGTTTCTCTTCTTTCCGTTTTTATCTACCATTAGAGAGCCTGGAGCTTATTGGAGAACGGACATCTCAAGCCTGAAGTGCCGATCGAGGCAC
Organism: Culex quinquefasciatus; assembly: GCF_015732765.1. Taxonomy (NCBI): domain Eukaryota; kingdom Metazoa; phylum Arthropoda; class Insecta; order Diptera; family Culicidae; genus Culex; species Culex quinquefasciatus. The sequence continues at coordinate 211,561,989 of NC_051862.1, read as the reverse complement.
GGAGCTGTCAAACGGAGGTGCCTATCGAGCAAAATCCTTTGTCTTTTGCTCGATTGGTACCTCCGTTTGACAGTTCTCGTGCTTCGATTTGTGCTTTTGGTTTGAGATGTCCGTTCTCTAATAGGATCCAGCCTCTCTATCTACCATCTATATTCTGTTATTTTCTTGATTCTCTTATTTCTCAACGTTTTTCCACTCTATTTACTAATTGATGCTGCTGTAACAAACTGTCTGTTTTCCCTTAATTTGGCAGCGATTTATTTTGTTGTTAATTTCTTTATCTACTTCATCAATTACTATCTTTATTTTACTATTGATTCTTCAAATAGTATATTTTTTTCACTGTCCATTGTTTTCAATCTTCACCCTTTTCTTCAAACAAATGAGGTTCGAGCCCTTACTCAATTTTTGGAATGATCAAAGATCTAACACAAATATTACTATTGTACTTTTGAAAAACTTTTATAAAATGCTTAGGACCAAAATATTGTAACAAAACACCGCGACAGAAGAAATAGTAACAGATTAACACGACTCAACAATAGGGAAGATTTCAGGAGAAAAACAACACCCAGTATAATAACAACTAGTTTTTGAATTCAAACTCAAAATAAACCAGTTTTTGCTTAAATGAAAGTTGATAGGCACACTATAAATGGTTAGGCGCTTATACTTACATCAAACCCTACGTAATGTACCACCCCCGGCCGAGTTAAAATGCGTAACCGGAAAAGAAGGTGTGCATGCCTGGCACGAACACTCAAAGCGTGTTCTAGCGTGCTGCTCGTACTGACTCAGAGCAAGGGTGAGATGTAGGTGTAAGGGCAGTGCGTGTTCGTCGGGAACCTAGTGCATAAGATCGGTCAAGGCCCGTTCTTACACTGAAAATTGCGAAATTGCGAATTGCGAAATTTCCAATAAATTTTCTAGTTATTTGGAAAATTACTCTATTACAGGTTTACTAAATCTTTATTTTTTTTTTTAAACAAGAATAGTTTTCCCTTTTTCCTGGTATATAACATACAATTGATTATCACAACACTACATATACAAATAATTCAACTAAAGGAAAGCATCTACACGTTGCCTGTCCCAGCTAACTTCAAATCAATGTTCCTCTCAATAAAAGAACTCTTGTCTCTTGCTTCCTGTCGCTGCTGCTGCTAGCACGAAGAAAGCGCGATTTTCGCGCGGGGCCGATTCACCGCCACGATATCTTCTCCTACTCCCAAACTCCACTCTTCAAGAGCGGTGGCGGAGGAGATGAACAGTGTGTAGCAGCAGCAGCTCAAACAGGGTAAAAAGCAAAAGAAAAGACAAGCAAGCAAAAAAAAAAAAAACACAACATCATACACACGGGAGGAAAAGCAAAACAAAAACAACCGCCAAAGCTAAAAAGAATATGCGCGTTGCTGTCCAAGTTGGTTCCAGGTCCCAGTCGCGCGGGGGTCAGGTGTGCGTGCATGAAGGAGGAGACAACTCTGCCCAGCCCAGAACATCCGCGAGGCAGGGAAAAAGGTTGGAGGTGTAGCATTTTATGCTTTTGGATGGTCTTTTTGTGCACGAACGTCGTTGTGGTCGTAAAAATGGTACAAAAAGCATTACCAAGCCGTTTTCTCTGCGATTTTTTGGGCAGGGATTCTTGGTGGAATCTTCCTTTCCCGGATATTCCGAACCTTTTCCTTTTTGGTATTTCGTTGTTTACTTTTCCGCTTCTAACACAAACACTTGCCCGGGAATTCTTGTTTGCTGGTCTTCAACCTAGGCAAAATTGGGGGAAAAAATCGATACGCTTGAACGCAATCTGTTTGTCCCAGTGAGGGGCAGCAGCCCCGGCCACACTAATCAATCTTCCTTACATTTTGATTCGACATCCAGAACCGTTTTCCTTGGATCCGCTAGGCTCTCAGTAGGCTGCGCCGCGCCGTGGGCAAGCCCTTAGTTCGGCAACACAAATCGCAGCAACCCGCGCTGCTCCTATTCCGTCACTACGCCGGAACACGGAACACCTCGTCCAACCCCAGTAGCTCCACCTTCTTCTGGCCGGGCCGATCGGCGCGGGGGGATGGCCTCCACTACTAAAAGGATGGTTCTACTGCACACGCACACACACAAACACACACGCGCGGAAGGGTGAAAAATTGGCGCCCCTTAGAAGTGGCACAGGTTCCCGGAATACGATCTCGACCGCGCGCGACCTCGTTTCGTTATCGACGCAACACCGTTTAACGTCCGCCGGAAGTGTGGTCCATACGGGGGACAATCCAACGCCGGAGAAAACTCGGTTTCTTTTCTTTGCGCGGAGACACCACCACAAAACTTAAGATGGAGAACTTTTGCTTCTGCGAGCTCGGGCTTTTTGTGCAAGCGAGACTTGGCTTCTTCTTGCGTGTCTTTTTCTCGTTCTTTGCTCTGGGCTGCAGGGTGACAGTTTGCGTGTGACACTGCGATGTTTTGAGGAGACGAGCACACGTTGAAATAAACGTAACAACATTTGTCTTCTTTTCGTTGTGGGTAAAACTCAAGTTAGGCATTCGATGGGTAATCGACGTGAGCAGTACACTCATTTCTTCAAAACCAGGGGGATGCTAAAGGCCGCCATCTTGGGTGATTGAGATTGATAACGCGTGCAAACTGCGCACAGTGAAAACAAAAATATTTCTTTTATTAATAATTCAACTTTTGTTATAAGAATTACTGAAGTAAAAGTCAAATTACGCTGTAGTTAAGTTAAACGTTTCATGTGATAAAAGTACAACTTTAAATAAGGTCAACGGCCCGATGTGTGCTTAATAATCCCTACTTTAGTAGTTTATTTTGCAAATACATTGATAAAAATCACCTCACAAACATACACTAACTTTTAAACGTACATTGCGGTAAAATTTTACATAAAAACAATAATTACTTTATTTCCATTTTATGCCTGCAGTTTTTGTACTTTTTTTTACAGTGCGCAGTTGCTTTGTTTTGATTCCGTAACGAACAGCTGTTCTTTTGTGCTGGAGCCGAAGTTGACATTTCCCTTTTGTTCTGGTGCCGAAGTTGACAGCTTGTGTAGGCGAGCTGCCTGTAGTGAGATACAAATGTCGCCCCCATGTTGGAAACCTTCGTCAGCATTTTCAAAGTGTACATACCGGATTTGAAGTGCTAAGCTGGGTGAAAAGGGTGGAAAGTATATCTCGGAATCTCGGAAAGAATTTTCTTAAATACATCTTAGCTAAGCTTAGCTTGGTTGACCGTATTCTAGCCGAGCATAAAGCTCGCAATAGCCAGGTTGGCGCCGATAAGGAAAATAAATGCGCCAGGAATGTGCCAAATGTTAGGCCGAATGACACATTTTACCACTCATTTGTTCTTTTTGGTCGACTCCTCACGATCAACGGGGGAAGTATAGTAACGCTAAGGTCATCTCCAGCGCTGGGGTGCAAATCAAATTTGCACCCGGCTCATAAATACCGAGATCAAATTTGCCACCTTGAAAAAACTCCGTCATCCCCATCGCTAGGGTAGCAAATTTGCCACCGAAACAAGCCCACCGCGGGGGGCAAATATGGGTTTTTTTATAATTTTTTGCTCTCGTTTACCTTTAAAATCAATAATTATGTAATGATTCATGGCTAGGAATGCTAAAAGTTTATTAAACTTTTCAATACTATTGAAAATTTCAAAGAATTCCATTTTTCGAAAATGTCGAAAGTTGAACCATTTGCTACCCGATTTGATTCCCACTAAATTTGCTCTCGAGTTTGCCCCCGAGTCTCCCACCGCGTGTAGCAAAGCAGGTATCAAATTTGATCTTAAGTTCATCTGTAGAAAGAAAAATATGTGTCGGTACCTGTCGGGTACTCATTTTCTGATACCCGACAAGTACCGGCAAGCCGGGGGCAAAGTTTTGAATACGTGTTTCGGAAATTTTTGTATGTCTGCTCTTGTGTATGATTCAAAAATTCAAAAATTTAAAAATTTAAAAATTTTAAAATTCTAAAATTCAAAAATTCAAAAATTCTAAAATTGAAAAATTGAAAAATTGAAAAATTCAAAAGTTCAAAAATTCAAAAATTCAAAAATACAAAAATTTAAAAATGCGTTTAAATAGCTTAATTTTTCTCAAAAATTCAAAAATGCAAAAATTCCAAAATTAAAAAAAAAGTAAAAAAAAAATAAAATTCAACAATACAAAAATTCAAAAATAATAAAAAATCAAAAATGTGATTAAATAGCTTAATTTTTGTTGTTGATTTCAACAGCTATTTTTTTGTTTTTTTTTTTAATTTTTTCAATTTCTGTTTATTTTTTTTTTTCATTTTTTCAATCTTTTTATTTTTTTATTTTTACAATTTTTTAAATATTTTTAACTTTTTTGATTTTTTTTTAATTTTTATTTTCAGAAATTTCCTTAAATTTGCTATTTTTTTAAATTTTATTTTTTTAATTTTTTCTTGATTTTTTTAAATGTTTTTTATTTTTTTTTCTTTTTTTTTAAATTTTGACCTTTTTTTATTTTTTTAAAAATGTTTTTCAATTTTATTTTAATCCTTTCATTATAATTTTTTTATTTTTATTTTTTTCATTGTGATTTAGTACCCAATTGCAGAATTCTTTTTTTTTAAATTTCTAAATTTCTTTTTTTTTTATTTTAGCATTATTTTTAATTTTTATCTTTTCTCATTTTCTTTTTTTCCAACAGTTTTATTGTACGATCAGTTCTTTGCTGGACTCGGTCGTTGGAAACGACCGTCGGCTCAACGACCGACGAAATAGGCGGTGGGCCAGATGCGGGCATGAAAATGTCAAAACCTCTCCCCACTCACTTCGTCTCACCATCCAGCTGCAGCTTTGTTGACAAAGTACGAGTACGCGGTCGCGTGATGGCATGTGTTTGAAAATGAAACTTTTTTCAAGAAAAATAATATTTTTCCGATTGAACAAAAAAATTGCGAGCATGTCCAAACTATTATTCCTAATGTCGGAGAAATGATAAAAAGTCAAAATTTCAATCCATATTTTTGCTATAACTTGAACTTTTTCACTCCAATTGAGAACCCCTAGGGTTATCCACGACCGTTTCCAATGACTTGAGAAGATGCCAGAAAATCCAGCTACCAACTAAATCCACAATATTATTTTTCCCAAGCATTTCAGGCGCGCGATCACGCTCAAACTGAACTGTTAACTTTTCTTGGGGAGGGGAGTAAAGAAAATCAGGCGCAACAAATACTTAGCATGAGCTTTCAAAGCCTTCTGTAGTTAGTAATCATTTTAATGTTTAAATAAAAAAAAACTATTTTTTCATTAAACTAACCTGTACACTCAAAGTCAGAAGTATCCCTCAAAAGGGTACTTTCAATCCTCAAAAAGGATACTTTCTATCCTTTTTCCAAGTTCACCCGGCGTCACCCTTTTAAAAGGGTATGTCAAATTCAGTACATTTTCGATACCCTTTCAAAGGGTGACGACGGGTGAACTTGAAAGAAGGATACTTTTTACTTTGAGTGTAGAAACTAACTTAAATGATTAAAAGACGTTTAAAGAGATGGAAAACGGAGCGGAATACTGAATAGAGCTTTATGACGTTTCGCGTACACACACTAGTGCACCATTTGATTTTGCTGGGCGGACAAAATTTAAGCTCAATCTTTTTCGTGTACGTACACGCAATAAGGCTTTCTAGGCCCAGTGAAAAAAATATAATTTAACTCAAAAATGACGAACTCCTCCTAACAGTGTCCTGATGCAAACAATGATCGAGCTGTAGCTGTCACAGCCCTGCGAAGTATGTTGGCTGACATATCGGGCAGTCAGTCAAAAAAACTAGCTAGAAGTCGCCTGACAAAAAACTTTTTCTAGAAAGAGATAGGAAACCTGATGCAAACAAACGTCCAGCTGTCATGTAAACATACTTTGCATGTGTTGGTAAATTTCTGACTAGAAAGCCTTAAACATGCGCACGTAGATAACTCTATAACATAAAATATTTTACATACCTTCAAACTTCAGTGTATCTAAAACATCGAAACACATAAAAGTTCCTTCTCTGCTGGCAGCACTGCCAGATAAAATCATCGCGCTGTTTGTTTTCATTTTCGTCTTCGCGCGATTCGCCGGTGCAATCAAAACAGAGCGCAAAATAAAAATCCAATAAAATCACGTAACAATGATCGCGGCGCCATCGGAACTGTCGCCTTCATGCCGCTTCTGTTCCAGCCGGGGACCGACCGTATCGCTCCTGGACGGGGCCAGCTTCGTCGACGATGGCGTGCTCCTGACGCTGGCCGAGGCCGTTTGCGAGGTGGCACAGGTGAGTCTGAACCTGGAATCGCGCGGCTCGTTGGACATTTGCACGGAGGATTGCCTGGTGCAGCTGGAGAGCTGTTATCGGTTCCGGGAACGGGTGCGCCTGGTGGAGTCGACACGGCGGAGGTTTGCGAGGGCGGAGGTCAAGCTGGAGATCATTGAAGAGGACGAGAACCAGTTTGACGAGGAGGAGTTTCTGGAGGAGAGAGACGGTGAGGATGGTGGTGCGGTGAATAAATTTGTGATGCCGCCGGAAGAGTTGATTGTTACACATTTGGAATTTGAGCATTTTGACTATGTGGAGTTTCGGGGGGAGAGATGCTGCGGGTGTGAGCTGATCTGTTGCGATGGTGTAGAGTTACGGGATCATGTTGAAGGAAGTCATGCGCAAAGAGGGGAAGTCTCCGGACAGGGTTGTTCCAATTGTGGCAGGGAGTTTAGCAGCTTAGTAGAGTTGGGCAAACATCGAGAACACTACTCGACCAAAGAGCTGTTGGTTTGTAAGCTATGCCAGTTGAGCTTCATTGGCAAAGAATCTCTCATGCTGCACATGGAGGAAAGTCCGGCTCATAGATCGAGTGACGACGGAATGGAACCGGATGAAGATGAAGATGATTTTGTAGAACCGCCTCCGGCCGAAGGTCTGGATATCGAGATTGAGTTTACCGATGCAGACCTGGAGAGTGAAACTAATCACTTGAAGCTTCCGGAGGACAAACTGATCAGCGCGATTGAAGATTTTGAACAGCACCGGATCATTACGGTTGTGGAGGGTTCCGAACGTTGCTGCGTCTGTGGCGTGTACTTCCGATCTACGGAACAGTTGCTGGAACATGCCCACCGAGAGCACCACAAGGATAACAGGATTGAGGGTAACCCATTCTGCGATGTCTGTCTCGAATCGTACCGAACATCCGGATCGCTGAACACTCACAAAACGTTGTGTCGACACGTCAAGAAGCTCTTCTACTGCAAGCTGTGCCAGCTGGTTTACATTAGAAAGTTTCAGATCGTGAACCACTTCAAACACACGCCGAACCACACCGATGTTGTAGATTATTCAGCCAATGAGAAGAAGAACTTTTCACAGCCAAAGCCGCAACAAAGTAGCAAAGTCTCTGGCTTCGCCTGCTGCTTTCTCCGATGCTCGTCCATTTTCGACCAGGAACTGGAACTGATGGCCCACGTGGAGGAACAGCACGCACCCCGCAGGGTCATCAACCTATCCCAGCGCACCAGCGAACAGTTCGTGTGCTCCGTATGTCAACGCAACTTCAGCTCCCACCCTCTACTGCTCCTTCACCGCAATCGCACCCTCAAGAAGAAACACATTTGCAGCCACTGTGGCGAGCCGTTTCTCATCCCGTCGAAGCTCCGCGACCACGAACGCCTCGTCCACTCCCAGTCAACGTCGCCCCTGCATCCGTGCGAAGTCTGCGGTAAGGCCTTCCGCACGCCAAACCTGCTCAAAGCGCACCAGCTCACGCACGACGAGCGGCGAGACTTTGCGTGCGAGCAATGTCCGGCCCGGTTCAAGTTCCGCTTCCAGCTGCGGAAGCACCTGAACGGCGTTCATCCGACTAACTTCCCGTACCAGTGTGCCTTCTGTGAGAAGAAGTTTGCCGTCAAGGCGAAGCACGATTTGCATGTGAGGTCGCACACGGGCGCCAAGCCGTACACCTGCCGGTACGAGGCTTGCGGCAAGCAGTTTTCTCACGTGACCGACCGGAAGCGGCACGAGATGGGTCTGCATACCGGGGAGCGGCCGTATCGGTGCGATCACTGTTTGGTGGGGTTCATCAGGAAGCGCGAGCTGTTGATCCACGCGCAGAAGCACCAGCTGCAGGGCCAGGAGGTTTAGGGTTTTAACGTGTTTTTCAATGTTTTTGTAGATGTGACTCAAATAAATGGTCTAATCGTCCAAGCACGGGTTTTTTTCGGGTACTCTCTTCTTTTCCAACTGCCTCTTTGTTTTGCTTTTCTTTACAACAGTAGTGAATCCGTCATGTCCATTGTCCTCCTGAATTTTATAGCACCTTTCTTCCTCTGTGACCGTTCTAGCTTCGCGTAGAATGCTTTCTCATCGCCATCGCATGATTCCTCGTGTGAACACTGTTACGTTGAAGTTATAATAGTTGAAGAAACGACCCTCAGTCCTCAGTCTACACTTCCGATCGTTGATCCCCACTCCTCCCGCGCCACACGATCCCACCCTCTAGTTAGTACATGGTGAACCCCAGAGCATCATTCTCCCCCAGTGCTTCGCTCCCTATCCAGTGCTACAACGCCGAAGTTGCGGGTCGTCCACCGTTGCTTGGAAACTTCAACTTTGATGAACGCGCCTAGAAGAAAATGGAGGTCGATTATTGATCAAACACAACAGAAGTCTACGCAGCAAGGGACGTTCTCTACCAAATAAATGCAAACCTGTTTCAGCATTCAATTGTTAGCAATTGTATTTCAAGTGTAATTCGTTAATTTTTGTTTTGTTGTGTCGAAAAGCGCAATCCTTACTCATTCACTTACGTTGTATAATTCTACCGAGAGACTTGCCTTAAAGCAAAGCAAATAGAAAGGGTGTGAGTGTGTTTGTAGTGTAGAAGGGGGAATGAAGACTTAAATGTGTGTTTTTTGTTTGTTGGTTTGCGGGGACAGAAGATGGCATGCCGTCGTCGTCGTTTTACATGTTTCTAAAATCCTTCAGCGACTCGTTCAGCATGATGACGTCGGGGTTCTCCTGCTCGAAGCGGGTCGGTTCGTGCTCACGCTCGTCGTCCCGCCACTCGCCAAAGTTCTGCTTCATCACGTCCGGCTGGCGGCTCAGCTCTTCGTCCTCTCGCTTGGGGTTTTTTTTTTTTTAGAAACAGATCGTGGGCATTTTTTAGGGTAAAAGTTTGTTTTACTTTTCAGGAGGATATTTTGTTTAAGGTTGAAAATGAAAGTACAATTACTACGTGGACATCGAGAAATCATAGTTCGGGGAGGGGGGAAATGAATCGACTCGTTTTTCGCTCAACTCACCTGCTTATCACTCTGGGCAAACTTGGTGAACATTCCGGCAAAGACCTTCTTTTGCTGGTCGTTGTACGCCTTGATTTTTTGCTTGCAGATCGTGATCTGGTTGAGGGCAGCCTTGTTCTCGGGTTCGAGCTCCTGCACGGCGACAAAGTCCTCGAGGGCCTTCTCCGAGTCGCCCAGGGCCAGCCTGGACTGACCGCGCCGGTACAGCGCCTTCACGTTCTTCTTGTCGATGTTGAGCGCTTCGTTGCACTGAAATTTGAACATTATTAGGAATGGGAAAGAAGGAGGTGTTCAAAGGTTCTTTCTCACCGCATCGCGCGCTTCGTCGTGGTTGTTCAGCTTCTGGTAGCACAGCGCCTTGTTCAGGTAGATCAGCAGCTGGAACTGTTTGAACTCGTCCGAGTCCGAGCTCGTCACGTAATTCCGGGACTTTTCGTACATCTTGAGTGCGAGCGAGAACTTGTTCGCCTTGAAGTAGTTGGTGCCCTTCTCCTTGAACAGCTTGGCCTGTGTCATCCGTTCGGCGTCGTCCAGCTTCCAGCTGTCCGGTTCCCGCTCAAATTCGTTCATCGTGATCGTGTACTCCAGCGTGGCGTTCGCAGGCACTCCCAGCTCTTTGTTCCCATCCACGCCGTACGCAAACTTGGGCTTCACGATCAGCTTGGCCGTTTCGCCCTTTTTGAACTTTTCCAGCGCAATCTCCACTCCGGACACGATACCGTCCTCTTCGCCCTCGCCCAGATTAAACTCCACGTCCCGTTCCTCGAAGATCCGTCCCTCGTGCCGTCCGACTAGATGAATTTTGACGAGCGCTCCGTCGTTCGGAGTCTTCTTGCCCTCCCCCGGTGTCAACACGAACCGCTCGATACTCTTGTCCGACCCCGGACTCAAATCCTCCCCCTTCCAGCCCAACATTTCCAGCTCAAAGTTCAACGTCGAGTTGGGCGGAATGTTTGGCGGACTGCCCGAAGCGCCATACGCGTAATCCGGTGCGCACTTGAGCACGCACTTTTCACCCAACTTCATCGTGGCCACACCCATGTCGAACGCCTTAATCACCGATCCCTGGCCCAGCTTGAACTCAAACGGCTCGTTCCGGTCCCTGCTCGAGTCAAACTGCTTCCCGTCCGAGTCCAGCGTCCCCGTGTAATGCAGCGACACCGTACATCCGCTCGACGGCGTCTCATCACCACTTCCCTCCTGCAGAATCTGCTTCTGGACTCCGCCATCCCCGGACAGGTCGACAAATGCCATTTTCGGCTTGCTGTATGTGTGTTTGTGTGTGTGCCGAGTTATCGAACAATCTGCCGGGAGAAAAGTGCACAGAAAACATGTGACGAAAAACCCAAAAAAAAACTCAAACCTCCCGGAACCTACCTCCAGCAAAGTTGCCACTCTTCTGGTGGAAAATCTCCGACCGCCGGACGGTTTTCTAGCCTCGACAATTTGAACCGCAAAAACCGCACGATGAAAAATTATCAGGCCGACTACGATTAGCTCACACCGCACTGCGAACCTCGAATCTTTTTTGTTGAAAAGCGCAGTTTGACAGAAGGCACGCACAGCGCGTTTTTGCCTTTTTTCTTGATGGGGCGATGCTCTCTCGCGAGAGAGAGTGCATGAAAGTTCTGGAAGAGTGCCGGGCACTGTGAAAAAATGTGTTTTGATTGTCACTTCAAAAATCGCACCGTGATTGCACCAAACTATTAGAAGGTACTGTTTGTTACATTCAACAATAAAAATGTGTGGTAATTACGTGGGTAATTACTGATTAATTGCAACAGTCTAAAAGATTTACGGTACGAAATTCTGGGATTACAAAAATCGCTAAAGTGTAATATTAATATTTAAAAAAATATTCAAGTTATTTTTCACAGTGGCATCTGTTGTCATCGGTGAATTATTTCAAATGCCTAGCTGTCAAGTGAAACTTTTCAAATCGCCACAGCTCAACAGATGCAATACTTGGACGCTGTTTGAAATAAATCAATTTTTTTAAAGCCCTATAGCGGTAGAAAACACGATTAGAAACCATTTCTGATATTATTTTTTTTATTTTAATTCTAAAAATTAAATTGACAATACAACATTTTTTCGATGGATCAACTGTGGTCCCCTTGGAACGACCTGTCAAATAGGATCCCTTCTGTCAAGAGGGCCGCGAAGTTATTTTTTTAAATTGATTTAAAAATCCATCTCAAATCCTTTGCAGTCGTACAAAGGGTCATTGTACTCAGAAAAACAAGCTTTATCGTTGTGAACAATAATATTACAAATTTAAGCTTTATTTTAGGACCCAATTCAAACTATTTGCCTTCCTCGCCTTACTAAGGAAAGGCTACAAAATCACTCGAAAAACGAAATTCTTAATTTGACCTCCTAGACCCACCTTCATGTATACTTATCGGCTCAGAATCACATTCTGAGCAAATTTCTGTGTGTGTGGTGGGATGTTGATAAAAAAAATGCACTGGATTATCTCGGCACTGGCTGAACCGATTTGGACCGTATTGGTCTCATTCGATCCGTCTTGGGGTCCCATAAGTCGCTTTTGAAAATTATAAAAATTAGTATAGTTCTTAAAAAGTTATGCTTAATACACGATTCTCACATCCATGATTATTTATAAAAAAATTAAAGTCTCCGTGTTGTACGCAAGGTTGTTAAATGGTTATGCATGTAGAAAATCCAAAATTTCATATTTCAGAAAATTTAGGCTGGTACAAATATTTTTAAAAGTTTTTGTCAACACCCCCCCCCCCCCTATTGCAAAATTGGCCCAAAAAATCAGGGGGCAAAAAAATATTTTTACAATAAACTTCAAAATTTCAATGAAAATTCATTTGCAACCAGCTAAAATCAAATTAAAATACATCCTTCTGCGTTTAAAATCATTTGTAGCATGTTTGGGTTTATTAAAAAATCATAAGATTTTTTGAAAATTTTCAATGCTGAATCTTTATTTTCGATACATTTTTTGTTTTTGTCAGATCTTAGATTTTTTGCAAACTAATGATTGCAAAACAACTGAACTAGTGTAAAATGCATTTTAAAACACTTTTTTTCATTTAAATGTGAAGACTATGGCTTGTTATTTGATTTTTTTGCCCCCTTGATTATTGCAGCTGTTCGGACCAGTAGGCGAAATGATTTTTAGAGCAGCATTTATTCTTGCAGCTTAAAACTGTAATAGTTATTTTTATTATTAGGCTTAGTTTTACAATGCAAATCTCGATTAAATACTCACATTAACAGTTTCTATCTACACCTCTAAAACCCGCACAACATCAATCGCCGCTGCCTCCGTAGTAGATATGTTCCTAATTGATACAAAATTATGAAACCTACATTGGCGGCCGATCTGTTATTGATGTTGATAAATTATTTACTTACAAAAAGATCAAATAATCCCTGCGGACAACAAATTGCACCTGATGAGGCACTTCTTCTATCTCTATACATCTCCTCTGCTTTGACCATTTGACATTTCCTTCTTCTTTTTACAAAACTCTTTCCCTTACCTCATCGATCATCTCAGAAATGGAGTACGCTAACGCGGTGCGTCAACAGCAGCTTCGTGGAGAATATTAAATTTCTAATATTTTTTTGGAAATTTGAAATTATTTAAAAAAAAATTGAGGAAAAATACGTTTTTTTTTTAATTTTGAGTAAGCCATCAAACTCAAAATTAAAAAAAAAACGTATTTGCCTCAAAAAAAAATTTAAAATAATTTCAAAATTGGGCGTCTAATACATAAAAGTCTTACTGACACCAAATTTTTATCCTCACGGGTTCAATCACTGAAAAACGTGTCTTAATATTTAAAGTACAGACAAAATAGACCTCGAATTTGTATTCAGGCAGCAAAATTAACATTCACAAAAATGCAAAAAAATTATGAAATTTAAATTTAATTATCATAATTAAATCTCTTTAATCTTTTGACGAATTTTTGCCTTTGAATATGAAATTAAGACAAACATCCAATCGTTTTTTACCTTCTCCTTTTTCAGTAGTGGGACAATGAAGATTACTATGTATCGGAAGACGAACCTGAATTTCGCTACTGAAGAAATTAAATTTTTTTTCAAAGATTTGTTTTCTTTAATTGTAATAAAAAATACGAAATTTGTTTAAGGGGTTCTGAAACATGAAATTTTTGAATTTCTACATGTAATTCAAAAATTTCATGTTTCAGAAAATTTAATAAATCCACTAAAAAGATGATTTTCATTCACTACTGAAAATTTCATGAAGATATTTCATGATTAAACTGAGTAAGAGACGATTTACGTTCAAAATTTTGCCATGCGCAAAGCGAACTGTCGAACTTTGTGAGAGTTGTTCTCTGAACATCAAGTTGATTTACGGGTGCCACGATATCTCGAGATGAGATGGACCAAAATGGCTGAAATTTGGGGTGAAGACTCCCAAGACATATTCCGTGTGCATGACGAAGCCCGATTTTAAAGTTTTGCTTTTTTAAAAAATACAAAAATCTAAAACTGGCGATTTTTTATATGAAAAAGATAAAAATATTTTTATTTTTTTTTAAACAAACTTTTGGAAAATCGGGCTTCGTCATGCACACAGGACCGGTGTAACGAGTATTCACCAAAATTTTAAGCCGATTTGGTCAAGGCAGTGTTGAGATATCGTGGCACCCGATTTTTGAAACTGCTAACATAAAATTGCTATATCTCGGCAATGATACAACCAAATATCTTCAATTTTATTTTGATAATAGTTCAAAATATGTATTTTAATTTGAAGGGCTTTATTAAAAGAAATTAAGTGTGTGCCCAAACCAACCTCTTACATTTTTGTCGATTTGCATGCATGGAACCCCTTAAATGTATTTTTCGCCAACACGCAGAAAAATAAGGCATATTTGAAGAGCAATTCTCTGAGATTTCGGTCATTCGATTTTTTTTGTATTTTTTAATCCGGCTGAAACTTTTTTGGTGCCTTCGGTATGCCCAAAGAAGCCATTTTGCATCATTAGTTTGTCCATATAATTTTCCATACAAATTTGGCAGCTGTCCATACAAAATGATATGTGAAAATTCAAAAATCTGTATCTTTTGAAGGAATTTTTGATCGATTTGGTGTCTTCGGCAAAGTTGTAGGTATGAATATGGACTACACTGAAAAAATTGATACACGATAAAAAAATTTGGTGATTTTAATTTAACTTTTGTCACTAAAACTTGATTTGCAAAAACACTATTTTTATTTTTTTCATTTTTGATATGTTTTAGAGGACATAAAATGCCAACTTTTCAGAAATTTCAGAATGGGCAAAATCTTTGACCGAGTTATGATTTTTGAATCAATACAGATTTTTCAAAAAATCGAAATATTGGTCGCAAAAATTTTTCAACTTCATTTTCCGATGTAAAATCGAATTTGCAATCAAAAAGTACTTTAGTGAATTTTTGAAAAAGTGCACCATTTTCAAGTTATAACCTTTTTAGGTAACTTTTTGAAAATAGTCGCAGTTTTCATTTTTAAAATAGTGCCCATGTTTGCCCACTATTGAAAAAATATTTTTGAAGAGCTGAGAAAATTCTCTATATTTTGCTTCTTCGACTTTGTTGATACGACCCTTAGTTGCTGAGATATTGCCATGCAAAGGTTAAAAACATGAAAATTGATGTTTTCTAAGTCTCACCCAAACAACCCACTATTTTCTAATGTCGATATCTCAGCAACTATAGGTCCGATTCACAATGTTAATATATGAAACATTTGTGAAATTTTCCGATCTTTTCGAAAAAAATATTTTCAAAAATTCAAAATCAAGACTAACATTTCAAACAGGCCAAACATTCAATATTACGCCCATTTGAAATGTTAGTCTTGATTTAAAATTTTTGAAAGTATTTTTTTCGAAAAGATCGGAAAATTTCACGAATGTTTCATGTTTCAACATTGTAAATCGGACCTATAGTTGCTGAGATATCGACATTAGAAAATGGTGGGTTGTTTGGGTGAGACTTAGAAAACATCAATTTTCCTGTTTTTTAACATTTGCATGGCAATATCTCAGCAACTAAGGGTCGTATCAACAAAGTCCGAAAAAGCAAAATATAGAGAATTTTCTCAACTTTCCAAAAATATTTTTTCCAAAAGTGGGCAAACATGGGCACTATTTTAAAAAATGAAAAACTGCGACTATTTTCAAAAAAGTTACTTAAAAATGGCTATAACTTAAAAACGGTACACTTTATCAAAATTTCACTAAAGTACTTTTTGATTGCAAATTCGATTTTACATCGAAAAATGAAGTTGAAAAATTTTTGCGACCAATATTTCGATTTTTTTAAATCTGTATTGATTCAAAAAATCATAACTCGGTCAAAGATTTTTTGCCCATTCTGGAAATTTCTGAAAAGTTGGCATTTTATGTCCTCTAAAACATATCAAAAAATGAAAAAAATTAAAAATAGTGTTTTTTTGCAAATCAAGTTTTAGTGACAAAAAGTTAAATTAAAAATCACCAAATTTTTTTTTACCGTGTATCAATTTTTTTCAGTGTAGTCCATATCCATACCTACAACTTTGCCGAAGACACCAAATCGATCAAAAAATTCCTTCAAAAGATACAGATTTTTGAATTTTCACATATCATTTTGTATGGACAGCTGCCAAATTTGTATGGAAAATTATATGGACAAACTAATGATGCAAAATGGCTTCTTTGGGCATACCGAAGGCACCAAAAAAGTTTCAGCCGGATTAAAAAATACAAAAATTAAAATTAAAGAAAAAAGACCGATTCCGTAGAGAACTGCTCTGAATTAACAAAACGTTTTGTTGATTTGAAAATCAAGATTTTTGTTGAATCAACGTCAAACGTCAAATCAACTTTTTCAAAACAACAAAAGATTTTAGTGGAATTAAGAAAATCAAGGTTTGTTTCAACGCAAAATCGGCGTTGATTAATACTGCCGTTCTACGCATAATTGTCCCATATTCAAAAAAGTGCAACTGAGAAAAACGCGATTGAAATTTTTCGACCGATTTCTATGTTTCTACGCATAATTGTACCGTGGGTTCCTATCCGTCCTATGTGTCCCTAATCGCCCCAGTTAGTAGTTTATCACTCTTATTTATGATCCTCTTGCTATATAATAGGTAAATAAGTCATAATGCTGCGTTAAACTAATGTGTTGTTTTTGATTAGTTTCCGAACAAAGTACTAGATTTTATGTGTTTTTTCTAAAAGTATACGGCAAACTAAACTTAAAAATGTCAAAAAGTCAAAATCGTCCAAAAATTACATGGGACAATTATGCGTAGAACGGCAGTATATTCAACAAACATTTTGTTGAATCAAACCTCGTACAGGCTGATTCTACAAAATATTTTTCTGCGCGGATCTAGCAGTGATTGCGAAAACAGGCAAGTGAACTTTAAATTGATTTAAATTCATCGTAAGTCTTTGGGTCACTGATTTTTTTTTTAATTAATTAATTTGGGGTCGCTAAACTATAGAACATAAGACTTCTTTTCTGCGAACATGGACAGTTAAAGGAATTTATTTCGGATGCTTAAAGAACATGTTTAAACCGAAGCCAGCATCAAATGTAATTATTAGCTGTTTAGTTTATTAAAAAAAAAAAATGTGTTCGGCTTATCTCATTCGCATTAAATAATTTTCCAATAATTAATCAACCCAGCTCTCGCGATCGACTTGCAGACACAAACATCAGGCAAAACCAAAATCGCGCGAAATCATACACATTCTCGTCAAGCTTCCCATTTCTCACGATCCCCCTCCCTAATCAACAGCCATATTTTCTTCCGAAGCTTTACTGTCTCCGCCCCCCTCGGTAGCAGTCTTGTCCTCGTCATCCACGGGCAGTTCCAGAATTTTCGGTCCGTACACGAGCACGTACGCGCAGTGCCAGTCACCGCCGCCGGACAGCTTCAGGATCGCTTCCGTGTCCACCGGCGAGACACAGTCGTCGTCAAACTTGATCCACTGGTCGCCCTTTTGGCGCACCCAACCCACGTAATGACCGGACGAGCTGGACCGGCCCTGGTGCGTCAACACGGCCTGCAGCGTGTAGTAACCGCTGTTGTTGCTGCCCAAATCTGAAGAAACAAAAACAAGGCTTAAAAGAGTCAAAGTTCCACAGCTGGTCCACGAGACTCACCATCCTCGAAGCAGTACGGCTGGGGAATGGTCTTGGGCTTTTCGGTCTCGAGCTGGGCCTTGGTCTTGTGCTTTCCCTTCAGGTTCCGCTCCAGCTCGGCGTCCTCGACCTCCTTGTACTTGGCCCGGATCGGGGCCAGCTTAGTCTGCAGCTCCGGCGTGCACAGCTCGAACGCGTCAAAATCGATCGGGAACTTGATGTCCTTGAGCACCTTGGCGTTGATGCCCTCCTTGCCCTTGTACTGGAACCGGACGAACTGCACCGTCAGGTAGGCTGGCAGCCGGCTGATCAGGGACTGGGTTGGGGAATAGAAAAATGAAAGAATTTATAGGGAAAATCCTGGTTCTGATCTGATCTCTAACAAAATTACAAAATGGCGGGACGTGATGGAAACAAGGGCGTCTATGCCAAGGGGTTGGAAACTCTTAGAGCTATAATTGTTATGTTAACCAGTATATCAAAATATATGTTAGTATACTTATTATTTCCTTTACATATCGCCAGTATACTTACCAATATACTGAGAGTATCTTAATATACTAACAGTTTATTGTTTTTCGGTTAGTATACTAACAAGTATACTGGAATATCGTTAGTATAATTAGAGTAATATTAGAGTTTCCAGCCCCTTGATCTATGCACACCCAAAAAAATAGAATTAAAATTATTATGTTTTTTGGTCCAATTGACCCACACACTCTTCTTCATATTTTAGAGTTTAAACGATAAAATTTAAAAACAAAGAACACAAAAAAAAATATTGACGAATCAATAAAAAATAAGAACTGTTTTTTGATTACCACGTCTTGAATTTTCAAGTTGTTGAATTCTATAATTCTTTAATTTGTAATTAAAAAATCCTTAAATTCTGAAATCCTTTGATTTCGAAATTCTTAAAGCATTGCATTCTTAATTTTTTTTATTTTTATCTTTTCTAAACTCTTAAATGCCGAATTAATACAGAAAATCAGACATTTATAGAATCATATTTTAGGTCAGAAGTCTTATTTTGATTTTCTGAAATGAATTTTGACGATGACCTCGGAATATTAATTTTAGAACTTTTCATGTTTTGTAATGTTAATTATTTGAAGTTATTTTTTATTAAAGATTTTTTTTTGTTTATAAAACGAGCTTGACTTGGCAGTCGGCCGCTAGTACAAAATTAAGAAATCAATCATTTAAAATTTCTTAAGTTAAAAAAAATAAATTTGGAATTTTTAATATAAAAACTAGAAATAATCAAATTTTAAAATTATAAGAATACGAAATTATGATAATATAAATTTATGGAATAATGAAAGTATGACATTATGAAATTATAAAAATATGTTTTATGAAATTATAAAATTATGAAATTATAAATTTACACTTATGTTATGAAATTATGAAGCTATGATATTATGAAATTATTAAACTAGAATATTGGAAAATTATAAAATAAGGCTTTTTGAATTTTTAATTCCTAGATTCTTAAGTTCTTGAGTTCTTAAGTTATTAAGTTCTTAAATTTTGAAGTCCTTTTATTCTAAATTTTTTATCTTCAAATTTAAAATATTGAAATTTGTATTTATTTAATTCTTCTTATTTTTAAATTCCTAAATTCTTAATTTTTCATTCTGGATATTTTTTTAATTTTGGAAAAAAGAGTTTTTGAATGTTAGAATTTCGAGGTTTTCGTAATTTAGAATTTGTATATTTCAGATTTTTAAAACTTTACAACTTTAGAATCTTTAGAAATATCAACTCATACAACTTATTTTTCAGGGTTTCGGGTTTATTTTTTTTTTAAAGCTGTTGAATTTATAAATACTTTTATATTAAAATTATTATTTAATTCTGCATTTTTTTTATTTTGAATTCCGCTATGATTTTTGTTGTTCCTTGTAGAATATTCCATAGTACATTTTGTTATTTCAACAGTATTTATTATTGAAATGGCATGAATTTTGTTATTACCGTCTGCCCGGGTTTATTATTTTATTACTTATTTTTTCATATAAAATTTCAGAAATGTTTGTTTTTCCATATTCTGGCATATTTATTTTTGAATTAATATTTTTATTATTGAATTTAACAAATTTCAGATTATTATTGAATTTAACAAATTTCAGATTATTATTGAATTTTCAGCAAGAAAATAGATATTTGTATGATTATTGTCAAGTTTATTTTCACTCTGGTTTAATTCATTTCGGTCCCGCCAGTGTGGATCAATCGGACAGCGCAGCGGACTCATAATCCAGAGGTTGCTGGTTGGTACTAGCAATAAACAGTTGGCGACACGATGGCCGACAGCTATAAAGACAACTTCTGGAGTTTTTTTTGAAAAGGACCAATAAACTAAATTTTCAGTTTTTCCTATTTGGGTGTTTTTTAATACCCCTGACTCAAGGCAATTTCAAAAACACCCAAAAAGCAAAAACTGGAAATTTGGTTTATTGGACCTTTAAAAAAAAACTCCAAACTTCTTTTTTTACTCTCATTCGACCAATTTAATTTTAATTTAATTTTCAATATTTTTATATCGAATACAAAATTATTAAAACATTATCAGTCGTATTCAAAAAGGAAAAAAAATCCAATTCTTCAACTTTTTCGTCAAAACACATTCGATCCCATTCGCAATTTTCAGTGTGAGAACGGGCCTTGACCGATCTTATGCACTAGGTTCCCGACGAACACGCACTGCCCTTACACCTACATCTCACCCTTGCTCTGAGTCAGTACGAGCAGCACGCTAGAACACGCTTTGAGTGTTCGTGCCAGGCATGCACACCTTCTTTTCCGGTTACGCATTTTAACTCGGGCGGGGGTGGTACATTGCGTAGGGTTTGATGTAAGTATAAGCGCCTAACCATTTATAGTGTGCCTATCAACTTTCATTAAAGCAAAAACTGTTTTATTTTTAGTTTGAATTCAAAAACTAATTGTTATTTACTGTGTATTGTTCTCTCCTGAAATCTTCCCTATTGTTGAGTCTGTTTATCTGTTGCTATTTCTTTTGTCGCGGTGTTTTGTTACAATTGTTGGTCCTAAGCATGTTATAAAAGTTTACCAAAAATACAATAGTAATATTTGTGTTAATCCTTTAACCATTCCATAAATTGAGTAAGGGCTCGAACCTCACTTGCTTAAGAAAAATGTGAAGTTTCAAAACAATGGACAGTGAAAGAAAGATAGTGATTTATGAAGTAGATAAAGAAATTAACAATAGTTAATAAATAGAGGTAACAAACAAGCTTACATTGTATTGAGGGCAATTTACAGGGAAGATGAGAAATTATTCAAATAGATAAATAAAGAAAAGGCACATGATAAACAAAATTGACATCGCTGCCAAATTAAGGGAAAGCAGACAGTTTGTTACAGCAGCATCAATTGGTAAAATAGAGAGGAAAAGCGTTGAGAAATAAGAGAATCAAATGAATAAAATCGAAATCAAATGGAGGATAGTAAACAAAAGCCGCGTTAGAAAATCAGTGAAACAAAATAAACAGAAGATAGGTGGTAGCTGAAAATGAAGAGAAGAGAAACCCCGTTGTGCGATGTTTCAGGTACATCCACAGCAGTTGATTCAACATACTGCGAATCAAAACAATACCGTCTACAATCACAAATTACTTCCCTTTCCCACATTGACGCGCCCTTGATTTTTCTTAATTAATGTGCAAAGTAATCTATTAAAGTTGGGATCATTAAGAACACATCTGGCCGGTGGCCTTATTTAAAATTGTATTTTTATCACACGAAACGTTTAACTTAACTACTGAGCAATTCCAGCTTCTTTTTTTTCTGGTACTGTATCCGATCCTCTCCGATTTCATTGATACTTTGTAGACATGTTATCCTAGGTCTATGTAAGCCATTTTTGTGTATATGAAGCCAATTGCACTCGAAAATGACATTTGAGAAGGGCGTAATTTTTGTATTCTGTAATTTAAAAATAACTGTATCTCGAAGCCAAAAAGTGGTCAAAGACACCCAGTCACGACGATCTAGCAAGATTCTAGCAGAATTCTTAGAGAGCTGGATATTCTTAGAGCATTCGAGCAGAAATGTTCCACCGTTCTAGCAGGATTCTGACAGAACCAGCTCTGCTAGAATATTTCGTGACTGGGCAAACTTGTAGGAAATTGGACGGGCTTTCTGAAAAAAATACACTGAAAGAAAAATACACGTAACTTCTATGGGATTTTTTAATTTTTTATGATTAAAAGTTAAATTTTAAGGTGAAGTCACGATTTTTTCATTCAAAATTTTTGAGGAAATAGCCTAAAATGTTACAAAAAGACTCCTCCTTTCCTAAAAAAAAAAAAAAAATACAAAAATCATTTACTAAACCTGTTTTTTTGAAAAGTGGTCTAAACGTCAAAATTTTCAAAACCCGATAGTGAGAATCGATTCTCCAGACAATTTTACATAAAAGTCTCCATATTGACCATTGTCCTAAGTCCGATCCTTGCGAAGTTACAGCGGTTTAAAAATAAAAAAAGTCGAAAAAACAAACTTATGGAAAATTGGTCGAGCTTTCCTGTAAAAATATTTTCGAGACTGGAAAATCAAGTCTGTCATATAGAAAATGCCAAAAAACACCAAAAAAGCCTTTTTTTTCGAGATTTTTATTTTTAAAACCGCTGTAACTTCGCAACGATTGGACTAAAGGCAATGGTCAATATGGAGACATTTATGTAAAATTGTCTGGAAAATCGATT
Organism: Culex quinquefasciatus; assembly: GCF_015732765.1. Taxonomy (NCBI): domain Eukaryota; kingdom Metazoa; phylum Arthropoda; class Insecta; order Diptera; family Culicidae; genus Culex; species Culex quinquefasciatus. Next base: position 211,539,790 of record NC_051862.1, on the reverse strand, counting down.
TCCTCTATTTCCACTTTTCAAAAAAACAGGTTTAGTAAATGATTTTTGTATTTTTTTTTAGGAGAGACATACCATCCTGCATTTTTCGTGAGTCTTTTTGTAACATTTTTGGCTATTTCCTCAGACATTTAGAACGAAAGAAAATCGTGACTTCACCTTAAAAGTTAACTTTTAATCATAAAGGGTGACCACTCAAATCCCATTTTCAAATTCCCGGCTTTTCCAGAAACTCAAATAATAGAGATTGGTGCGCTGAAAGTGGGGACGCGAAGTCGTGATTATTCAGGTTAATTTTTGTGTGTGTGCTTTAGTATCGCTATTTCTATGGGGTGAGTGCATAATTTGTATAGGTGGTGTAAAAAATATACGGAGTGAAAAATGATTTTTTTTTGTGTGCCTTTGGTCGTGAATTGTGTGTGTATTAATTTATTGTTTTGTGATTTTAAAAGCCCTTCCTATATCATCGTTGATCGGAAGGCACGGCGTCGGGTGGATTGTGTTTAAATTTTTCGAGGTTTTATTTTTTTGCGGTGAAAAAGCCATTTCTACAGTATGTAAAAAAAGTATTTACACCCCTTGGGCACTATGCGCATTTTGTGATGAAACATGTTAAAAATTTAAAGTTTGACAGGAACCTAGTATTAAGTTTTGTTCAGAAACTCATGCCAAACATTTTGCTACAAAAAGTTCATGAAAAGATGATTTCTATAAAAAGTTGTATAACAAATACTATTACGAAAATAAAAAAGGTGCAAAAAAAGTTTGTACACCTTTCGAAAAATTAACATAAATAATGTTATTTGTTGACAAATCACCATAAATCTAGTCTCCCAACTCCAAATAGGCATCCTTGACTGATTAAAAAAATAATTTGGATTGAATATAAAGTTTACTAATTACTTAGTATAAAAGTTTATATAACTCTGGAAATTCTAAATAAAACTTATCCAAACTTAATTTTGCAAACTTTCAATTTAACTAAATGTCAATATATTACCAAAGAATTGCTAAATAAACATTTTGGAGTGGGTATAACACCGTTTTGGGGGTCTTTGTATCGCTAGAATAGATTTTTCGTTGGAATTTCGTACCAACCCGGAATTACGTCGTCGAAAAATCCGCCGGCATCCAAACCGGTCCACAATTCACAAGTTAACCTATGTGGCATCGGAAAGGGCATAAAATTTCCGATCTTTTGATACCCATACATCTAGGTTTTCTTTAAAACCTACGTTTTTAAATACCGGGGCAAAAAGTAAGTTTGATCCACGAGAACAAAAATTACGAAATTCCATACATTTTTGGTAGGTTGCTCAAACGAAACCATAACAACGTTTTTGCCTAGGTATTTAAAAACGTGGGTTTTAAAGAAAACCTGGATGTATGGGTATCAAAAGATCGGAAATTTTATGCCCTTTCTGATGCCACATAGATTGACTTGTGAATTGTGGGCCGGTTCAGATGCCGGCGGATTTTCCGACGACGTAATTCCAGGTTGGTACAAAATTCCAACGAAAAATCAATTCTATCGATACAAATACCCCCAAAACGGTGTTATACCCACTCCAAAATGTTTATTTAGCAATTCTGTGGTAAAATATTGACATTTAGTTGAATTAAAAGTTTGCAAAATTTAGTTTAGATAAGTTTTATATAAAATTTCCAGAGTTATATAAACTTTTATACTAAGTAGTTTGTAAACTTTATATTCAATCCAAATTATTTTTTTAATCAGTCAAGGATGCCTATTTGGAGTTGGGAGACTGGATTTATGGTGATTTGTCAACAAATAACATTATTTATGTTAATTTTTCGAAAGGTGTACAAACTTTTTTTGTACCTTTTTTATTTTCGTAATAGTAGTTGTTATATAACTTTTTATAGAAATCATCTTTTCTTGAGCTTTTTGTAGCAAAATGTTTGGCAATAGTTTCTGAACAAAACGTAGTACTAGGTTCCTGTCAAACTTTAAATTTTTTACATGTTTCATCACAAAATGTGCATAGTGCCCAAGGGGTGTAAATACTTTTTTTACATACTGTATATAATGATCGAAAGACGCACTGACAATTTGGATCGTCGAGTTAATAGTGGAGCAAAATAACTGTGTGATTTTGTGTGTTAACCAGAAAGACCTTCCCATAGCATCGTTGCTCGGAAGGCTCGCCGACGGGTCTGTTATGAAAGTCCTCCCCATAGCGTCGTAGCTCGGGAGGCATCGAAAAGCCAATACCTTATCCTACTAACCCAAAAAAATAATCACGTGATGCTTGAAGGAGATGCTGTGGATTCAACGGTCTCAAGCGGTATCAACAAGTATATAGCGAAAAACTATGTGCTTGATGAGTCTGCAACTTCAACTATCGGACTAACATTCCTCCCTTTCGTTGAACTGCAGGCTTCTTGGGAGGGCGCCGGTATTGACTAATAAAGTAGGGATCTTCAGAGGTTAAACAGTGAACGGATGGTTGGCTCCCACTGATCATTTTTGATTCATTGTTTAACTTCAGCTGATCTGTCAATAACGGAGTAGCAGCTCATTGGCAGTCAACCATGCTCATGCTCATGCTCACTTTTCCAGAAACTCAAATAATAGACATTTCTTATCTAAAGAATGATTTGAAACAAAAAACTCTTTAAAAATAGTCGCTATCAACCATCGAAGAAATATTTTAATGAATTATAACAAATCAAACTGTTGACAATTTTCTTAAAATCAAAACATAATTATTTTTGTTCAGTTGGTTAAAAATGATTTTATCAAAGTTCCGTTTTTAATTTTGTGAATTTTTATGTTGGATTTTAAAATCAATTTTGATTTAAATAGTTGTCAGTATAAAACAGTTTTAATTTTTTCAATGAAAAATTCAGTTTGGTAAGTTCGATGTTTCACCACTTTTTTATGCGAAACAAGCTAAACCCGACAAACTTCGACTTGTTTTTTTTTTCGTTTGTTGACGTTTTTGGCTTGTTTGCTTATTCAGCCTCCTGTGATCAAAATATGTTTTTATGTAATTTTTCCCATGCAATCTGCAAATTTTCCGAAATCGGTTCTAGAGTGGCCAAAGTTGTCACTTTTTGGCGTAAAAACCTTCCTTGGACTTATAAGAACCCAACGCAACAAAGAGCACCTCGATCCGACGTTCCGTATTGAGCTGATTCACATTCGAACAAAACCGTCGAAATTTTTTATATATAGATGTTTAAAGAGTCAAATTCTTTAAATACATTTGCAATAACTTAAATCAAAATTTCTTGAAAATTATTTTTTTGCAATTTCAATATTTTTTCTGTTTTCAAAACGAAAATAACTTTTTATCCATTGTTTCATTCAGAACGAACAACGATTGGATTTTTAAGTTTCCCGATAGCTAAAATCAAGCTTTATCCAAAGTTATTTACCCATGCTCACAGAAAGTTCAAGAGAAACATTTTACATTTATAAAAAAGATATTGGATTTAGTGAAATAGTGAAAGGAACCTTAAATTTAATGTAAGTTCCTAAGGAAGAATTGAGTGAATTTAAATTAAAATTGTACAAAATATTTTAAAAAATTCAAGATTTCGAAAATAATTTTCAAAAGAGTATGCTTGGGATTCCCGACTTTTCCCATTTCCTTGCCCATTTCAGACTTTTTCCCGATTTTTTGCGAACGGCTTCGAGATACAGTCATTTTTAAATTACAGAATACAAAAATATCTAAAAAAATTACACCCTTCTCAAATGTCACTTTCGAGTGCAATTGGCTCCATATACACTAAAATGGCTTATATAGGCCTAGGATAACATGTCTAAAAAATTTATTGAAATCGGAGAGGGTCGGGTACAAAAGTACCAGAAAAATTCCTGATTTGAGCTGGAATTGCTGTACTGTGCAATTTGACTTTTACTCAAGTAATTCAGAAATTGTTATAAAAAAAACATGAATTATAAATATTTTGTTTTTTTACTGTGTGTAGTTTGCGATGATGGCTGCCGTTGGCATCCCCCTGTGTTTATGCGATGGTTATCGAAGTCCATGTTAAGAGGACAAGGGAAATTCTCCACGGTATCTGCAAGTAAATCTCGCTTTGGGACCATCCATAAACCACTTGGACTTTCTCCATTTTCCCATCGTTTCGCTGCCGGTCAGCGGGTATTTGAGTTTGGATATCACTCACACAACGCTTCATTTTAAATTTTCTGTACAAATCAGCAGCGAAAAAAACATCAGCTTGATTTGTTCTGTTTCTACGCCCACTGCTTAAATAAAACATAAATTTTGAGACATTTTCACATTTTTGTTTATTTTTTTTTTCACATGTTTCTTATTTGCTCCTTAATTTCTTCGTAACTACACTTGTGTAAGGATAATTGTAATTCATATCACTAATGTTTAAATTAATCGATTTTACATAATTGTAGTCTGCTTGCTCTTGCTTTTCCATGTTTTGTTTGTTTGTTTTTTTTTTGTTTTCTTTTCTTTACAACTAATAATAAATCAGTGTTGCAGCTGTTGTTTGTTTGTTTTTTCTTTTCTTTTTGTAGATTTTGTTACCATTCAATCTTTTCTGTTTGCTTGTTTTTTGTTTTCTTATTAAAAAATAAATCACCTTAAACGTTACAGTAAGAATTATTGTTACAGATAAATCACACGCACAGGAGACAATCACGCGCTCGACATTCTGCTGCGCGTTTTGGGGTTCGGGCAGCCCAAAAATCCATTCATTCATCAGGCAGGGGAGGGGGAGGGAAGGGACACGGGGAGTAAAGGAAGAAGCAGTCTGTTGTATAAGGTACAAAACGACTGAGAAGGCAGGGATAAAAACAGAGCAAGGAAAGAACGGCACACACGCGTATTATGGGCGGTTGCTTTTCTCTCTCGTTCTCTGATTATGGGTGTTGTGTTTATGCTGGGTATGGCAACAGTCGAAAAGAATTGCGTTTGCTTGTTTTTTTTTTGGTTTCGTGGCTTGAAAAACGGGACGAGTTGCTTTTGAGTTGTTTTTTCTTCTCTTTCACACACACTCGAACTCGCACACCAGACTTTCATTTCTCACAAAATTTATTATACACTACTAGAATTTTTGTTTTTGTTTTTCTGTTTTGCATTGTGTTGTAAAAATATAATAGACAGATACTCCTTCGCTATCTCTGTGTGCTCTCTCCATCGGACAATTCTTTGTTTTTCCACTCAATCTATTCTCCTGCTGCAGATGCTAACGGCCCAATCTTAGTATCGATTGGGATCAATAAGTTTGCAGTTTGATAAAACAGATTAAACGCGCTCTAACGTTAATGCTCTGCTCGCAAACATTATGGGTATCAAATTGTGAGGGGGGAGGGGGCAAATTGTTTGAAACTTTTTTAAAAGAAGTAAAACTGCTGCCGCTAGAAATAATTCAAAATACAACCTGTATTGGGGGGGAAAGCGGGAAATTGCATGGATTTGCTGACTTTGCAAGAACTCTTTCTCTCCTTCTTCTTCTTCTTCTATGTACACACGCACGCACTTTAAGGGGGGTATGAAATTACAAAAAATAATAATAAGGATGCTCGTAATTCCTGCTGCGGAATTGAAAAATAAAAAAAAAGATCCGTGAAGCAAAACAGAACCAGTTCCGCTCCTGAGTTGTGTATGTTGTTCCGGACGACCGCACTCTAATCCGTGTAGACAATGTACTGGGAATCGTTGTCGTCGACCGGTTCCATCTTGACGTACGACTGCGACGGCATCATGGCGTGTTGGGACATGAGGTTGTTGTTGCGGCCACCCCCACCACCTCCGCTTCCCCCTCCACCCCCACCGCTGTTGTTCCGTTTGGCCTTGGCGTGCGTCAGGATGTGGGACTTGAGATTGGTGGATTGGGCAAACTTTTTGTTGCACCCGTCGAACGGACACACGTACGGCCGGTCGCCGGTGTGTATCCGGACGTGCGTTCGCAGGTTAAAGTCCAGCGAGAACCGCTTGCCGCAGCCCTCGAACGTACACTGGAATGGTTTCTCGCCAGTGTGGACCAGCTGGTGCCGTTTCAGTTTGGAGCTCTCGACGAAGGACTTCCCGCACTCGGCGCACACGTGGACGCGCGGACCGTGCGTGTGCAGGTGCTTCCGCATCGCGCTGTTGTCTCGGAACATTTTGTTGCAACCCTTGTGCGGGCAGGCAATGTTCCGGTCGGACGATTCACCCCCGGAGGTAGCTCCGCCACCACCGCCGCCACCCGCCTTCGACGACATTCCCCCAGACGAACCGCCTCCACTCGAAAGTTTGCCGAGTTTCGTTTTGTGGCCGGGTCGGGCGAATTCCGCCAGCTGCTTCGGGTCGGACAGATCGATACCGGTCATGCCGCAGTGATGATCCTGGGTGATTTTCTTGCCCGTCATGTACTCCGTGTAGTCCGGGTCCGGTTCGGGGTTCGAGCCGTCGTCGTCGTCCGTGCCGGAGGCCCACATCGTGACGCTGAACTCGCCCTCCATGGTTTTGATTTGTACTTGCTTCTGCTCCCACCGCCGGGGCTTGTGATTGACATCGAGCGTTTCGACCGCGGTCAGATTGTGGACGTCGTTGGACCGGATCCGGTTCACGATCCGTGGCTGCTTCATGCCGGACTTTCGCTTCCGTGAACTCGGCCCGGGCGTTGACTCGATGTAGATTTCGTTTTCCAGATTGATGTCGCCGTACACGCACATCGGATCGCCCGACGAGTCCAGCACTTCTTCGTGGGCCTGAATGTCCGCCTCCTGGTGCAGGATCTCCTCGTCGTCGTCCATGTGATGCATCATCAGTCCCTGGGAATCTTCCGTTTCGCACGTCACCTCCTCGTACTGATCGTCGACGCCGACCTCGTACTGCTCGTAACCGCCCATCTCGGCACCAAAGTGGCCGTCCACGTGGTCTACCACCTCCACGATGTTGGAGTCGATCTCCACCTCGCACATGATATCCTGGTGGGAAGACATCCCGGCTCCGGCTGCTGTGTGCTCCTCTCACTTCCGTCTACTGTTCCAGTTTGTCTCTGCGTCAAGCCTGGAAGGAGAGGAAAATCTTCGGCGTTAGCAAAAACTACTCAAATTAGGAATGCTTTAGATCCAGAAAGAAATACCACAGATTGGACCATAGTTTCACAGAATACTAAACATAGCTTAGCTCTTCTAACATCTAACTCCTAGGAATATTTACTTTATCCTATCCTGTTATTTTAATATCAATTACAATAGTTCAATCATATAATAACGACTGCCTCTTAACATGTTTGAAAATGTCAACCAATCATCTTTGTGGTTAACTTTACGCTGTAGGTCTGGCCTGGTATGTAAGCTTTCTATGTTGATGGCAGTAAGGTACGTGCTTTTTCTAACCGACTAATCTAAATAACATATTCAATTTCAATTTGTGTTTTTATTAGAATTCAGCAGTTCTGTTCCAGGATGTTACATTTGCAATTCAGAGATTTGGAGAACCTTTCAACTGAGATTAATTCAAAAGCCTTTGCAGGGAGAGTACATATTTCTATGTTTAGATTTTGCTAGCTGAGTGCACTTTTAGGGAAAACAATTCTTGAGAAAAAAAACCCTAGATCTATGTTTGGCTTAAAAACTAATATCACAGTTGTTGACGGAGGAGTGCTTCGATGAGCGGATTCGTTGACATCCCACAGGAAGTCCTGAAGGTTATCGTTGCCGTCGCCTACGGTGCGATTTGGCGCAGTTGCCCCAGACCGCAGCAGCGGATGATGCACTTGACCACCAGCGACTTGTTCCTGATGCTCAGCTTCGACCGCCGATTCAGCAGGGAGTAGAGCGCTTTGGTGGACCGATCCACCTTCCCGATGATGTAGTTCACGTGCTTGTCGTACTTTAGCTTCTTGTCATGCACCACTCCCAGGTACGTGACATCGTCGTTCCACGTTGCAGGATGGCCGTTGACGCTGATCGATCTGCGGGGAAGGTGCCGAGCAGCACGCCTCCCGGTGAAGAATATGGACTGGGTTTTCCCAGCGTTCAGCTTGATGCGCCACTTCCGCTGAAACTCCTCGAGGTTGTTCTGTGCCGCTTGAAGGTTGGTAACGACGATCTTCGGGTCCTTGTCCGACGTCAAGTATGCAGTATCGTCCGCAAAGAATGCGTACGACACTCCATCAATCATCGGCACGTCGGAGGTGAGGATGTTGTAGAGGAGTCGGGTTCAGCACTGATCCTTGGGGCACGCCGAAGGGAATGTTGTGGACGGAGGAACGCTCGCCGTTGACAGTCACCGTAAACGTCCGGTTTGTCAGGAACGACTCGACGCTCTTGACCAGGAACGGCTGGAGGTTCGAGCGGAAGAGCTTGTACACTGCGGCATCCTGCCACACGGAGTCGTAAGCCTTTTCGACGTCGAGAAGGATCATGCCGGTCGATTTCCCCGCTAGGAAGCCGCGCTTCACCATCTCCGAGATGCGGGCGAGTTGGTGCACCGTCGAATGCCCCGGCTTGAAGCCGAACTGCTCGTGGGGGGCGATTTGCTCCGTCTCCAGGTTACGGTTTATCCCGTTCGAGGAGTTTGCTCAGGCTGCTCAAAAGGCTGATCGGGCGGAAATTACCTGGATAGGTTATGTCCTTGTTCGCCTTTGGGATGGCGATCACGTTTGCGTGCTTCCAGCCGACCGGAAAGTAGCCCAAGGCCAGGCAAGCGTTGAATATCTTGGTCAAGACGACCAACCCCAAATAACATATTCACAATTTAGTATTTCTTATAACCTTAACGAGTTTTGGAGTTCCTTTCAACTATGATTTTTGTACTATGAAGTTGGATATACTAACAATAGATCTAGCAAGAGAAGGCAAACTGAAAAAACCATCGAGATTTGCTAAGGAAAAGGATAGAATGTTTTGTCTTTTGCCGCTGAAAAACTACGCTGCACAAGACAGCTTATCCGTTGTAGATGTACTTCTTCATCAGCTCACTGAGAGCTTGCAATTGAGCTGCCTTGTTCTGGCATGCACGAAAGCGGGCAAGCATCTCTCCAGCAAGAGTGAAAAACTCCGGAAGAGATCATCACCGCTGACATCAGCTTGTCCCGGGGGAGAAGCGCTCGCAGAAGCGGCTTCGGAGGTTGAAATAAGAATTGCTCCCCTAGTATTTAATGCCTCGGTCTTGGCCCGACGAGTGCTACCAACTTTGACAGCACAGAAGCATCGTTTTGCGCGCTCTTTCGTTTTCTGGAACCATTCCACTCGTGTCTCTTGAAGAATTCAGAGCAAATACGTGTATTCTTCGCGTGGACGTGTTATTTCTTTCTTCACCGTATTCCTAGGACTTCCGATTGTGTGAGAATCCGCCAAGATTATCTTCATGTCCTGCTCATCGAGGTACTTTTTCCGCGCGACACAACCACGGAAATTCGCCGTTTGGTTTCTACCACACTTCACGCACTTTGTGCTGCTGAGCTTACCCATTCTAACCAACTAATTTGTGTTAAGTTTAGTGGGAATGCAAAGAAACGGAATATCGTTGATCTGGTTGACCCTGAAGTCTTCGTTCCAAGTGACTTGTTACCTTTGGAAAATCTGAGACCAAAGACATTTAATGCTTTTAAATCTCACGTTGTAATGACTGTAGCATTTGCAGTCACAGTATGTACTATAAAATTTCAGTTGATGCACTCCAAGGCTGCTGGAATCATTAACGGAACTACTAAATCTAAGTTACTTCTTACTCTGTGAAACTTAACCAAAAACATTCCGAATCTAACTATAAACTCCTCTCCTGATCTCAAGATTATGTTAAAAGGCCGACACGGTTTATTCCTTAGCCTGTGCCAAATCGGTTAAGGCTTAGTGGTTAGTGTTCATCCTAAAAAGTTACAAGCGTAGAAGACATTTTCCCTGCATCCTTCCGAACTAATAACCATTTTAGAGCCCTTTGTGTCAATGAAGAGTGTTTGCAATTTTAAGAGCAAAACGTCAACTTTCCAAACCCCGACGTAAGTGTCTGCTAGCTGAAACGCTCTTCCCGATTACAGACGTGAACATCAGGTTACTAGAATTGTTACATTATTCAGTTTTTTGTCTTGGATACAACTTTGTGGAAGACATATTAGTGAAGGGATGTAGGTAACAATTTTCAACATTCCATGGATTGAACGAAGACTTGGTTGATTCTTAATTTGTTAAGGGTTATTGTGACAAACCTCATACACACTTTGCACTGCTACGCAATAATGTTCTTGTATTGTTTCGTGTTTCTTCCATAGGGGTTTGTAGGCTTTTGTAGATGCTCCGGATGTTTCTTTAAAGTTATGATACTTGTCAAATCCCTTTTCGTTGAACATAACGTCGGTGTCCTCTACAATTTCGTACTTTTGTTCAATGATTTTTCATCATATCTCTTGGCTGTTACAGTTGCTGCGTTTGATAATAGCACTTACAAAACCATATTCATGGGCTTAGATTAACGATTTAAATAAGATAAGTTATATAGATCTAGCTATGACGTAGATTACACTATTATTACTATTACAGAATTTAAATACCTACGACTTTGCTAACAATTAAAGCCTGCAATCAAAACATTGTGAATTCAAACTTTCTGTGAAACGGTCCATTCTGTGGAATCGATTTCTGGCCAGATCCATCGCCCTAGCAGATCGTCGCACCGCACACACAACACAACAGCTTCCTCTTCTTCTACTTGCTCTTCTTGTGTTGTTTGTTGTTGTGTGTGTGTGTGTGTTTGCACGCGCGTTCTTGTGTACCCCATCAAGAGTCGTCTCCCATCCCATCCAAGTGGGCTACGAAAGTTCCTTACCCGAATCTCCTCCCGAACACGGCAGCTGCTGCACTTCCCTCCTCCTCGACCTCCTTCTTCTTCTCCCCTTCCTCCCTCAACAACCGGCAGCGGCCGCGACAGTCGCGCTTTTGTTGATGTTTGCTTGGCCCTGCTGCTGCTGCTTCTTCTTCTTCTCATGCACCTCTTCGCTCTCTCTCTCTCCCTTTCTCTCGTTCGCGCACTTTACACACCTCTCCGTCTCCCTCTCCCTTTCACCCCACCCCGCGGAGCTTCCACAAGACGAGCGGGCCCGAAATCGAAGGAACTTTTCCGCTTGCAATCCGAGGGCCACTTTTTCGCCCCTTGGCCACTTCCGGCACGCGCACAGTACACTCCACTGGATGACAGCCGGCCGCGTTAATGCATTTCCACGCGCGCACGAACCCGAACCGCGGGTTAAATCCGGTAAAAGTGCGATTTAGTTCACTCCGCCAGGAAACAAAGATGTCTGCCGTCGTCGTCGTCGTTTCGTTTGTCTGACGAGCGAGAGCCAGTCAGCGGCAGAGCCCGGAGCCGACGACGACGAAGTTCGAAAAAGCTCGCGCGCTCTTTTGTTCGCGCGGTGGATTTCTCTCGCAAAAGAGAGCAAAGCGGGGAAATGTTTCAATGGTGGAAGTTTTTCACCGGTCAACTTTAGGGTAGGGTGTCAAATGTTGGACAAGTTCTATGAAAACGAATAAGGAATTAGGGAGCGTTCTGTCATTACGTAATGCAGGGGATAGGGGGAAGGAGGCTGTAACAACGATCCATATATCTCGAGTTTTTTTATGAAAAGGTCCAATAAACCAAATTTCCAGTTTTTCCTTTTGGGTGTTTTTCAAACCGCCTTGAGTCAAGGGTATCAAAAAACACCCAGAAAGCAAAAACTGAATATTTGGTTTATTGGACCTTTTCAAAAAAACTCCAGATATGGAAATATATGTATACATATATTTTTTTTATTTCCAGAGCAACATTTCGAGCCAAAAATTTCAGCAGTATTTGTAAATATTGCTCGGTTTGTTCTAGAGGTCGTATCGAGGTGCTCCAATTTGGATGAAACTTTCAGCGTTTGTTTGTCTATACATGATATGCACTCATGCCAAATATGAGCCCTCTACGACAAAGGGAAGTGGGGTAAAACGGGCTTTGAAGTTTGAGGTCAAAAAAACATAAAAAATCTTAAAATTGCTCGCATTTCCGTAAAACTTCATCAATTCCAACTCTCTTAGATGCATTTGAAAGGTCTTTTGAAGCACTTTAAAATGTGCCATAGACATTCAGGATTGGTTTGAAATTTTCTCTTAGCTTTTGCAAATTACTGTCAAAAATGGATTTTTTTAAAACCTTAATATCTTTTTCCAACAGCCTCCAACACCCATACTCCTATGGGTCAAATAGGCAATTTCATGGACTATAAGCCTATGGTATTAACTTTTTGGCCAATCGCAGTTTTTCTCATAGTTTTTCGATTTTTCTACAACAAACAATTTACAACGTTAGTTTTTATCCTGCTGGCCTCCATAGCGGCACTTTTTGGTCTCAATTTTGTCATATTCGGAATCCTCGGACAATTTCACGTAAGTTAGAAGTATTGGAATTGTAATTTTGATTTAAAAAATAATTAAATAAAACATTTTTGAAAAAAAAAATAGATTTTATTTACCCTATGATCAATACGTCAAATGCTGTATCAAGTAGGCGAAAACCTGTTTTACCCCTAATCCAACAAATTGTTAAAAAATATTTTAATTCATTCTAATTGGCAATTTTTCCAATCAAATTTACAACTCCAACACTTCTAATTTACGTGAAATTTTCCGATGATTCCGAATATGACAAAATTGAGACCAAAAAGTGCCGCTATGGAGGCCTACAGGGCAAAAACTAACGTTGTAAAATTTTTGTTGCAGAAAAATCGAAAAACTATGAGAAAAACTGCGATTGGCCAAAAAGTTAATACAATAGGCTTATAGTCCATGAAATTGTCTATCTTTTGACCCATAGGAGTATGGGTGTTGGAGGCTGTTGGAAAAAGATATTAAGGTTTTAAAAAAATCCATTTTTGACAGTAATTTGCACAAGCTAAGAGAAAATTTCAAACCAATCCTGGATGTCTATGACACATTTTGAAGTGCTTCAAAAGACCTTTCGAATGCATATAAGAGAGTTGGAATTGATGAAGTTTTACGCAAATGCGAGCAATTTTAAGATTTTTTTAGGTTTTTTGGACCTAAAACTTCGATGCCCGTTTTACCCCACTTCCCTTTGTCGTAGAGGGCTCATATTTGGCACGAGTTCTTCTCAAGTATAGACAAACAAACGCTGAAAGTTTCATCCAAATTGGAGCACCTCGATACGACCTGTTACACATTGGTGAAAAACTCGCTCTTAAGGGGTTACATACATGTAGAAAATCACAAAATTTCATATTATAGAAAATTTATTAAATCCACTTAAAAATGATTTTCAGTCACTCCTGAAAGTTTCATGAAGATATTTCATGGTAAAACTTAGAAATAGATGATTTAAGCTCAACATTTTGACATGTGCAAAGTGAACTGTCAAACTTAATGAGCGTTTTTCTCTAAACACCGAGTTGATTTACGGGTGCCAAAAGGGGTCGAGATGGCAAGAGCCAAATTGGCTGAAATTTCGAGTGAAGACTCTCAAGACATATCCTGAAACGAAACGAAACGAAACTATTGGCACTACGCCCCCCGGGGCATGGCCTTCCTCTAACGTGGGATTTCTGCTCCAGCGCCTCTGACGAGACAGGAGAAACCGGGACCGACGTTTTACTTCACCATCCGATAGAAGCTCAGTGGATAAGGCGGGAATCGAACCCGCGTCTCAAGACATATCCTGTGATTTTCAAATTTTGCTTTAAAAAAATACAAAAATCAAAAAATTACGAAACAGTTATACGGCAAAGTTAGAGATATTTTTATCTTTTTGAAAAAAAAAAAAACTTATTGAAAATCGGCCTTCATCATGCACACGGATTTTACAAGAATGTTTAGGTGTGTGCTCATACCAATCTCTGACATTTTTGCCGATTTACAGGTATGTAACCCCTTAAATAAATAAGTACTTTCATAAACATGTTTAAAAAAATATTTTAATCATCCCCTTTTTTGCTTGGTAAAACGTTCAAATTGGTCGAGAGGGAAGAAAGATACAAATGTTTTAAATCTTGCACTTGTTTCGAAAATTTGATTTTATGCGTTTCACTTCGCTTAGTGAAAACTCTGGGTTACTGCCAAAGTATAGAGCCCTAACAAAAAGTTCTTTGTCAAATGACCTATCAATTTAAAATTTTATGAATTTGAAACAGTAATCACGTAAATTAACCATAAACAATGCAGATAATTCACAATAAATTTTATAGGTTTTTTAATTTGTGAGAAACAAAATTTATTTTTGATTTGATTTGATGTAATAACAGACAGGGCCACAAGGATTACCTATGTAGCGGTTGCCTAGAATTACAGTGGCCCAGACTTAAAAGGAGCATCTTCAAATTACTGCCGTATGAAGGGCCAATAGGGGTAGTTGGACACGAACGAGCAAAATCACTCACGGTGTTCTCAGGGGACCTTCCGACAGTAACCTCCAATAACTCCGAAAAAAGTCTGACAAAGCTGAAAAACAGGGCTCGCACCCTGTTGGGGTCCTAAAACGGCGCGGCAGACAGCTAGAAACTGACAGAAGTCAATAAGTGCAGTAAGAAACAAAATTTATTTTTGATTGTGAAAAAGTATTCTAGTTTGTTAATTATGGTTGGTAATTCTTTAGAGGGCTTTCCGTTGTTTATGGAGAGTTCCCACACCATGTAAAGTAGTTCTTTCTAAGAAACATTCTTTTAAATGATTTCCCGATTTTGGCAACATACCTGTTTTGGCAATATAAAAATCACCTCAAGTTGCCAAAAACGGGACGGTACTGTAATCTGAATTTTGATTATTCTATTTTAAGTATTTTTGAATTTCAAATGTTAAGAGCTTAATCACTTTTTATTTGAATTTATGAATTTTTATTTTTTTAGTTCTTCATTTCGAATTTTTTAATTGAAATGAATTATATATTTTTTATTTTCTTTAATATATATTTCTTAAAGGTTGGTTCCGTTTGCATCACTCTACCCTTTGTGCTTCATGACAAAGCTCCGCTGAAACCTTTCACTCCGCTCTCACCAGTTTCCATCCTCCCTCTCCCAGCTTCGAAAACTAGCGCCCTCAGCCGATCCCGTCAATTTTGCTCTCGCGGGACCTGTTTACGTTCGAATCCAACATGGCGGCCGACAATCGAATTCAATATGGCCACATGTTTTGATTTTCGCTTCGCAACTCGAGTCCCGCGCCGGGGGCGGTCAATGTTTACGAAATGCGCTGCAACTGCGGCAAATTGGTAAAATAGTGCGCAAAAATCCGAAAATAGCGGCTCCCAGCGATGGAATGAGGCAATTTTTGCGCGCGCGGGGGGTGATTATTCTAGAAAATTTTCGTTTTGCCGGATCGGTCGAGGGGTCGGGAAAAAATGTTTACAAAAACATGCACACAAACGCGGCGGCCGCGGCCTCTGCGGTTGTTGGTATGGCGGAAGGGAGAAGAAGAGTGAGAATTTTTGCGCAAGAGGGAGAGCGAGAGGAGTGTTTCGATTCTCCGCACTCTCTTTCGAACGTGTGTTTTGGAAGCTTTCGCGATGAAAGCTTGACAAGACATAGACGATAGGTTCAGACGGAGAACGCGCAAATTTGGTGACAGAAATTTAATTAGGTTTCGGTAAAAAAAACCAAAATTATATTTTAATTTGTTTTGGTTGTGAATAGCAAAAAAGCACATATTTTGCTACTTTTGAGCAACTGTTTGCCTTCAAAAATAAAGATAGGTCAAACATAAATTTGGTTACCCTACTTTGCAGGGCTGTTACCGAATGTTTTTAAGTTGCCATCGAATCGTTTCTTGATTTCAATGATTTTTTTTTTAATTTTGCATAAATCAGTGCACAGGTTAACATATTTTAGTACTTACCGTTTTCGTGTAGACAGCGTCCCGTCCCAACGTCGGTGACTGTTTTGTCAATTGCTCTTTCAATCTCTGAAAGGGGAGTTTTGTTGCAACATTTGTAGCAGAACATTCAATTCGAAAACCTTACCAACTTAATTCCCGAATGCATGTATTTGACCTCGGTCGAAATAAAGCAGCTCAGCTGCAGGAAATTCTCCTTGGATTTGCTCACGGGTTCGTCCTCCGCCTCGGTGCAGCTCATCTGCACGTCAAACGACCCCCCGAACCACTGATCAATAAACGAGCTGTACTTCAACGCCTGGTCCGAATCTCCCTTCGAGGGCTGCAACTTTTGCTGCAGCATCTTGAGCAGCTCGGACCAGCACTCGTTCGCGTCCTGCTGCCGGTACGTTCCGTTCTCGCCCGTCTGGGCAAAGTTCGGGAAGGCAATGTGCAGCCGCTGGAGGAACAGCACCGGCGTGACCGTATCGCTGCGCTCCATATCGTCAAACAGGTTCCGCATCGAGGTCGTGATCGCCCCTGGGGAAGCCAGGCCGGCCAACGGGCCGCCACCGGATGACCCGGCCGAGCTCGGATCCTCGCGGAAGGTCTTCAGCGCTTCGCGCAGCTCGCGCACCGACTTGAGACACTGCAGGGTGGCGTTCATGTAGCACGTGTTGCCCAGGTTCGTCAATCCGGCGGGAAGTTCCAGCTGAAAGGGGATTGATAAGTCGGAAATCTCGCTTGGAAGACGAACTCAACTCACAGCAGTAGCCAGCTCACTCTCGTTCATGTCCTCGATAAACTTGGGCTTCTCAACGGGTTCCTGCGGAACCTCCTCCCTCGTCCCGAGCAGCAGCAAAACGGTTCCCTGCGGAAAATAACAAGATTCTTTGTCAGAAACTCTGCAATCAGAACGAACCAAAACTCGCTCACATCCTTAATGGGCATGTTCCACTCGTCGTCCTTCAGGTTGATGCCCTTGCAGAGGACCTTCTGCCGCTCCGGCTGCACTCCGGTTAGCGCGTACAGCTGGGCCTTGAACAGCATCGGTTCCTCGTCCGTGTTGACCTCGACGTTCGGGAAGTTCTCCTTTCCCCATTTCACTTTCACTGCAAGAATGAAACAGCAAATTTTAGAAGTCTTCTTTGTTTGCCGAGTGTGTCCCCATTTCGGAACAAACACAAAACCAACCGATCCCGGAGGAATCTGTCAACACTTTCTAACCTCAATCGCTTCCAGCGATACTTTCCCTAAAATCAAAACAAACAACCTTCCCTCTTCGGGAGAGAAAAAAAAAACTTACCAGTAAAGCAAGGCATTTCCGCGTGTCCTGAATCCGGCAGAGAACGACGGTGGTAACGACGACGGTTCCG
This sequence comes from Culex quinquefasciatus, assembly GCF_015732765.1. Taxonomy (NCBI): domain Eukaryota; kingdom Metazoa; phylum Arthropoda; class Insecta; order Diptera; family Culicidae; genus Culex; species Culex quinquefasciatus. The sequence continues at coordinate 211,522,636 of NC_051862.1, read as the reverse complement.
AACAAGGAACAAGGTGAACAAATCTACCGAAATTTACAGCAAAAACTCGCGCAAAGCTTCTGCCACAGAAAACAGCCAAAAAGCGAATGAAAAGGGAGAGAGATGAGTTGCGAATATCACAGACTGGTGGCAAGCTTGTCAAAAAATGAACCTCACTTTTGACAGTCCATATAGGGTGAATGCTCCATAAACTGGTTGCACAAAATAGGGTATACAGGCCATTTATAAGTTAATTTGAAAAAAAGTTTATTTAATATTTAGGTTTGTAATTGGAAATTGTTATTTATTGTCTAGTTATTTTTTTTGTTAAGACCGTGCCATGCGGTAAGGCTTCCGCCTCGCAAATGGGAGTTCAGAACCCGGTGCGGACCAACATAGCTGGTGATCGTTTTCCTTCTGGATACGATTTCTAAGTAAAGGAAAGGTAGTTTATCGTCACAAGCTGTACATTATCTTCTTGGAATATTGACATTTAACCTCATTTAACACTAAAATATGTTAATAAAGTTAACATTAAAAAATGTGAACGATTGATTTCGTCCTCAAAAGGCTGGATAATATTTTATTTTTTCTAGTTATTTATTTTTCGACAAAACATATTCAAAATTATTCATCAAAAACACAATTTGAAATATTTTTTCACAAAAAAAAACTTTTTTTCAATTGCACATTTGCTGGCTCTTTTACCCTATATTAAGCGTCAGAAGGGTAAAGCGACCAAATAGCGGGGTCCACGGTCCAACCAATGTGAGTATCGCGGCCCATATATACAATTTGACAATCTTGCCATCAGGCTGGAATATCACCACAAATTTTATGCCTGTCACTCTTGACGGTGAAATGACAGGAGAAAGACTCTGAGCTACACGTTTGCGAGGAGTTGCTCGAAATTTTGATGCGTTGCTTAATTTGAGTAATTTCACGTAAGCGTGCTGCTCCAAAACAAAAACACCGCGCAACAGAACCCTGCACCAAAATATCCTATGCAAATCCGGAATGGCCACCGCCTCAGGCCGCTGTGACTCGCTCCTTCAACGCTTCTCCGACCAGCTGCAGTGCGTGATTTGCGCCGAGCTGCCCCGAAATGCGCACATTTGTCCGCACTGTTCCGCTTTATTCTGCCATGACTGCGTGTGGCAGTGGCTGACCCGGGCCGCCGACGAAGACACCGAGGACGTCGAAAGTTGCCCCCACTGCCGCAAGCAGCTGCGGCCGGGTCGGTTGGTTAAGTTGCAGTGGTTTGGGGCGCGGGTGGAACCGCTGCGGGAGGCGTTGGAGAGGGCGGTGAACGGGGACGATCAGGCGGCCGGGAGCGATCTGAACCTGCCACAGGACGTGGAGCCCAAGCCGCAGTTTACGGTGGGCACGTTCACGCTGAGGAACTTTCGACCGCAGCAGATGCCAACGCGGATCTTCTCGCAGAAGGTCGTGGATGATTTGGGTTCGATTTGGCGGCTGGAGGTTTTCCCCCGGGGAGAGTGGATCTCGGCGTACCTTACGTTGAACAAGGGCCTTGAGGGGCGGTACGAGTACATAATTGAAACGCTCAACAACTTTCCGAAGAGGTTGCGATTCGAGAGCAACTTTAAGCAACGATCGAGCTTTGGAGCGGCGGAATTCATCGATACGAGACCGATTCCGGGTAATGCTGCGCCGATGAACATCAACTTCCGGTACTTTGTACGACCCGTGTCGTTTGAGGAGAAGTGCAAGCTGCAGCAGAAGTTGCTCGACAAGTTGGACAAACAGGATGAGCTGTTGAAGGGGTGACTAGCCGTTTTGATCAACTTGAGTCAATCTTCAACTAACGACCTCAACCTCTTTCAGAAATCCCAACACATTTTACTACCGCGTTGAGAACTTCTCCGACTTTAACAAGTCCACCGATCGGCAGCAGGAAAGTTACGAGGACGACCTGTTCAACAATTGGCGCATGGAGCTCAACACCGGCCACTCTCCGCGCTTCCTAGAGATGAAAGTCCAGCTTATGTGCGGCGTGCCCGGTTTGTACGAGGTCCGGTTGCAGCTCACGAACGAGGTACCGGAGTGCAACAAGAAGCTCTCCTTTCAGCACACGTTCGAGCCCGGCTGGACGGCCGTCTTCAACATGCAGATTCGCTGGGGCCAGCTGGATGAGTACGGCTTTACGCACTTTGACGCCGACTTTCTGGAGGTGATTGCGACCGTCTGTCCGATCCACTTGAACCATCAGGAGCTGCAGGAGCTGCTGTTTTTGAGTGACGACGACGAGGACGATCACGGGTCGTACGAGAGCAATGGCAGCAGTGAGGTAGCGTCCGAGGAGGGTGAACAGTACTACTATTGAAGATTCCAAATAACTTTTAACAAAAGAGATCACGGGTTTATTATTTACATTTAAAAATTACACAAGATAGTTCTGTTGAACTTCAGTCAGCTTTCATTGTCCATTTCTTGCGGATCCTCAAGAATCAGTACTTCAAACAGGTCGTGTCTGCCCTGGACGTAGTATCGCTTTTCGACCTTTTTCCGTTTGGATTTAGTCATCGGCGTATCGACTGCCGGTGTGACGTCGGTCGGTTCTGAATCCTCCAGGTACTCAACATCCAAGTATTCCTCCTCGTTGGTGTTCAACCGGGGAACGGCGCCGTACTTGAGACTATAATTAAAAACATAATAGTACACAACTGCCAGCTCAAACCCACCTCAAACGCTCACCCCTGATGCGTATTCAGCGGAGCGCGAAAAGAATCACGCGTGAAGTGATCGGAACATATCTTCCGCCCGCGAATTCCGTACGGTCCCGATGCCTTGAATGCCGCCGTGAGCTGAGGCGAGGCGCAAAATTCTATCCATTTCTCGCAAAGTGTCACGTCGTCGGGAAATTTGAAAAAAGATGTGTTCAAATTTCTTGCGTCGTTTTTAAGACAATTTTTTGCGCTGCAATTTCGTCCCATTTTTGCTGTTTGTTTTTAGTTATTTAAATGAAACTCGATTGTGATGATTCGAACTGTCACTTGGTAAATGACATTTTTTTAGACATTTTGTCAGTTTGACAGAAGGAATCGCTGTCATTAATACACGCTGACGAGAAGTTACTCCCAAAACTAAAACAAAAGTTAAGGAGGTATTCTAAGAGGCATTAGACTATGACAAACACACGTTTTGACTGTTTGAAAGTTTGTCTGCTTTGTTTGTTTGCAAAAATGTTAGCCACTGACGAACTGACGTGCCACCCCATACATCTGACCGCAAATTCTCCAGCGAACAGCATCTCCATCTACCTTCAGGTTCGATGAACTAATTCTCTCTCCCACTCGACTATGGTTCAATTTGTAATCTGCGTCGTTTCGCACCAAAAATATAGTTTATATGTTAAGTATTTTATTTTAAAAGAAAATTAACAAAAAGTATGAAAATCCAGACATTTAGTATGGGAGCTGTCAAATCTCTCACCATCAAAAAGCAGCGTTGAGCTTTCGCTGGATTTGTCTATTTCTGATTGATGGAGTCTCGGTGCTATGACATATAGATTCTTTGAAATGAAATTCATTCGTAATTTTTCTGTTTTAAATTTTTTCGACTTTATACATGCCTTTTTTTAAATAAAACAATGTACAATAAATTACAAGCTACCCCTCTTCCTCCATCACCACCTCCCCCTCATCCGACTCCACCGACCCGTCGTCGCAAATCTCCACCAGGTCCGCCATCCCCGCCGCCGCTGCCAGCTCCATGCCTTCGTGCCGCTCCATGTGCTTCTTGTACGTCGACATCTGGCAGAATCCTTTCGAGCAAAGCTCGCACTTGAATGGCCTGTGGCCGGTGTGCGTCCGCTCGTGAATGGTCAACGTGCGCTTCCGGGTGAAGGCGGCCCCGCACGTTTCACACCGATAGGGACGCACTCCCGTGTGGGACATTTCGTGGCGCTTTTTGTCCGAGATGTGGTAGTAACTGTTGGAACAGAACTGGCACTGGTAAGGCTTTTCTCCCGAGTGGATGCGGGCGTGAATTCGCAGATGCTGGGGCACTTTGAAGCGTGCCGGACATTGGTCACAGTGGAAGGGTTTGTCCTCCGAGTGGCAGGACCGGATGTGCTCTTCCATGTTGCGTTTGCGGCTAAAACTTCGGTCGCACGAGGTGCAGGGAAAAGGCCGGGCTGTGGAATGGCAAACGAGATGGTTCTTGAGGTGGAGTTCGCTGAAGAACCGCTTTTCGCAGTGGGGACACTCGAAGGGCCGTTCTCCGCTGTGTTTGGACCGTTCGTGGACGGTTAGAAGGGCGGCACTCACCGCTCGGAACGAGCAGTGGCCACACCTGAAGTGTTTTCCCTGGTTGTGGTTTGCGCGGACAAATTGGTGCACTTTCAAGTTTTTGACCGATCCAAACGACCGGAAGCAGACGATGCAGGTGAATGGTTTGTCCGGTTCCGTCTTCGCTCGATTATGATTTATTTTTATGTCGTGCTTTTCCTGGGCATGAGCAATCAACTCCTGCTCGCCGCTGAAGACCTCATGGCAGTGCGTTACGCAGCAGTAACGTTCAGAATTTTCTTCTAGTTTTATCTTCTTCGCTGGGATTTCCTCAACCAGCGGTTCTTCTACAATCTCCGGTTCAACCGATGGTTGTTGAATCTCACTAACTTCATGAACCTCTCCAAAGTGCTGCGTTACATCTTCTATACTTTCGTAAATGTCCTCACAGCTGTTACATTGATAAAGTTCCATGAATCGCTTTCCCTGATGCTGTTCCAGCTCGTCTCCACTTTCAAAACTCCGTAGACAAATGACGCACCTCTGCTCCGCTCCATCAACCTCCGTCACATCCACCCCGTGAACCTGCTGAACGTGTCCCCGATACTCCTCTTCGCTGTACAGCAAAATCCCCGCGCACAAACAGCACCGGAAGCTCATCATCTCCACGACGCTGTAAGGCTGCTCCAGCAGAACCTCATCCTGTTCTTCCTCCACCGGCAACCCTTCCGGCTTGTGGTCGTCCACCTCGATCGGCTCAAAGTAGATGACGGCGGCCTCCGCCGCAATCGCCGCCGTTTCCTGCTCCAGCACCAGCTGGCGCAGACTTTGCTCCGACTGTTCGCACCGGCGCCGGAAGTTGATTGCGGTCAGCAGCTCGTGCACGCAGCCGGGGCAAATTTGCTTGGGCAGCGGGTCGTCCGGGGCGATCTCCATCGAGCAGAAAGTGTTCAGCAAGCCGGCAACGGTGTCGTTCATTTCCGTGTCGCTGTACACGGAGATGGAGCATTTGTCGTCGGTGCCGTCCACGGCGGACATGCACGTTCGGCACAGGTTCTCCATTTGCGGAATGCTCAACGCACAAAAATTACATAAATAAAATTAAATTACAAATATTTTACTGGATGTTGGAAGTATACAGCACATGTGCTGTATATACAGCACAGACATAAACAAAAACAAATCAGTAACAACATTTCAAAAGGGCGAAACCTACGATCCTGCCGTTTCGGGAAAATCAACATTCAAAATTTTGCAATTCCGATCAATAATTGGAATTATTCCTATTTCCACAAAAAAGCATGAAAACCATCATTTTTTTCAAAACGTAATAGGAAATAGCAATAATTTCATCATAGAGATCAATTTGAAATTAATTAAGGTGTTTTTGCTTTTAAAAATTGAGAAAAACAAATTACGCCTTTTTGAAGAGCGTGCCTCCATTTTCGCCCCACCATATTCGCCACCCACTCAACCAAAACAACGGTTTAGCCCGTCAGGTTACGCCACAAAGCAAAAGTAAACAACAGATTCGCCCTTTTGGTTTTTGTTCACTTTTCGGGTTTTTAAAGAAAAAAAGTGGTGAAACAACTATTTTATCATTGTGAAACGTTACAGTCAGTGATAATACAGTGATATTTGCAACCTCAGTGATAAAAAATTGGTCTAGAAAGCCTTCATAAGGAGTCCGGTTCAGGCCAAGACTCGTTGAGCTAGGATACACCGTAAGTAGCAAGTTGGTTTGACGATGTGCTCTATATTGAAGTGACGTTCCTTGGGGTGTCCCCGCCGGAAGTGGGAGACATGGCACCTGACGACTAGGTCACCCCGCTGTAGAGAATAAGACCAGGATAATCAATATTTGCAAAATAACCTCATTGAATAAACTATTCTATGAAAAATAAAACGTAGATATGAACCGAACGATTGCGGCGATGGTTGAAAAAGCTTTCGAGCGTCGGGTCGGAATCGCGCGGCGTTGGAGAGATGAAATGAAAGAGTCGCAAGTGTGTGTGCGCTCTCAGAATGATCTTCAGTCTTGTTTGCAAATTTGCAGTGAACGGTCGACATTTTTAAGGTTTGGCCGTGAGTTTACAACATGGCGCAGTCGGTAGGTATTATGGTGACGATTTCACGGCATAAAGACGGAGTGAGGAATGCCTCAACCGTAAAAAAAAAGGAAAAAGAAGACAGTGGACGAACGCCTCCACAGCACAAAAAAAACAGTTGACGAACGCCTCAACTGCATAAAAAAACAATTGACGAACGCCTCAACTGCAGAAAAAAACCAGACAATGTTTTAATGAAAACAGTTGACGAACGCCTCAACTGCAGAAAAAAAAGGTGCAGGTGGTTATGTTACACATGACCAGTATGACAAAGAACTTTGCAAGATGATTGTTGAAATTTTCGATTAGAATGTCCGAACTACGGGGACGGAAATTGCAAGTAGAGCTGAAATAGAAATCGAAGTGAAATCAATTTACTTAAACCAGACAATGTTTTAATGAAAACAGTTGACGAACGCCTCAACTGAACTCAGAGAATGTTGACGAATGCCTCAACTTGATTCTTAGCGTGAATTGGATTAAAAAAAAATCGGGTTGATGAGAAGACGTGAGAAACGGTTCATTAAAAACCTGAACAAGATAAAATGCAAAAGATTAAAAAGAAAAAGAACGGAAACGTTTGAAGAGAAAATGCAGAAAAACGTTTTTTGAGAGTTGAAATTGAATAAAAGTGAAAAAAATAATTAAGAAACGGATTTTTTTTTGAGGAAATTAAGTGGAGCTGTCAGTTTAATGACATAATATAAGAAACGGTAGCTTGGAAACCTACACGTCTTATAATTGTTAATGAAACTGAATTTCTAAACGAAAAAAAGAAGTGATTTTCCCCATCAACGAAAGAAAAACAAACAAAATGATTTTGAATGATTTCGAAAAATTCAACACTTTTAAGGAGAAAATGTAAGAAACGGTGGATGAAATACACTCTTTTTCTGTTAAAAAAAAATATAGCAAAACAAAAACAAAATAATATGGATTGATATTTGAAGGTAATAAACCGAGTTTTTGTGAGAAATTAAATATAAGATTTCTTTTTCAAGCAAAGAGTAAAACAAAATTTGAGATAGCTTAAAAAAAAATCAATCGATGAAAAAATACTCAAAACGGTAGTTTCGATATTTAAACAATGTATCAAAAAAATGGAAATGATTTTTTGATTAAAAAAAACAACAATTTGTAATGTCCCTTTAAGAAAAAAACGGCAAGTTTGGAAAAAAAGATACGATGGTTTTTGAAATCTACAAAACAAAACAAAATTCTGAATGGGTTTGAAGAATTCTTCAAAATTAAGTTGAAATTTTGTCGAGCTGATTTGTTTCACACAAAAAAAGGACGATTTAAATGATTCGGAATAATTTTAGAAATTTCAGCCAGTTTAATGAGATAATGTAAGAAACGGTAGCTTGGAAACCTACACGTCTTATATTTGTTAATTGAATTGAATTTTCAAACAAAATGTAAAAAAAGAAGTGATTTTTCCCCTCAACGAAAGAAAAACAAACAAAGTGATTTGGAATGATATCGAAAATTTCAACAATTCTTAAGAAAAAAAAATGTCTGAAACGGTGGTTGAAATACTCTTGTTTTCTGTAAAAAAAAATCAGAAAAAAATAAATAATTTTGATTGATATTTGAAGTTAATAAACTGCGTTTTTGTAAGAAATGAATTATAAGATTTATTTTTCAAGCAAGGAGTAAAACAATATTTGGGATAGCTTAAAAAAAATAAAATCGGTCGAAAAAAAAAACTCAAAACGGTAGATCAGATATTTAAACAATGTATCAAAAAAATGGAAATAATTTTTTGATGAAAAAAAACAATTTGTAATGATTCCGAACAATTTTGTCCCTATAAAAAAAACAGAAAGTTTGGGAAAAAAGATACCGATGGCTTTTGAAATCTACACGCTTATTGACTGAAATAATGAAATAACAGTTACTTTCATATAAAGAAAAGAAGAACAAAATAATAAAATAGTAGTGTTTTATATATTCTCAAGGAAACAGCAAAAAAAATGTGTGAAGATTAAAAAAAAAGTGTGAAGTTTCAAGAGAGACGCTGTGATTTAGATTTTTTTTTGCCTTTATCTAAACAATGTGCTAAGCTTCTAGAGAAAATTTAATATCATATAAAAAAAACACAAATGGAATGATTTTGGATAATTCAGAACAAAATTTGGAGAAAATAAAGAATAATTGATTGGGTTTTCACAAGTAAAAAGAGGCGATTTTAATAATCCGGAATAATATTGAAAATTCCAGTTAGTTAAAGGATATAATGGAAACCTACACGATGTTAATTGACATGAATTTCTGAACGAAATGGAAGAAAAAGTGATTTTGTTTCCTTCAACGAACAAAAGAAACAAACAAAATAAATAAACATGAATTTGGAACGATTTCCATCTTTTTTTAAATAGTAAATGTAAGAAACAAGTAAGAGATAACTGAATAAAAGAGTTATCTTAATTAAAATACCAAATTTCGAATGATTTAAAGTTATACGCAGTTTAAAATGAAATAGAATCATTTTACAAGCGAAGCATAACAAAATTTGGAAAAAACAGATGTTAGAGAATGCAAGATTGAGCAAGGAAATTAAATGGAAATGATTTTTTTATAGAAAAAAAAAATCTGTAATGATTCCGAAGAATTTTGTCACTTTTAGGGCAAATATTCAAGATACGATGATTGTTCGAATCTACACGCTTAATGACTTAGAAAATGAAATAACAGTTATTTTCTTATCATGAAAGGAGAAAAAATAATAATTTGGAATGATTCTGAGAATTAGCATAATTTGGAATTATTTTGATAATTTATGTCTGTTAAGGATGAAATGAAAAAAAAAAAAAGTTAAAAAGAATATGTAATAAACGTTGGTTTAAAGATTTATTCGCTATAAGGATATATATATATATATATATATATAAAAGAATGATGAAGTTTGAAAAAAAATGTAATAGACGTTTAATTCGAGATATATACACCTGGTGACTAAACATTGGACTGAGTTCCTAGAGTACATAAAATAAAAGTGAATTTTTTTATGAAAGAGCAACAAACTTAATTTGGAATGATTTTGAAGTATTAGGATCCGTTTTTATTTGAAGAAATAATGTAAGATTGATTTGTTTTTCACAAGAAAAAAAAAAACGATTTTGGAAATTTTTGTCAGTTTCCATAAGGTAAGAAACGGTAGCTTGTTAATTGAACTGAATCTATGTTTGATCATTGGATTGAGTTCCTGGAGATAATTCTATTAAAGTGATATTTGAAATAATGAAGAGTGTACAAAATAATTTGGAATTATTTAGGATATTTAGAGTTGCAGAAAAAAAAGAAATTGTTTTTATTTTTTTCAAGAAAACAAAAGAGCAAAAGAAATTCGAATGATTATAAAATATCGGAAACGAGAAATTTGTGACTTTGACAAGAAAATAATATAAAAATGATTCTTGCAAAAAATAGATAATAAAATAAACTATCTAGGGGAACTATACCCTTTCTCAGCCTATTTGTATTATCGGCCTATCAGCACTTTGATCATGAATTACAGCTTAAATAAAGTGTTTTTGACTGTTCCAAAGTAATAAATAGCTCAAATAAAAGTGAGCAAGCAACTCTCCATTGTTGATACATCTGAAAATGTTGATTTAATAGCGGAAAATGGCAAAAGTGATGAGAATTGGTCGAACGGCTTAGTGTGATTAAAATGGGTATATTTCCCCTATGATGATTCTGAATATTTTATCAGTTAAAAAAAAAAAGAAGAATAAAAGAAACGATAAGGTTTAATGTGGAAATGTTACATACGATGGTTTTGAAATCTACACGCTTTTTGTCTGATTATTGGATTGAGTTTCTGACTAAAAATGTGTTTTTCTCAATATGAAAAGAGGAACGATCCCAACAGAAGAAATAATTGGGAATTGTTTTGGAAATTTCTATCAGTTTAACAAAAAAAAAAAAAGAAAAAAAAACTAAAAGCGGTAACTTGAAAATCAGAACGCACCATATTCAAGCATTGAACAGATCAACAGAAACAGGAAAAATGCAGGATAAAATTAAATTAAATGGGATTTTCTCAGTGATTTGTAAGCATGTAAGCAACGATAGTATGAAAATCATTAATACATTTTGGTGAGCAACAAAAAATTAGTTTGGTAGTTTACTTGTAGTGAATGAAATGAGTATTATGAATTGGAAAAATAATTAGAGAGGTTAAATTATAATAGAAGAAGATAATAAAGTTTGAAGAAGTACGGTGGCCTGTATAGTTGAATCCTTTATTAACGCATTTGAAAAAAATTAAAGAAGTTATAATGTTATAAGTAGAGACTTCATACGATGTTGAAAATTGCAATTAGCTTGAAGAGAAAATAAACGAAACTTAAAGGAAAATATTTAAAACTGTAAATGACTTTTCAAATTGAATTATTAGAATACTTTCCTATGAATTCAAGAATTCTAGTTTGAATATAAAACGTAAAATAAAACTAGACATCAACAACAGAAAAAGAAAAGAGGTCAAAATGTTACCAAGAATGAGGAAAGGAAAAAAAATAAGAAGAATATGTTTGTGTGATAAAAGAAAGCAAGATGTTGCGAATTGGATCATCTGGTAAAAGGAAATTATATAGTTTAAAAAAAAAAAAGTACAAGTAGGCAGGATAAGTTTGAAAATAATAAATTCAGTACACAAATAAGCTAACCATTCGTCAATATTAAGTGATAAAACTGAGAGTTTTGCTTTCACAAGAAACGAAATTTTGATTCATTTGACAGATATCTACAGTGATTTAAAACATAGAGGTGAGATTTAGAAAATGCATATCTACCCATAATGTAATACTGTTAAAACAAATAACTTTTAAATAACATTCCATTATTTGACACTTCATATTAAAATATTAAAAATTCAGTAGAGCCAAAGAAAGAAAACAGAAAAAAGAGTAGAGAAGGGGGATAATGTAGAGAATAAGACCAGGATAATCAATATTTGCAAAATAACCTCATTGAATAAACTATTCTATGAAAAATAAAACGTAGATATGAATTATGACCTTTTCAAATGTTTGAGTTGAAAATCGATTGGGTTTTGGATTGCTGAAAAGCAACGACGATCAAGACGACGAAGCACTCTCGTGTGCCAAGAAATTGGTCAGCAACGTGTACACACGCGCGCTGTATGAGTGTGAGTTCTTCATCTAGGTTGGTCCTGCTGCGCAACGTAAAGCTTTGCTTAACAAAAAAAAAAGAGAGAGAGAAATTGGAGAGAGAGATACCGAACGATTGCGGCGATGGTTGAAAAAGCTTTCGAGCGTCGGGTCGGAATCGCGCGGCGTTGGAGAGATGAAATGAAAGAGTCGCAAGTGTGTGTGCGCTCTCAGAATGATCTTCAGTCTTGTTTGCAAATTTGCAGTGAACGGTCGACATTTTTAAGGTTTGGCCGTGAGTTTACAACACCCGCGACACCATCCTGCCTTCTCAAGCTTTGCTTAGCTTCAATGGTTACGGAGGCGATGATTTTGTACGGCATTCCTCCTAAACCTCCCTACACTAACTTTTTGTCCTGCAACTGCTCGACCCAGAATCCCCGGATGTCCCAAGAACCGGTAAATTATGGACCTTCATATCTAGATTGTGAATCCAGACCAGAACCGATACTACAATAATTGAAATTAAAAAGTTATGTATTTAGGATCATACAAATCTATGTTTGTTGTGGAATTGTGGTCAGAGACATCAAAAACATACATTTTGATCCATTTTGAGGATTGTCAGGTTAAAATTCACTAAATTATAACGAAAATTTAGTGTTTCTAAATATACGTCGGAACTTGCAGAAAACACTACATTCGCCCCTCGTGATTGGATGAAAACACAAGGGCGGAAACTCAAATTGGTTTGTTTTGATTGATGTTGTTGATTAGCCCTTTTGTTTTTTGCTTGTAAAACTACGTATTTTCGGAATTTTGTGATGATGGAGGGTGTTTTAGAATCAGTTTTGTTCGCTTTATATGATTCTGACAAAAACTCAGTTTGTTTACATCTGAGGGTTTCGCCCTATTGAAAAGTTGTTACAGAATTTTGTGTTTTTTTTCACACTGGGGCCAGATCTGTCACAACATCGCGCGGTTGTTGTTGATTTCTGTTGAGTTTTCAAAGTTTCCAAACTAAATTTGATTTTTAATGTAATTTTTCCTCGTGAAACCAGTGAAACATGGAACCTACGAGCCATTGCCGCATCTGTCACCGCCCGGAGGACGCTTCGATGCCACTACGCTCAATTTACAGCTCGGATGAGTCGGAGGAAATCGTCAAAATGATGGAGGAGTTGAACGGCGGTCAGGTAAGGTTGGGCGATACATTTTGAAAAGCTCACAAAATTAACAGCAATACCTCAATACTAGCTTATCGTTGACGAGCTTCGCTCGTCGGAAATCTGCGCGACGTGCCTGCAAAAGGTCCACATCGGTTACGCCATCCAGCGGCAGATTCGCGAAGCGGAGGCCACCCCAGCAACGAGCTCAACGGAATTAGTTCTACCCTCGGGGACGGTTGTCAAGGTGGAGGACGTGTTCATCGAGGAAGAGGAGGAGGACGATGGTTACGAGTACGAATTCTTGGAAGATGAGTATTTGGAGGAGGACCAGCCGGTTCAGCGGGTCGTTCGCGGGAGGTTCTTTGTAATGCCGAAGGAGGAGGTGGTTCGGGGCGTGGTAGAGCATGTGGAAGGGTATCGGGAGGTGCAGATCGAGGGCGATCGGTGCTGCGGGTGCAGCTTTGTGGGGGTGAATAGGAAGGAGCTGTTGCAACATTCGGACAAGGCGCACGTGATTGATAGCGTTGGGAGTGGGAATTATTGTCCGATTTGTTTTGGGAAGTTTTCGCGGGAAGAGACACTGACGAGACACATTGACGAGTGCCGGTCGAGGAGTATTTTCGTGTGTGGGAGATGCAATCGGTACTTTAATCGGCGGGGGAAGATTGAGCGGCACTTGGTGGGTTGTAAGGCGCAGGAAGTTGTTGTTCCGGGGGAGGGAGCTGAGGAGAGTGATACGATGGAGATTGAGTTTGAGACGGGGAGCGAGTGGGAAGAGGAGGAGGAGTTCAAGCAGGTGGAGGAAAAATTACGAAGGAAAGTCGCTCCGAAATTGCGAAATGTGGTTGATGTGAGATTCAGCGAAGGACTTCGAATCGACAACTTGCAAGAGTCGCAGATTGTGACAAGGGTCACGTTCCAGACGTTTCAGTACGTGAAGTTGCACGGAGAGCGTTGCTGTGGCTGTGATTTCTTCTGTGAGAAGCGGGAGGAGCTCTTTCGGCATGCTCGAGAAGTTCACGAATCAGTGGAAGGGTTGGAAAGTTTGTTGAAATGTTCGATTTGCTGCGTTGAGTTTGAAGATAATCGCAAGCTGCAGCAGCACATCAATTTCAACACGAGCAAAGAGTTGCTGATTTGCACGATCTGCGACGAGGCATTCTCTGGGACGGGACATTTGCTGTATCACCAGGAGATGAGCTTGTCCCACAAGGATCTCTGCGTAGCACAGAAAGCTCAAATTCTTGAACTGAAAGACAAATCGGTTCGAGAAGAGTTGGTTCGTCTTTCATCCAATGATAAGGATCCAACTCGGCATCGGAATAACAACCGATCCATCACGCGGCACCGTCATCTGTCCCTACCTGAGCCGTGCTTCATAACGGACATCGACGACTTCCTGAACTACCAAATCATAACGGTCAGCGGCGAACGCTGCTGCGGCTGCGGCCAATTCTTCCAGACCTTCAAGGAACTCGTCGAGCACGGTCGTCGCGAGCACTTACTTGAGCATCCGGAAGCCACCGGAGGTTACCAGTGCGACATCTGCTTCTCCCGATTCATGTACGATCGCGGTCTCATCCTGCACCAGTCGACGCGGCGTTCCCTCGACAAAATGTACCACTGCACAATTTGCAATCTGGTCTTTTCAAAGCAGTACAGCATCACCAAGCATCTCCAATCCGCTCCAAATCACAATCTAGAACAGACCCCAAAACCAAATCCAAATCAGTTCCACTGTTGCTTCCCCAAATGCGCTCCAACCTTCCCCTCGGAAGACCTCCTCCTCGAACACTGCATCGCCGAACACGCCGGAAAACGGCGCGAAAACGAATCCGAACGCACCAACGAGGCCAACGTCTGCGTCGGCTGCCTCAAATCCTTCGAAAACACCACCACCCTTGTCTGGCACCGAACGATGCGCTTCACCAAGCGCTACACCTGTCGCTTCTGCCCCCTTGAGTTCACCCGCTGGCCAGCATTCCGCGACCACGAAAACCAAGTCCACCTCGGCAAATCAATCCACTTCCCCTGTGAAACCTGCGGAAAGCTGTTCCGCACCGCCCACTCGCTCAAAGCGCACGCCCTCATCCACTCCGAGGCGCGCTCGGAGGTCTGCGACGAGTGTGGCGCGGCCTTCCGGAACAAGGGCGTCCTCAAGCGGCACAAGCGGGCCGTCCACGCGGCCGAGTTCCGGTTCGATTGTGGGGATTGTGGGAAAAAGTTCCCCACCCGAGAGCAGATGCAGGCGCACAGTCGGGTTCACACCGGGGTTAAACCGTATCCGTGCAGATTCTGCGAGAGGGCGTTCAAGCACTTTACCGACCGGAAGCGGCACGAAATGTCGACGCACACGGGCGAGAGGCCGTACAAGTGTGCGCACTGCTCGGCGGCGTACATCAGGAACAGGGAGTTGGTCATTCATCTGCAGAAGCATAATGGGGAAGGGAAGGAAGGGGACGGTGAGGTTCAATAAAATCTGTATCTTTTTAGTTTCCTTTTTAACTAATCAAATCCGAACGGTGTTGAAGAAGTCCCTATTTTGGAGCTTATTCTTTAGACGATTCAATATTTTTAAAATCGTAGTAACCATGGGTTTTCCATACAATGACAGTTGATGTAATTTCAATCTAGTTCTATCAACCACATGAGACTCTAGACGTGGAACCTGGGCAAAAAGTCTACTAGCTATTATTGAAGATTCAAAGTATCTAAATGATAACAATGAGATCAGATTTATTGTTTAAAATAAAGTTTTTTGACTCTACTAACTGTAGGGTTGTCAACTTATTGCTGACTCTCTAGAACCAAAACTTCGAAGAGGTCGTTTCTGCCCTGGACGTAATATCGCTTTTCGACCTTTTTCCTTTTGGCTGTGGTTATCGGCGTATCGACTGTCGGTGTGACGTCGGTTGGTTTTGGATCTTCCAAGCACTCAACATCTAAATATTCTTGCTCGTTGGTGTTCAACCGGGGAACAGCGTCGTCTTTGAGACTGTAATTGAAGAATAATATTGTACAACTGTCGGCCAAAAAACCCTTATTACGTTTTTATCAAACCTGATGTGTGATGTTCCGTTAAAATGCAATCCTGTCGGTTCTTCGAACGGCGTTGCATATTTATTTAACCTTACTTGGCCCTTCACTTTGTAGAAACAGGTGATGTGAAAATGTTTCGAACAGATGCGATCACGATTAAAGTTGACCGCCGATAGGTCGCCAGGGCGGCAGTTTTCGGCCGTGCGAATAGCTTCAAGCCACTGAGCCTGGCGGTCGTCGTCAGTAGGGAATCGATGTTGCGTGATTCCTGCGGGAATTTTGTGGAAATCCGTGGTACAGGACGGGACAACGCACTTCATTTTAGTTGAAAACGAACGGATCAAAAATAAAATGTAAACAGCGAATCGGCAAGGAGGATAAGTTTGTTTTTGTTTTCGAGCGCAACGTGGGTGTGTTTGTGTGTTGGCACCTTATGACTGCACTACGAAAAATCTTCACTTTTGACTCAAGTGTTTCACAATTAAATCCACTATGTTAATTTTTATTTCAACCAGTTAAGACAACATTTAACGACAACATGAAACGAGCTGTCAATTTTCAAAAAAAAAATCAAACTGAGTAGATCGTTGTCAACTAGGTTGTCATCAATTATATCAGCAATTTAAGCTTAATTTAAGTACCCAAATCGAATGCTTTTGCACTCAAATGTTGAGTGCATTATCTGCGAAAAACAATCGCTTTTGGAATTGATAATTACAACACAGACAAGTGATTACAACTTCTCAAGTTCTATTTATTCGGAATTCTATTTATTGATGGTTCATTGAAAATTGATTGGAAAATTGGTTTTGTTTTTTTCACACATGACATGTCTTTTTGACAGTTTGTGAGATTGCACGCACTGGGATGGGATAAACAAAGAGAAAAAAAACCTATTGTCAAACTAAACCACATGCAACATGGCCGCTTCTGTCAACCTAAACCAGTCCTTTCTTATGAGGAGAAAATGGGAAGTATTGTAATTACAGTTGAAAAAATAAAAATAAAAAAATAAATCGGTTTCACAAATAATGGTTAATTGCTAGGTTAATTGCATTAAAAGATGATTATTTTTTTTTTCAATTGAATGGCATTTATTAATATCGTACATCGAATGTTGACTTATCAGCATTTTCTTTTAACTGACGATTCTTTTGCCCCTTTAAAACAATCTTTTTTTGCGTTTTGGCTGTAGTGGCACATAATTTTTAATGTGCATTGTCCCGAGGTTTGGTTGAAGTTGGTTGCTGGAGTCCCGAATTATAATTACAAATGTTTACGGTAGTCTATCTTGTACGTGCGTCAAACGCGTTCTGTCCTGAAATCCCTTTGGCCGATTGTCGCACTTACATCAATTTTCAGGCTGTGACAAGATTGGAATTTCTTTCATATGAAAAGTGACAAAAATGCACGGAGCTTTTTCGGATTTCGTTTCAATTCAATTCAATTGGTGTTGATTAGAATTTAACAGTTCTGCTCCAGGATGGTACATTTGCAATTCAGAGATTTGGAGAACCTTCCAACTGAGAGCAATTCATAAGCCTTTACTAGAGGTGGGCAAAACCGCTCTTTTTTAGGAGCCGCTCATTTTCGTTCGCTCTTTCAAAAGAGCCGCTCTTTTGAACGGTTCTTTCGCTCTTTTTCAAAATTTTGATGAAATCTCTAAATCTAATCTAATCTAATCTAACACAAACGCAGCCAGTCCGATGAAAGCATGCTGGAAAGTCTTGTGATTAGATAACGCCACAAGCACTTTTCTTGTCATTATTAATAATTGCAGTACATCCGAGAACACCCGAAAATGTATTGCAAAAATTAATGCGGCCAGCCCTACTACGTTGTGTTTACCGCAGAGAGGATTCTGCGAACGGATCACATTTCACAGAATCTACAGGGGAGGAAGGATGCGTGGACATACCGTACCAAACGCTCCAGTTTACAGTTTCATATGTGTTTTGTATAATGTGTTCAGTGTAAAATATAGTGTGGTTATATAATCAATTGAATCATTTAATAAAATCCCTTCACCTATATATAATAACCACTCACCCAAGCACACAAACAGCGACACAAAAGAAATGAAAATGAGCATGCAAAAACAAGACAGCGCGTCCCCGTGGTCAGCGCACTAATCTCTTTTTCAAAATTTTGATGAAATGGGTTTTTTCAAGAATCGTGTGATTTTATAAGTTATTTCACATTGGACTTTTATAAATTAGGCTGTACCAAACATTTTTTGAAGTTTATTATGTCCCTCAACTCTGGCCAAAGTTGCAAAAAAAATAACAAGCCATGGTATAAACATTAAAAAAAAAAGAGTTTTAAAATGTATTGCAATCATTAGATTTCAAAATATCGAAGTATTGATGAACTTATTTTTTAAGCCAAAAAAAAACTTTTTGCATTACTGTGCAAACGGAATTTCACAAAAATTCAAAATATTTTTGATCGATCCCAAAATGCTTTTTTATTTGTTTTCAGTTGATAAGACTTCAATTTCCATTAAAATTTGAAAGTTTTTTGAGAAAAATATTGTATTCCCCCCTGATTTTTTGGACCGATTTTGAAGGGGAGGGGTGACATAAACTTTGAAAAATGTTTGTAACGGCCATATTTGATGAATAAAATAAATAAATCTGAAAACGAGAAAATGCTCTTGAAAACCATAGGTCTTGGTGGTCTCTATGTTAAGATTTCTACTCAAAACTAAAAATTCGAGTAATTGAATGGCATCCCAACTGAAATCTAAGATGCTGGAAAAATTGCTATTGATTTTAAAATTGCGTTTTTTTCTGAAAGACTAATGCTGATATTTTATTTGGAGAAAATATTATGTGAACTCTTCTCTACATTCGGATTTGATAGATAAGGTCTATAAACGCTAACGTTTAATCGGACAAAATGATTATTTTGACAAATTATGCTATTTTTTTTACTTCATTTTGTTTAGAAAATCATTTACTCTTGGGATTAAATTTTATAAGCATTGAAATTTTTGAAATTGAATTTTCAATTCTCAAAAACACATTTAATACCACATTTTTTGGAAATTCAAAAACTTATATTTATAACAAAAATCATTCCATCTTGAGCCGGTTCTTTCAAAAGACCGAAGTTTGAAAAAGAACCGCGGTCCTTTTTTCGTGAGCCATGGTTCATTCGCTCTTTTCAGTGAACCGGCTCTTTGAGCGGTTCGCTCTTTTTTTGCCCACCTCTAGCTTTTACAGATTTTGCTTGCTTGATTTTGCTAGCTACTTGCTCTTTTAGGAAAAAAAAATTTGAGAAAAAAATCCTAGATCTAAAATTCGGATTTCGTTGAATATCTCAGGATTGAAATCGAATTTTGGGGATCTGTGAAGTTCAAAAGGTGAGGCATTATGAGCTGCACAAAATGGCGTCATTAACTCAAGTTGGCCTAAAATGCACCTACGACAAGTTAGCACGACAGCGGCGAATTATAAAAAAATGTTAACCTTTTGGAACAGGGGGGCGACATTTATATCTCACTACATGCAGCTCGCCCGCAGCCAATGTACGTTCAAAAGTTAGTGTATATTTTTGAGATGATTTTTTTTTCAATTTATTTGCAAAATAAACTACTAAAGTTGGGATTATTAAGCTCACAACGGGTTGATCGCCTCATTCAAAGTTGTACTTTTGTGTAATTTGACTTTTACTACAGTAATTCTTATAACAAAAAATTAATCATTAATACAAAAATATTTTTGTTTTCACTGTGCGCAGTTTGCGCGCGTTATCAATCTCAATCGCCCAAGATGGCGCCCTTTAGCATCGCCCTGTTTTGGAACCATCCGTAAACCACGTGGACACTTTTTTGGGAATCTGTTAGCTCCACACCCCTCCTCGTGGACAATTGTCCATACAAAAAAAAGTTTTTTGTAGTTTTGAAGTGTCCACGTGCTTTATGGATGGTCCCTTTAACATTTTTTTTTAAATTTGAACCCATTTCCCTAAAATTACATTTGAAAAGCTTCACATATCGCCGATTGCATCCGAAACTAACGAACCAAAAACTTCCTACATCTCTACTACATCCTGTTTAACGAAGCAGCTCTCTTAAACGCCTGAAAGTGCGCAACATGCGCACACACATTCACACAAATCTGTCTTACAAAACATTCTTGCACTCGTCGCCACGATGTATACTCGCCGCATTACACGGAGACAGTGCCACCTAGGGGCAATATTGTGTATCGTGTGGATTTTTCTCCCTTGTTACTGTGATGCACTTGTCGTTCCGGAGTTGTCGTTCGATTTGAGTGAATATCTGCTTTATTTCTCAGTTAGCAAGACGGTGTCAATGTCACGTTCGTCTTTTATTCGTTTACTGTTGCCTTTTGGGTGGATTCTAAAGGAATATGAAAATGTTTGGAGCATAACTTTAGGCGATATAATCCAAATACACTGCTAGCGGAATTTACCCAAAACTTCTCTGTTATAAATAAACATCTCGAATTCTGGTTGGATTGCTGGATTATGATAAATTTGTGCACACTCACAAGTGCGAATGAGTGGGAAATAACAATCTGGGTATGACAAAGATGGATTCTTCAAAATCTACCATAACGAGACCCCCCCTCTTCCTCAGGCCAAACGGAAGTGGAACACGTGTCTTCACCGGCTGCTCACATATTTCAGATTTCACCCAACGCGAGCGGAGATTGGGGTAAAACGGGACAAAAAGACACCCTCCTCCCCCCCGTTTCCGCAGTAAGTTATGCGAGGAGACTTGCATTTCTGTAACACTTGGCGGAGGCTAATCCAGAAGAATATTCCAAACATCAACAATCCATCTTTTGCAAGACAACTTTTGCCGTTGAGCGTTGAGTTGAGCGTTCCCAAAATGGACAAAGTTTGGAGCTTTCAACAGGGGGAGAGGACACACGTGTTGTGATGGTTCCCACGCGACCTCGCCTCGGAAAGTCGAACTTGCTTCACTCTGGCTTGACTTCGTCGTCGGGCGGTGTTTTTGCCTTCATTATTCAGTTTCAGTTCAGTGCGCCAAAGCTCATTAGAACGAGCTAGTGGGGGAGAGAGTTTGGAGGAGTAGCCGTTCGGTGCGGGTTGGGTACCGTGCAGGGGAGTGACTTTTTTCAGAAAAAATGTTTTTTTATATAAAACTTCTTTAAGAAAATGTTTTCTCACAGTGCGGATTTTAGGTAAATTTAACATAGACAATAATAAAAGCAAGAGTTATTTAAATAAATCAGAAAATAAATGAAAGAAAAGTATGTTGTGCCTGATTTTTCAAGGTATTTTGTAACGGTATTTAAAAATTAATTCATTTAAAATTGAATCCACTGTAAAATGTGTTTTTTTGACATATTAAAATATTAATGGAATATTTTTTGAATTAAAATTAATTCTCAAGAGTGAGAAGAAGATAAGCTCATATCATTGGCATGTTTATACAATCGATTCAAATTCCCTCCACTACACGGCTCCCCTTGCTGCACTCTGTCCCATAAACCCATATCTAACGACCTCCTGGGCTGGCTGGTGCGCGACCGGAAGTATGCACTGCACTCAGAAACTCGGTATATGTGGGAGGGAGAATCCGGAACCCGGAAAGAAGAAGAGTGAAGAAGGCGATGGAAACGCTCTGACTGGGCATTTTCCAGCGAAATTGCGACCACACGAACGAGAGCCCCCTCCTGGAAGGTAGGCAGGCAGCAAAATAAGGCCACCAAGTCAATAAACTTTAACATTCCGCGTCACGAAAGGTGCACATTTGGTTTGGGACGGTCTGGGCTTTTGGGGTGTTGAGGTGGGCATTGGTCCCGGTGGAGGATTTTTTACTCCGTTTGGAGGTGGAATTTGTGTTTTTATTTGAGGGGCGGTACACAGGGTTTCCTGTTCGGTGGAGTAGTAACTGTATCTTGATTTGTATTCGGATTAGTTGCAGTCGGTGAATCATTGCCACACGTGGTGTCGGATACTAATAAACAAAATATATGAAATAGCAATGGTATAGATAATATGTTTTTTTCCATGTTATGTTTATTATAAGTTGGATTATTGACTATCCACATTTGCATTAAAATAGTACTTATCTTCTGTTTCCTTTTTTCCCCCGGTTTCAATGCCACTTTATGGTTTTAATTTTAATGATAATTTTTGCTTCAAATCCTTTTGCCTCAACTTTAATCATGGTGAGAATTGAGCATGAGCATGAGCATGAGCATGGTTGACTGCCAATGAGCTGCTACTCCGTTATTGACAGATCAGCTGAAGTTAAACAATGAATCAAAAATGATCAGTGGGAGCCAACCATCCGTTCACTGTTTAACCCCTGAAGACCCCGACTTTATTAGTCAATACCGGCGCCCTCCCAAGAAGCCTGCAGTTCAACAAAAAGGAGGAATGTTAGTCCGATAGTTGAAGTTGCAGACTCATCAAGCACATAGTTTTTCGCTATATACTTGTTGATACCGCTTGAGACCGTTGAATCCACAGCATCTCCTTCAAGCATCACGTGATTATTATTTTTGGGTTAGTAGGATAAGGTATTGGCTTTTCGATGCCTCCCGAGCTACGATGCTATGGGGAGGACTTTCATAACAAACCCGTCGGCGAGCCTTCCGAGCAACGATGCTATGGGAAGGTCTTTCTAATTAGCACACCAAAACACTCGCGCACAGGTATTTAAATACTGAAAAAATGTAATTTTTCATCACGATTACCCAGACGACATTGATGATATAGGAAGGACTTTTTTACAGTCATTTACAGTAAAACTTAAACTTATTTTAATGCAACAATTCACACGACGTCGTGCCTCCCGATCAACGATGATGTAGGAAGGACTTGAGCAAGCCAATCAGGATGAAACACGAAATAAAATTCTTTTCTTTTCACACACAATGCCACATAATTGACCGCGCGTCACCACCCAACTAATTGAACTCACTTTAATCATGGTGAGAATTGAATCGATAAATTAAAAGTGGGAGTGTGTACGTGGAACATGGGAATTTCAATTACGAAATTCAACTCTTTTAAATTTATTTTTGACTAAGCTTTTTCTGGGTGATGAATAGACAGAATTCGTTACGTAATTTTCGAATGATCCCACTTTGTTTACATCTGCAAACTAGGAGGCTGTTCAAGCTCAAGCATGACTTTGTTCGTACCGTCAGTGGGGGTGACAATGGGTCAAAAAACGATACACCTCTCGTAATTTCTTAATAACAAAAATAATTTAAATCTGTAACAACTTTTCAATAGGGCGAAACCCTCAGATGTAAACAAACTGAGTTTTTGTCAGAATCATATAAAGCGAACAAAACTGATTCTAAAACACCCTCCATCATCACAAAATTCCGAAAATACGTAGTTTTACAAGCAAAAAACAAAAGGGCTAATCAACAACATCAATCAAAACAAACCAAATTGAGTTTCCGCCCTTGTGTTTTCATCCAATCACGAGGGGCGAATGTAGTGTTTTCTGCAAGTTCCGACGTATATTTAGAAACACTAATTTTTCGTTATAATTTAGTGAATTTTAACCTGACAATCCTCAAAATGGATCAAAATGTATGTTTTTGATGTCTCTGACCACAATTCCACAAAAACACACAGATTTGTATGATCCTAAATACATAACTTTTAATTTCAATTATTGTAGTATCGGATCTGGTCTGGATTCACAAACTAGATGTGAAGGTCCATAATTTACCGGTTCTTGGGACATCCGGGGATTCTAGGTTGAGCATTTGCAGGACAAAAAGTTAGTGTAGGGAGGTTAAGGTGGAATGCCGTACAAAATCATCGCCTCCGTAACCATCGAAGCTATGCAAAGATTGAGATGGCCGGATGGTGTCTCCCACTTCCGGCGGGGACACCCCAAGGAACGTCACTTCAATATAGACCACATCGTCAAACCAACTTGCTACTTACGGTGTATCCTAGCTCAACGAGTCTTGGCCTGAATCGGACTCCTTATGAAGGCTTTCTAGACCAATTTTTATCACTGAGGTTGCAAATATCACTGTATTATCACTGACTGTAACGTTTCACAATGATAAAATAGTTGTTTCACCACTTTTTCTTTAAAAACCCGAAAAATGAACAAAAACAAAAGGGCGAATCTGTTGTTTACTTTTGCTTTGTGGCGTAACCTGACGGGCTAAACCGTTGTTTTGGTTGAGTGGGTGGCGAATACGGTGGGGCGAAAATGGAGGCACGCTCTTCAAAAAGGCGTAATTTGTTTTTCTCAATTTTTAATAGCAAAAACACCTTAATTAATTTCAAATTGCTCTCTGTGATGAAATTATTGCTATTTTCTATTACGTTTTGAAAAAAAAATGATGGTTTTCATGTTTTTTTGTGAAAATAGGAATTGATCGGAGTTGCAAAATTTTGAATGTTGATTTTCTCGAAACGGCAGGATCGTAGGTTTCGCCCTTTTGAAATGTTGTTACTGAAATGACATCAAAAATCTTTCAACGTAGATTTGTTCTTAGATAGTTTACTAACATTTTCCCAAAATATTGTGGATTTTGATGAACACTACCTTAAATTCCAATAGTTTGAAAATTGACCCAATCTCACCCCTTAGAGGGGGTGACATTGGGTCAAATGATACTAAAATGATGCTCAAATACAACGATATGGTAAAAACAAGTCATCCAACAGTGTTTCTTGTTGGAGGGAATCGTATTGACATGCTACAATGTTTGATTTTTGGCCAAAAAAGTATCTCAACTTTAGACAACTGCCAAAATAACAGAATTTGTTCTAGGAACGAGATTTTTTCAGCGAAGTCATCTTAATATGTCCCCTATACAACTCTTTTAACAGAATTCAGTTTCATTGAGAAGAATCTGAGAAATCGACGTCGTCGTGCTATCTTGTCGCACCCGCCATTTTGACGTTCCGAGAAAAACGCGTTTTAATGTTTGACCTTGAATATTCAAAAACGAGAGCACGCAATGTAAACAATAACAAACACGTTTTGTTTGGCTCACCATTCTGTGCATTGTCCCAAAGTTTGGTTGAAGTTGGTTGCTGGAGTCCCGAGTTATAATTACAAATGTTTACGGTAGTCTAGCTTGTACGTGCGACAAACGCATCCTGACTTTCCTGGCCTGAAATCCCTTTGGCATTTTGTCGCACTTACATCAATTTTCATGGAGTGACAAGATAGCACGACAAGATTGAAACTACTTTCATATGTAGAGTGACAAAAATGCACGGAGTTTTTTCGGTTTTTGTTGAATATCTCAGGATTGAAATCGAATTTTGGGGATCTGTGAAGGTCAAAAGGTGAGGCATTGTGAGCTGCACAAAATGGCGTTCTTAACTCAATTTGGCCCAAAATGCACGTACGACAAGTTAGCACGATGGCGACGAAATGGTAAAATCCGTAAAAAATCACTTTGACCCAATCTCATTATAGTATTAGTAAATGAGCTGTTTTATAATCAGTGGTACCGTCATCTGGAGCGAATCGGGACTACAGTCTGAATAGGGACAGCAGTGTTTAGAGCACTTACAGGTTTTAAATTTGGGTGTATACATTTTGTTGGTCTGAGTCTGTTTTATCCGAAGCCAACCAAAAAAATAAACATATTGTGCTCTGACCAGCGATGGAATAATCATCATCAAAAGAAAATCTTTGGATGTTCATCAAGAGACAAAATCCGAAGGGAGCATGGTAAAAAGAATCTAAAAAAATCATCATCTTGATTATTCGGCGGAACATCTTTTTCACTACTACACTTGGAAGTGTAACGTCACACGTCGAAAAATGACCTGTCACATTTTGTAGTTTGACAATGTGTGTAAACAAAGTGAGATAAATATTTTTGAGTGGTGCTGACAAGGAAATTCTGAAAAAATCATCAACAGATTGATTTTCTTGGAGAATTTTGGGAGCGATTTTCTTTTGCGTGATCTCTCTTTCGCAGGTGAAGAAAGTTCGAAAGCGAAATTGATTTTTTCGCGATTATTCCATCCCTGGCTCTGACATGGTCAAAACTGCTGTCGCAATTCGCCCCAGTTGACGGTATGTGTTTTATTTTGCCTAGTTTTGACTTTTTGCTGTAAAATTGTGTATGACTTCAAGTTCCGATCAGTTAGAAGATGTTTTTCTTTTTTACGGGTAACGACGGACTGCGGCGAGAGTGTCATTCTGTTATGTTGCAAATAAATTCCCTGACTGAGTTTTGGCTGGTCCAGCGAAAAGCATCGTTAATTCTAACGAAGCTGGTCCAACAAACAGCGATGATTTCCACTAAACCAGTAGGTTTTTAAACGGAATCAAACAAATAAGACAGCTTTTGGATGGATACAACCGCATCGACTACATCAACAACTTCCATTCATAATATAAAAAGACGATCTCGCCTTCTACTTTCTTAAGATTTGTTGACTTCAACTCCAGGTCCTCAAAAGCCACAACATTTGTTAATGTTTCATTCTTGCAAAAAAAAAAAAATAAATAATTTTTTTTAACGTTCGATTACAATACTCTCTGCTTTTGGCGAACAGTAAATTGGATCCACTTTGACAGTTCAAAGTTGAGGCCATTTTGCGAATCATTATTCAGCACCCAGGGCTTTTTTATGACTAAAGAAGATACTTTACGTCATTGTTTCCCTTTTCAAAGTCAGGTGTCCATACAAGCATGGTATCTAATCATTTTAGAATCTTTATCAGGAGAACGGAATTTCTGATAAATTAGGTGCCTTCGGCAAAGTTGTGGATAGTTCGTGAAATATAGGTAAACTCTTAACAAAAATAAACTCATTTTGTATTTCACATTATTTTAAGGTGAAGCCGTTGATCATTTTGGGAGAAAATTGATCATCACTCTAAAATATTCTGTACAAAATTCAATTTAACGAATTTCTCCACCAAAATGAATCAGCATGTGCCGGTTGTTGCCTTCTTGAAGCCACTCAAGGAATTTTTGATCTAAATCAAATGTGTCTCAAAATTTATATAATTTTGTGGAACAATCATTGACGTCCTAGTTGGCAATCATTGATTAATGACGATTTCCATAACTTCGCAAGGAATGAGATAATCGTTTCCAAAAGGAATCAGCATGTGTAGGGCAGTATTCTAAACAACTTGTAGAAAGAATTTTGTCAAAATATTGAAAGCGACGCTAAATTTATATCATTGAACGAAAAATCATGGCAATGATGGAAGTCTTCACGTTAAAACAAAAATGTTTTGTGCAAAAACATTATTTGTGAAAAACTTATTTTTGGATTTGTTTTAAAGAATTAGAAAATAAATTTTTTGATCTATTGCCCAGAAAGGCGAAAACATATTTGACAGCGTCAGCACATTTTATAACTTAATTTTAGGAAAACTGATAATTTTTTTAAATAAAAATTTCACTTCATTATTAGATGTAAAATCGGATTTGAAATCAAAAAGTACTTTTCATAAATGTTGGTAACGTGCAGCATTTTCGAGGGCTAATCCACTTAAAGTCTGATTATCCCGAAAATTTTAAATTTTTTGTTTTATTTTCAATATGCCCATGGTTGCTTAAAATATTTTATTTCGAATATTTGACCTCTGGTTGCTAGGGTTGGGTACAAATAGAACAAGAAATACCCAGAAAAAAAGTTACATGATAAATCATGTACTAGAATTTATTTAAATAAATATGTAAATAAAATGCTAATTGCATGGAAATTTACATCAAAGCCTATAGGGAATTAAAAATTTGCGTGTTATATGGCAGATTACATCGAAGTTCAATTTTACATTAACTACTTTTTAATTGCATGTTCCATGTTGCTGAAAAATATTTTTTTCTGTGTAGGAAATATGAGATTTTTGGTTATTATTTATCACACACATTGTACTCAACTTTTTAATGGCGATATCTTACCAACTAGTAATCAGAATTTCAATGTGAAAAAAGAAACAAATATGCTGATCTTTCCAACAAAAATACTATCAAAAATTTAAATTCATGACTAACATTTCGAAACGGCTTAAGATTTTAAAATTAGTTTAAAATATATTTTTAAAAACAAAAAAAAATCAATGCACTGAAAAAATGGATATCAAAATTAATTTGGGAAAAATGAAAAAAATATTTGTTCATCTTTTTGATGACAAATTATCTGAGAATCAGAAGTGAATTTCTAAAATCGGTATAAGGCAAATTTTAGGATTTGTCTAGTTTAAGAGACGTAATCATTAACTTATTTTCGACAAAAATGGTCGTTGTCACAAGATTGCGAATTATTAAGTTAGTTATTCATATTTTTCTGCTAAAAATTTATCTGGTAATTAAAATTATTTCGCATTTTTATTTTATTTGAAACATTTTTTATAGCATCCGTTTTTGGTATTTTGAAAAAGCTGTTTGTTTTTTTGGCAAACTCTAACTTTATTTTCAGTAATTTCGAACATTGGCGTTAAGGTGAAGTCGTTGATCATTTTATAAGAAAATTGAAAATCACTATGAAATATTCTTTATTAAATTCAATTTAACGAATTTCAGCACCAAATTGAATCAGCATGTGCCGTTTGTTGCCTTCTTGAAGCTACTGAAAGATTTTTTGGTCTAAATCAAATGTGTTTCAAAATTTATGTAATTTTGTGGCACAGTCATTGACGTCCTAGTTGGCAATCATTGATTAATGACGATTTCCATAACTTTACAAGGAATGGGATAATCGTTACCAAAAGGAATCAGCATGTGTAGGGCACTATTCTAAACAACTTGTAGAAGGAATTTTGTCAAAATATTGAACGCGACGCAAAATTTATATCTTTGAACGAAAAATCATGACAATGATGGAAGTCTTGACGTTAATGCAAACAATTTAAAAACCCTAACCCATTCTGCTTTCATGAAAAAGCAAACATGAATTCAAAATCAATCAAAACCTTCTGATTCTAGTGACACAACACAAGACACAATTCATCAGCAAAAGGGTTTTCCCCTTTCAACCGAGAAACTGCCATGTCACAGTTCGATGGGTAATTTTAAAATATTTCATCCCGCTCGGTGTCCCTTCACCATCCTGGACCAGAAGTAGTAGTAACTGTTGTAACATGCGAAAATCGACCTCCTCCATGCCCTTCTCTCGTCCAAAGGGATAGACAACGAACGGAATAAGATAAATGGTTCTATCGACCATTTCTTCAGTTCAGACCCCCCCCCCCTCGTAATGGCCACTGGTTGGTTGGGTGTTGATGCCAAACCGCTCCTGGGGGCAGACAAGAAAGAACGACGACGACGACGACGCGATGATGGCGAAATCCATGCGATAAAAACATAATAGATTAGACGAAATTGGAAACCTACATGACGATATGATAGCATCAGATCTGCTTCGAAGTGTGTGCTGTAAAAAGTAAGTCCTGCGGCGGGGGAGTTGGGGTAATGTGCGCCTGAATGTGTGGTGTCGTGTGGGTGGGTGGCCCACTTTTGGGCGTTATTGTCTTACAAATTTGCGAAGAAGTGTCATTACATGATGTATTGATCCAATGTTTAGCTTACTAGAACCCCAACTGTCCCTACAAAACCGAGTTCAGACTAGAAAGAAGTCAAGTGACTTTGATTTTTTGCTCTCAAAAGTGTCCCATTTTAATGGATGGGATGACTCTCAGGGAGAGAGAAAAAGAAAACCGTGATTGAAATCGCCAGCACAATCTAAATCTATAACGCATCGTTATTCGGTTCTGGCCACTGCAAGTGAGGACCAGGAAAAACAGATTGCCCAGGGTGGGTGTTGACCCGCATCAAGTATGGTTTTGTTTTCCCCCAAAAAATGGCAAACAAAGATGGAGGGAAAAAATGGCTGCAGAAGAGGACGGCGTAATCAAATGAGCTTTTATCCCGGTTTCCGGGAAAGAAAGGAAATAACTTGAGGGACGCAGCCGATGATTGATGGGAAGTATTAAAATAAATTGATTTTCTCGGGGATCACAGATGAGACCCAGTTGGTGTCAACAGATTTGCAGATTTTCTAATTAATTGCATGATATTAACAATCTAAATTGGAGCAAAAAAAAAAAAAAAAAATAATAATAATCATCATGCGTCTCCATCGCACCAAATCCTAGTAAGTTGCAGTCTACGTGGATGGAGCAAAGTTAATAGCGTGCCATGACCAGGGAAAATTTCGTTGTTTCGTTACAACTTTCTGCTGATTCAGCTGAAACGATCCTAGTTGGCGAAGTTGTCGGGTGCAGCAAACAATTAACGCTGAGATTGCAATTTTACCGGGTCTGCAATTTAACATGTCAGATTTTTTTTACCTGATGAATTGTGTTTTAGTGAGATTGATGAAAACAATTTATTCATAGTTTCCAAAAAACAAGGAATTAAAGCTCCGCACTGGATTTGAAAGCATTTGATACGATCATCTGTCAGCGGATGACAGATACACTAACCAGAGTCATGACATCTTCCGACCAGACAGGCAACTAGATTTATGATGGAGGGGGCATAAAACCGCGTGCGCCCAACAGTCAACTGTCATCGGCGTCATGGTTTCTGTCACAACGACGACGACTCTCGTGACGATTTAATAGTGATTACATTGTTGTGGTTGTGCTTTCTCAGCGCAAGTTTGTTTTTGACTGAATATGTGTGCAAAAATGCAGCAAATTGTGCTTAAAAAATTGAAGAGCTCAGATTTGAAACCGTGTTTTTATACTTTATGGCAAAGCAGTACAAAATGGCGCCTTCAACTCAATGTTTGGATAAAAATCGATACATATGCGACAACAAAGCACAAAAAATACTATATGTCACATCCGAATGGGCGTGTGGGTTGCTGCGGTGCGATGATGGGCTGTTGGTGAGTTGATGCGTGCGATAGCTTAAATTGCTTGCATTGAATTTCGCGTCTTATTTCTAGTTTAGAATTATATGGGTTTAAAATGTTGAATTGCTTGTGACCTAATTTGAGTTTATGCTACACTAAAATATTCTTTATTATAATATTGCATGTGGTCAGGTGTGCAAATGTAAAAAATATCCATCAATAAAACATGTTAATCAAAATTTTGAATCATCTTGCAAATTTTGCCTCCACAAGTGACTCAGAACCCAAACCCATGTTATGATGGATGATGAAAAGCCAAGCTGGGGTCCTCTCTCTACGAACTGGACAACAAAAAACATATCAAATCACCCAAAAACAAACCCATGTCATGTGGAAGGACATCCCGAATGCAATGTTTTTCTTTCCCACACATGGTCATGTTCTACATTTCCAACCAGCAGAGAAGGGTTGAGCAAGATTTTCCCTGAAGATGGAGGCGGAGATAGTTGTGAAATGTTGAGCTCTGGCAGTGTATTAAGTAATGACGAGACGAATTTCACATGTGGGAAGATATCATCTTTTGTGAAGTTTGGATGTGACAAAGGGTAGATTTCGTGTCACATTCTTGTCTTGCACAGTTCAGTTTAAATCAGTTTAAAATTTTCAATTTACTATCTGCTGGATTGTTACATAAAGTTTTTAAAACCCGGAGCAATCTCCCCCTAACAGGAATCGATCAATCTAAATAAAAGCGAGAGAGAAAAAGCTTCAATCCCTTCCGGAGTGACACCCAATTCAAAGTGACTGTCAGAACAGTCATAAACTGCACTTTATCCCGTCGCACGGATCTCGCTCGTATCTCTCAACCGTATCCAATCCACATCCCTTTATAGTAGTAGAAAGTGATACTTACTCGCCCACGAGTTTTTATTATCCTCCTCTATTCACATTCACTTACCACGGCAAGGATATCCACTTTCCATACACACACTCGTTCAAATAGGATATAAGTCACTTTTATTCTATCAGCTCAGCGAACGAGAAC
This sequence comes from Culex quinquefasciatus, assembly GCF_015732765.1. Lineage (NCBI taxonomy): Eukaryota > Metazoa > Arthropoda > Insecta > Diptera > Culicidae > Culex > Culex quinquefasciatus. The sequence continues at coordinate 211,491,146 of NC_051862.1, read as the reverse complement.
CTGGAAGCGCTTCTTCATCGTAGATCGTGCAGTGTTCAAGTAGGAGTACCGCGCGGTATCGTTGTCATCTATGGTGCAACACAATAAACTCTCAGAACCGGTTCGGAACACAATGGCAGCGGGAGGAATATTATGATTGAGCTTGAATTGAGTTTTCAGCACTTCACAGCAACCACATGCAGATCACAGTCACGCGAGAAAAAGTGTGTCACGAGGTGGCGTGTGACCCTTTTTGTCACACTTGAACTTTAAGGTGAAGCCGTTGATCATTTTCGAAGAAATTTGATCATCACTATAAAATATTCTGTAGTAAATTCAATTTAACGAATTTCAGCACCAAAATGAATCAGCATGTGCCGGATGTTGCCATCTTGAAGCCACTGAAGAAATTTTTGATCTAAATCAATTGTGCTTCAAAATTTATATAATTTTGTGGCACAGTCATTGACGTCCTAGTTGGCAATCATTGATTAATGACGATTTCCATAACTTTACAAGGAATGGGCTAATCGTTACCAAAAGGAATCAGCATGTGCAGGGCACTATTCTAAACAACTTGTTGAAGGAATTTTGTCAAAATATTGAAAGTGACGCAAAATTTATATCTTTGAACGAAAAATCATGACAATGATGGAAGTCTTCACGTTAACCTCTTTTTGCAATGTTCGCAGGAACATCAATGAATTCCGAGATAGGGGAAATATACCCATTTTAATCACTCTAAGCTGTTCGACCATTTCTAATCACTTATGCAGTTTTCGGCTATTAAATCAACATTTCTGGAGTTTTTTTGAAAAGGACCAATAAACCAAATTTTCAGTGTTTGCTTTTTGGGTGTTTTTCAATACCCCTGACTCAAGGCGGTTCTAAAAACACCCAAAAAGCAAAAACTGGAAATTTGGTTTATTGGACCTTTTTAAAAAAAAACTCCAGATTTTTTGATGTATCAACAATGGAGAGTTGCTTACTCACTTTTATTTAAACTATTTGTTACTTTGAAACAGTTAAAAACACTTTATGAAAGCTGTAATTCATGATCAAAGTGCTGATAGGCCTATAATAGAAATAGGCTGAGAAAGGGTATAGTTCCCCTATTATTATAGAGTTATCTAAGCCCGATCTCACGCACACTAGCTTACCATTTGTTTTTGCTGGCGACCACAAATTTTAACCTAAAAATCCATCGTGTACGTACACGCAATACATACGCACGTAGATAACTCTATTTGAAAATAACTTACTCATCGGATGTCAGTACATTGATCGAACTTAGAGCACTATGCGTCTCCTGCAAAATGTATTGGAAAACAATTTTCTATGGAGAAGCATGGTGCTTTAAGTTCGATCAATGTACCGAAATCCGATGAATTATCCCTTTACAACCCAACCCCGACTTCGATTTAAAAAATCGTCAAAAATCCATTTTTCAACCAATCTTTCAAAAGCATTGGAAAGAAGAACACTTAAAATTTAAAGAAATTAATGGGTTGGAGGTTTTACTTGCTTCATGTGACTTTGACAATGTTTTAAAAAATGTAATTATTTTTAGGGGTCAACTTTGACTGTGTTTTTTACTAACATTTCCTATATTTTAAGAAAAAAGCAGTATGCAGTAATTTTGGTATTGTCCCAGACTATGCCTTTACAATTTAAATGATAATGGTTCCATTTTATAGCAGAACATGTGGAAAACAAGCAAAAAAATGAAAAAAGTGACTGTGGAAATATAAACAAATTAGGAACAGGATGTAGATACATGCAAATTAAAATACTAAAAATGAAACAAGAAAAACATAAAATAATAGAAGTAAACAGAAGAACGCTCCCTTAAAGCCCAGATTATCACAATTCTTTTACACAGCGGTGAGCTCAGATTGGATCATGGCGTTCCTGAGATATAGTTTAACGAAAGAAAGCATCCCTGCAAAAATATTTTCGAATAGCTTGGAAAATTTCTAACATTTTTTTACCTTGACTTTATTGTTCGGACTGCAGGTTGCTGAGATACAGCCTATTTAAGTTAAAATTTTGTGAAAAATTAGTATTTCTCAGTGTCATCAAAAATGTGTCTAATAAGCCCTAAGTTTTCTACTCGCGATATCTCGCAAACTCTTGTTAAAAAATTAAACTTTTAGTTTAGTTTAGTTTCTTATAAAAATAGTGTAGAAATATAAAAAAAAACATCGTATAACATTTGAAAATGTCCAAAATACATTTTTTAGCCCGTTTTTATTTACTCTTCATTTTAAAAATTCAAATTTATTTTCACAAAAGTTTATTTTTTCAACATTCAAAATCGAACCAATTGATGACAATCAGTAGTCCGATCACTTTAATTTTAAATTGGTTTGATGAATGTGGTCAAATGACGTTACCAAAAATGATAAATATTTCAGAGGCGTGAGAAGCACCGGGAATGCAAAGCAGAAAATTATGGTTCTGATTTCTTTAAAGTCTAGTAAAATTCTATACAAAGTTTCGATTGTTTTGATGTTAACAGCTTATTTAAGACTTAAAGAATGACATTCACTAAAACTTCAATCAATTTGTGCGATTCGTAACAAAAAACGAGTGTCTGGAATTCGAAGCAAAAGTATCCGGATTTCGAATCAGCTTCTTTCAGTGTCCGGGATTTGAAGCACATCAAGTAATTTTAATTTTAAAAATTCAGATGAAAAATTGTTAGAAATAACATGTATTGCATGATTTCTCTTAAAAAATGAGTGTTTTGACTACATCCTGATGATATTTATACATTTACCACTTATTACATGATTTTTTGCTAGCTAATACATAAATATATGTGACTAAGTGTCCGGATTTCGAATCATGACGTTATTTCTGAGTGAATTCTTTTAAAAGGATTTAATCTAGCTTGAAGGCGCCCAAGGTTACGTCCTATTTTTAAGTTACCTTTAGTTTTAGGTTGAAAAATGACACCAGTTGCACTGCATTATGTTGCACTATTTCGGCACTACCCTTCAAAAGACCAATCAATCATGGAGGACACACAATCGAGCCTCGAATTTCGATGTAGCTGCATGACACTTGATTGATCCGTGCCATGTTTGGCCTCATAATGTTTGTACAGAATGCCCCGGCGGCGTTGATGAGTGGCATTAATTGGCTTGCGCCCAAAACCAACAGTTGGAGAGCAAATATTATCTCGTCTGGAGTTTCCAGAAGTTTCAATTTGAAATAATTAGTTTCAGCGCACCGAGATCACAAATTGACTATCCAAACTTTCCAACTTAAATAACCGGCCTCGGTGCTCGATGACCCGTAAAGATTTGAGTCTCATCTGGTCTACCTGGTTCCCGCCTCGCACAAATTGAAAGCAATTTGTCGTATTGAGGGGTACACTGAGAGAAATTTTAGCGGGGAAAAATCGCTTTCATAGAAATATGCTTGCACGGTTGCATATTTGTAGGCGATGCTTCAAGTGGAAATTTCGCCTGAAAGTAGATAATTCTCAGTGCAGATAATTTAAAGGGAGGCCTGAGGGAGAAGAGGAGCTTTCCATATATTAGCCCCGGTAATGGAAATCAATTTTCCAGCCCGCTAGACATTGATTGGAATTAATTTGATTCGGTGAAAGGGAAAGTTTGAAAATTTGCTTTGATGTTTCCGTTTGGCTAGGTCTCTCTCTCTCTCTCTCTCTGGGTAAAGTGCCATGTGGATGGAAAATAACCTTAAAGTGTGGTGCTGTTTTTTTATCACACTTATGTTGCGAATTAAACTGAGAGTATCTTTTTTTAACAAGATTGATGATTGTGCTTGGGGATAGGCGCTTTACAGGGGTTCACCCATCGATGATTGTGCTGTTTTTTTCTCACGATCTATTAAGATGAGGGATGGATGGATTTGAAAATAATATTCAGCTGATAAGAAGCTTTCATCCGGATAACAGCAACGTGTGTTGCGATAGGATGCGGTACAAAAAGTGTGAAAAACGACTATGCTAATAGAGTTTTCATGAAAAAGAGGGAAAAATCTCTCATGTCACCTTGTAGGAGGCATCCTTTTAAAGTGATTGCCATCGTAAAGATGAAAAATGGGAAGAAAATGGTATATGTCAATCTTCTTGAGAAACTACCATAAACTCGTAAACAGCTCGTCGTTTCCCGAATCAAAGTCATCGCAAAATGCTACTGGCAGCCATCAAACCCTTTTTCAAGATCCATCGAGTGGCATCAAAAGATTAGATCAAACGAAATCAAGAACTGAGTAAAGTTAAAGTTTCATATCTGTCAACTTTCAGAATTCTTTATATTTAAGAAAATATTAAATTGTATGGTTTTTAAGCAAATCAAATTACAAACGATAAAGGAAACGGATTAAAAAAACCCGCATGAAAACATACTCGTTATCGCACATCCACCAGAACTACTCTCACCAAGGAATATGAATGTAAAAGTGTAATTCACGCGCTGTTTCTGAGAAAAACGCTAAACAAGTTTGTCCCACACGTGGCTACGTGTTAAGTTTTCACGAAAAACTTGATTTCCTCCTGATTTCTAGAACAAAGTACTGGATGTTATAGGCTCTTTTGAAAGAGCACACGATTTTGAACCAAACTGCATCAATAACTCAAAAGTGACGAAAATGCATATGGGACATTTATGCGATCATGGGCAGTGTAGTTATTGTATTAATTAAAAATATTAAATATGCTGATTAATCCCATGACACAAACAAACAAATATTAACTAAGTATGCTTTTTGAATCGGTCGTTTTAATTTAACTTCTAACTCTTACATTTAAACCCAACAAATAAATAATTAATTATTGTTTACTCTGCATCGCTGTAAGAGTTTAAAATCAAGATTCCAATTATGGGCTAAATCAATTACAACCTCGAATTTCGCTTAAACACATCCAAATTTTAATGAAAATATTAACTACTCTTTACTCTTACAGTCGGTTGCTTGAGTTTAAAAGTAGACATATTAAAACTGTGGTTAATCAGCATTGCTTTTACCTGAGAAAATAATGGTTCGTTTAATACAACAGTCAATATAATCATGCACGGCTTCGTCGCGTTGTGTCAGCCGTGGCTTTAAATCGAATATTTATAAATCATGCATCTGTAATACTGTACAATCATCATGCATAAATAATCATCAGTCTAATAATCAAAAAACTAACTCTTCTTGATTCGCCCGCAATACCTTTCAGGGTATATCCTAGGGTTCTACCTCTCCTACTAACATTGAGTCCAAAACCTCCCTACAAACATCTATACCACTAAGGTGACGTAGGGGTCCCTGCGCACTTTAGATAGGTGTTTACTAACATTCCTTCATTTCCCCGAGGATAGCTTGGACCCGGCGTGGACCCCCTTATGCCCTGGGCTGTATTACACACTCATCAAAAGATGAAAACATGGTATCTCCCGTGTTGGATTATTGTTCCGGATGAGGGTCTAACACAACCAGACCAAACAGTGGGATAAGCGTTGTGGAGCCTTCCGGTGGTGGGGCGTCCTCCAAATGCTAATGCTAATGCTAATGCTAAAAGTGTAATTCACGCGCTGTTTCTCGCTTTGAATTCACCTTTTTAGTTACATAGGGGAAATTCTCGTATGTTTGGCAGGTTAAGCACTCGCTCCTAATTCCATCCAATTTGCTGATTTTTACTATTTAAACAACTAATTTTGCAAAACTTTTGATAGAAACTTGCTTGCTCGCTTCTCATTGAGCTATTTATCACTCGATTTCAGTTAAAAACGCTTTTAATTAGCTTTAATTGAATGTCAAAGTTCTGACCTGCCAACATTAGAGTCACGCTGGAATTAGATGCCGTTCCCCTATATCGGAAAAAGAGAGAGGAGTAAAAAAGCAGAATCTGAAACCATTCATGGATCAGTGACTGGCTGGCTGGCTGAAAATCAAATCATTCGAGCGGATCCTTCTTTTATCCCGTGTTCGTTTTTCTTCTTTTTATTGGTGCTATCTGTCACCTAGAACGAGGTGGAAAAGCTAGGTTTTGTTCAACTAGCAGTGTTGAAAGGATTTAACAATTTTAAATTTGTTTTAATTTAGCAAGTTGAATTTTTCATGGTTCATTTTCTGTTTTCAGTTACTATACTTTGATTACGAGTTGCAAACTTCTAGTAACAAGTTCAGTTTACGTTTGATATTCTTTATTTTCCACTTTTTATCCTATTTATCATTGTCATTGTGTCATTTTCCATTTTTATTTTTGATTCCAAGTTACAAATTCCTAGCTCCAAGTTATAGGTATGTTGTTTTTTCATTCAATTTTCATTTTATTTTTCAATTTTCTACATTTCATGTTTTTTAAAGATTCAAGATTCAAGATTCAAGATTCAAGATTCAAGATTCAAGATTCAAGATTCAAGATTCAAGATTCAAGATTCAAGATTCAAGATTCAAGATTCAAGATTCAAGATTCAAGATTCAAGATTCAAGATTCAAGATTCAAGATTCAAGATTCAAGATTCAAGATTCAAGATTCAAGATTCATGATTTAAAGTTCAAAGTTTGTTTTTTATTTTTTTCCCATTTTACACGTTTATCTTTTATATTTTCCTGATTTTTTTTATTTTACAAAACAACTAGCTGAACTTGCCTCGGCAAGCACGGCGCGTTGGCGAAGTGGTGTACGCGCTCGCACGGTATGCGAAAGAGCGGGGTTCGATTCCCCGGCGCGCCAGATGTGCGGTAGCTTTTTCCTCGCACTGTTAATTTCTGTACTCATTCGGCTTGAAGAATTAGCATGATAAATTAAGAAATCGCGTTGCCCTTTGCTTAGGGTAAAACAAAAAATCTTAACCTTAGGTTTATTTATAAGTTTCAGGATTTTTTTGAAGATTTTTCAACAATTTTTTTTATTTGTCATATAGTTTTTTTTCAACAGACAAACCTTCTAACATTCTCGAACTCAGCTCTTCTCGCTTTGCGACGTTATTAATTTACAATGTCTGATCAATTCCTGAACGATTCCATATTTAATGTCGTCATCGTCGTCGATCCTTGGTTGTCCCTGGTGCATCCTTTTATTTCCGAAGCTGGGCGGCAATTGGGTGCTAAAACAAAAGTTCCCTCTTTCAATGCATCTGAACTGACTGGGGATCTGGAATTGGTGGAAAATTCACAGCTGAATGGCAGACAATGTGGTTGATTGAAATTGGATTTTGCTCCGGATCAACTGTATTTTTTTTTTAATTCGGAATAAAGAGAATTTTTAATCTATCAAGTGAGTGGGAGGGACTGGGAACTGAACTGTTATTCTTCAGGACAAATTGACTTTCGGATAACAATCTAGAACGGGATTAAACTCAAACTCAAACCTTCTTCCCAAGGTTTACCGACTACTTATCTGAGGTCAGTTAAGCTCTACCCGTAAGAATGAATAATTAAAGTCTAAAATTAATTTTTCAACCCATCTCAGCTGAGCAGTGAGAGAGGGCAAGCAACTTTCCTCGGAAAATCGGAACAAGATGCAAATTTTATGCATCGTTGCAGAAAATGGCCTAAAAATAACTTCCTCTCTTTCTTTCCCACTCCCTCTCTGTCGTTGGTTGAACGAGTATCAAAACCGGATAAGATGGACGGCCGTAAAAAAGGCCGCAATGTAAAGACAAAGTAAAAATTTTTATGAATATTTAATGGACGTTAACACACATACACACACTTGGCTGCTTGTATGTGAGTCGATGTCTCGTATAGATGAGATCTCGCGCAGTCTGTTTGACGCCATAATTTTTTTTATGATTTTAGTGAAAGGCAAAACAAAAAAAAAAATGTCTACCCGGGAAATATGTAGCAGGAAATGCGGTTTTAGCAGATTCCGCTGGAATGTGGAAATGTCATGATGACGATGATAATGATTGTGGTGGAAGTTTATAGTTTTGGGGAAAATTGATTAAAATTGTTTGGCTGGGCTTGATGGAAATTCCAGCCTCGTGATAGGAGTTAGATTACTTTGTAAGACAATAATTTATCAGAATTTTTCAAAATAATGAAATAAAATAATGTTAAATAACACACAAAGACATAATTCGAACAAACAAGTAATTAAGGTTATTTTTTTCTGAAGTGGATAAGCTCAATTTTCATTCCATAAATTCCTTCATCAGCTTTTCTAAACTCCCCTGCAAACATCGTCCAACAGTTCTAGCTGATTGCCAACTCAATTATCACATTATGTTTCCTCGTTCCAGTTGCATTCCGCACGGAAGTGAAGAGCAATAATTCTTACAGTCCAACTCGCGCGCGCACTCACTGAGAGAGAAAAACTTTTCCTTCTTAGAGGTTTAAATCCAGAGTAATTGGTCTGGGGAATCAATAAGATGAAAATCGTACCAAACTATGACGCCAGCCAGCCAACACTACAACTTGCCAAGCAGCATTCCGCTCATTGGGTGCAATTAAAACTTAAAAGAGCACGGAGGAAAAACTTTGCCATAAGTCAGTCCCGACCAGACAGGTCATTCAGTGGGAACTAATGCCTGCTTCCTTTCCGGAGTGTCCTCCTGCCCGGGTGAGGTGGTCAGGTTTGGTGGGTTGATTTATCAGGAACATAAAGTTAAAACTCTACCATCTCTTTTGGCTTCTGTGTTTGGAAGATATTTTCGTTCGTTTTCAGCCAAAAAAGGTTGGGTCATGGTCGAATTGGTGCCGAAAAGTTGGCAAATTTAAAGCGCCAATTTTGGGTGGAATTAGTTAAGCGTGTGTGTGTTTGTGGTGAGTGGTTTCTCTGTTGGAGGACCTTAGATAGTCTCCAGGGATGAGGCAGTTAGTACTAGAAAGCGGGAAAACTAGATAACTAAACCATCAGAGAAAAGTTGTGCGCAGACACATCATACGGAAAGTTGAACTGGTCAATTCCTGGTTAAATTGTGATAAGGGAGGTTGGGGCTTTGAGACATAATGATAATAAACTTAAATTTAATCTAACTACAGAACCTTCAAATTTTAACTAGTCAGGTAAAATTTAGCTTTATTTCATTTGATGTGTCCAAAAATTCCCTTCGGATTGCAGAGCAAACCCCAAAAGCTGATTTCCACACGTCCTGGTGAAGACCGTTTTTTTGAAATTAAATATGTCTTTATTGAACTTTCTTATAATAATTACATTTCATTTACATTCTAAGTGGTATGGCTACATGCTCTTCATCTTTGTTATATTTTTCGTTTTCTTATTAACTGTTCACATTCATTTATTTACTTCAAATTGTTTTACATTTTTGCATTGAATCGAATACATTTGGGTAAAAAAAGAAAAATCACTTTAACAACTAATCCTAACTTAAAACTAAAATAAAAATTCTTTGAATTATTCAAAATCATTAGAACGAGTAAACTATGAACTGTATTTTAAGATGAATGCTCCAAGCGTTCTTACTTGTTCCTGGCGAGATTTGCACCCACGCAGTGTTGTTGTCATCTCGATGAAAATGTTCAGAAGTTCTTGTGGTGAAAACAGGTCACTGCTGCCTTCATCCGTTGATGCTGGTTGGTTTTCCCTCGGTTGCTGACTGAAGCCAGGAGGTATTGTATTCTCTGCAACTTTTTGCCGCTGATTCAACGGCAATGGCTGCAGATTTGGAACCACTCGAACAGATCCCGCCCCAGGTGACGCCAAAGCAGGAAAATCCACGTCCGTGAAAGTTGGTGGTGTTTTGCGACGATTTGGTTGGTGCCTCGTCGTCGCTTGCTGCCGAATTTTCATAAACTCAGCTCGTTTTGGGCAGCTTCGATTCTTGGTCGAATGGTCGCCGCCGCAATTGAAGCATTTGGCTTCAATGTTCTCGTTGATTGTTTCGCAAGCTTGAGTTTTGTGCTCACCTCCGCAGGTTGCACAACGACTCTTGATGAAACAGTTCCTTCCACCATGCCCAAACTGCAAACAGTTCGAACACTGTGTCACGTCACGGTGCACTGGACGATAACGTTCCCAAGTCACGATGATGTTGAAAATTGCCCGAACTGCTTTCAGCTCAGACGGCGTTGTCGATCCTTTCTCGAGATGAACCAGGTACAGTTGATCACGATACTTGATGTCCTTGTTGTGTCTCGTCATCTTGAAGACTTTGATCACGTTCAACTTAAGAGTTTTGAGCTCTTCTTTCAGCACACTCACATCCATGTCGTACAGACCTCGGAGGACCTGTTTCATGGGGCGTTTACCTGGATCGTCATGGCTGTAGTATTCAATCTTTGTGTTGTTCAGGAAATCCCGAACGTAGTTGTAATCCTTTCTGGTAGGTAGCAGAATTTTGAGTCCATCAGCACACAAGCGAATGGAAGCTCGTAAAGCACCAGATTTGATAAATCCGGTCAGCCACTTTCGCACCGAATCCGATGACGATGTTTTCACAAAAATGGGTGGCAACTTTTCCCGTCGTTCAAATTCTTCTTTCTCGCTCACGTCCACAGGGAGGGTAGCGAACTGGTTTCCAGACGAATTTTGAGCGTCCTTGCTCAAACTGCCTGGCTTTGCAGGTAGCGCTTCGGCATTCTTTAGCTTCTTCAAATCTACCCATCCTGCTGGTGAGGACCGCCTCTTTTTCTTGCCGTGAGGCATTTTTTGCACTTTTTAGCACTTTTTGGTTTGTGAGGGACGCACGTCTGACTCGCTTCTCTGCTGATCGCAGACTCTGGTGAAGACCGTGAGCCGTATGGGCTGTGGAATCTGTTTCCATTCCGTTGGGCTCGAGGTTTTTCTGCTTTTATGGGACGAGGAACCCGGAATCGGAGAAAAACACAGTTCTTTTACTGCACTTCGTCACTATCGCTGGACTGCGGATGGTGGTAGTACAACTGTAACGGGAAGTGAGATTGGAAGTGTCCCTTGAATGGTAGCATAAAAAAAATCAAAATTATACGTATAAGAACTAAAAACGTAAATATGAAAATATGAAAACTGAAATCATAATTTTATTTTATCAAATTTTAAATCATAAAATCATAAAATCATAAAATCATAAAATCATAAAATCATAAAATCATAAAATCATAAAATCATAAAATCATAAAATCATAAAATCATAAAATCATAAAATCATAAAATCATAAAATCATAAAATCATAAAAATCATAAAATCATAAAATCATAAAATCATAAAATCATAAAATCATAAAATCATAAAATCATAAAATCATAAAATCATAAAATCATAAAATCATAAAATCATAAAATCATAAAATCATAAAATCATAAAATCATAAAATCATAAAATCATAAAATCATAAAATCATAAAATCATAAAATCATAAAATCATAAAATCATAAAATCATAAAATCATAAAATCATAAAATCATAAAATCATAAAATCATAAAATCATAAAATCATAAAATCATAAAATCATAAAATCATAAAATCATAAAATCATAAAATCATAAAATCATAAAATCATAAAATCATAAAATCATAAAATCATAAAATCATAAAATCATAAAATCATAAAATCATAAAATCATAAAATCATAAAATCATAAAATCATAAAATCATAAAATCATAAAATCATAAAATCATAAAATCATAAAATCATAAAATCATAAAATCATAAAATCATAAAATCATAAAATCATAAAATCATAAAATCATAAAATCATAAAATCATAAAATCATAAAATCATAAAATCATAAAATCATAAAATCATAAAATCATAATATCATAAAATCATAAAATCATAAAATCATAAAATCATAAAATCATAAAATCATAAAATCATAAAATCATAAAACCATAAAATCATAAAATCATAAAATCATAAAATCATAAAATCATAAAATCATAAAATCATAAAATTATAAAATCATAAAATCATAAAATCATAAAATCATAAAATCATAAAATCATAAAATCATAAAATCATAAAATCATAAAATCATAAAATCATAAAATCATAAAATCATAAAATCATAAAATCATAAAATCATAAAATCATAAAATCATAAAATCATAAAATCATAAAATCATAAAATCATAAAATCATAAAATCATAAAATCATAAAATCATAAAATCATAAAATCATAAAATCATAAAATCATAAAATCATAAAATCATAAAATCATAAAATCATAAAATCATAAAATCATAAAATCATAAAATCATAAAATCATAAAATCATAAAATCATAAAATCATAAAATCATAAAATCATAAAATCATAAAATCATAAAATCATAAAATCATAAAATCATAAAATCATAAAATCATAAAATCATAAAATCATAAAATCATAAAATCATAAAATCATAAAATCATAAAATCATAAAACCATAAAATCATAAAATCATAAAATCATAAAATAATAAAATCATAAAATCATAAAATCATAAAATCATAAAATCATAAAATCATAAAATCATAAAATCATAAAATCATAAAATCATAAAATCAAAAAATCATAAAATCATAAAATCATAAAATCATAAAATCATAAAATCATAAAATCATAAAATCATAAAATCATAAAAACATAAAATCATAAAATCATAAAATCATAAAATCATAAAATCATAAAATCATAAAATCATAAAATCATAAAATCATAAAATCATAAAATCATAAAATCATAAAATCATAAAATCATAAAATCATAAAATCATAAAATCATAAAATCATAAAATCATAAAATCATAAAATCATAAAATCATAAAATCGAAACGTTTACATCACACTTGCCACCCAAGAGTGCAACAAATCCCTCGGGTGACTTCCTTCACCCCATCAGTCAACGTTTACACCCAGCGAGAGTGGTACTAAATTCCATTAATGTCAAGTGTATGTCCTACGATAGTGCCCGGCACTGTAAGTGGCTTGTCCCGGGGTCCCAGGGTTGACCATGACTACTCGTCTTCTTCTTCTGGTTGGGGTCGAAACTGCAGCAGCATGTGTCGATAATAACAGAATCGATTACACACAGCAAGCAGCTTCAAGTCGGCACATTTTGTTTTTCTCTCGATGTCCCTTTTTGCGTGAAATCCTTCTGAGAGTTGGTGGGTGGTGGTCATTGGAAAGCCACAAACATTACCCCCTCGTGTTGGAAAAAGAGGGTGGTATTGGATGAAAAGTGCATTTTTCCATCTGTTGGGGGCGGATAATTCAATTATAAGCTCGTTTGTTACATCAGCTGATGTTGGCTTGTCGAGGAATGCAACGCACCGCACAACAGTTGGAAAAAGGAATTGTAACAAAACTGGACTGAAATCTCTCAGTCTCTCTCTCGGTTGTATCCAGCTGGGCGGGAAATGAGTCAGTTAACGAGTTTTTACGCTTGAAGATGATGAAGCTGGAACGTATCAATTGGAAATTATCATCTGTTGATTTTGATTGATTTGCTTCTTTTTGTTGTTTACAAATATTGCAAATATTAAAATCATTGAAATGAGATATTTTGTCTCTTGAACTTTAAATTCTTCTTTTGAAATCTTTTGACATGAAACCCATGAAGGATAGGTTGTTTTGAAAATTTAATTTAGATTCATCTTAAGGTTTTACGTTTATCTAGACATTTACAGTTTTACGTCTATTCCATACACCAATTTATTTCTAAAAAAAGATTTATTATTTTTTTATTATTCAATTCAATTCAATTCAATTCGGTTTTATTGGTGAATAATCAAGATACAATGAGTTATTTTGAAGTGCATAACAGAGTTTTGGAGTTCCTTACAGCTGTGTGTTGCATCATAATCCATTTAGGAACAATTATTTCTTTAACTAAGGCACTAGCAAGAGTAAGAAAAAACTATAAAAAAAAACTTACAGAAATTGCAAAGGAAAGGGGATAGAGGAAGAGAAAGCTTAATACTAGATCACAGAAAATTTATCCTTTGTAGATGTGTTTGATCATCAGTTCCCCAAGGGCCAGGAATTGTTCTGCCTTGTTCCGGCAGCTCCGAAACCGCGTCATCATCTCCCCCCGCGAGAGCAAAGAACTCCGGCAGGGTGAAGAGATCTTCCCCGGTGACTTCTTGCTGGGCCGTACTGCCGCTACCGGCAGCGACCACGCTGGCGAACGAACGCCCCCAACCAGGAGGGAACGCTGAGTTTTCCGCTGGAACCGTACGCTGTCCAGCTGCAGGAACGGCTGCGCTCGTACTTCGCTGGGACGCTTTCTTTTTTCTCTTTTCCTGCTCCTCGAGGTAGGCCTTGCGCGCGACGCATCCGCGGTAATTGCCGGTATGGTTGCCGTCACAGTTCGCGCACTTTACGCGCGGCTTGGTTTGTTCTGCCTTGTCCCCCAAGTCCGCCTTTCGTGGCAGTGCGCACGCCTCCGAGAGGTGTGACTCACCGCACTTCACGCAGCGGGGCCGGAGGTTGCAGTTCCGCGAGCCGTGGCCGAATTTCTGGCAACGGTGGCATTGCGCTACGTCCGTCGGGTTCTTGGTGTAAAACCGCCAGTTTACCCAAAAACCGTCCAACGTTTTAGTCCGCCGCAGGTCTTGGATCTTGACGGTGCCGCGGTCGAAGTACAACAGGTACAGTGTGTGTGTACCTGTTACTGTTGTCTTGCGCGAGAGCACTTTAATCTCCCGCGGTTTTATTCCGGCGTCCGAAAGGTGACCCTTCAGGTCGGAGATCGGACGGTCTTGATAACCCTGCAAGACAACCTTAACAGGGGGCTTCTCGGGGTTGAATGTGTTGAAGTTGAAGTTGCTACGCTTCAATTCTTCAAACACCAGGTCGAAATTCTTTTTGGTCAGTGTGATCACTTGCACTGCCGACTTACCGATTTTCAGACAATATCCGAGGCCTTCCAGCAACTCGTCAACATCGTCCGCTAACGTGTCCAAAACAAAAATTGAGGTGGTCTACGTTCCGCTGGAGAGTTGTTCTTTTTGACGTCGGCACTTTTTTCCGTGCACGACCATCATCGTCGTCGTCGTCGTCGGTAGTGCTGCTACCGTCAGAGTTGTTATTTTCTTCGTCGTCGCTCAGCATCAGGTACTCGTTCCTGATGGGGATGTTGGCGGATGTTGATGTGCCACTGGTCGTGGCACCGGAAGTACCGGAACGGGTTCGCACTGGTGATCTCGGAACGTATCCGGGATGTAGTAACTTTTGTCGATGCCTTCAGCGCTGACGCTCCCTGCGCGATGGCGGCCGACACGGCGTTGGTTTGTTTACCTTTTTGCACACGGCCGGTAGACGAACTTCGCGGGTTTTTCGAGGCCGCACTCGAACTGCCACGGCCACGGCCGGCCTTTGGCATGCTGGAGAAGCAAACTCGCGGGTAACCACAATCAATTACGGCGAAAAAAATCGAAAAAACGATGGAGCACTGAGCACTAGCTGCATGCTCTCGTGCGTACACGGAGGGAGCTGAAAAAAAAAAGATTTATTAAAAAAACATAAAACATAAAACATAAAACATAAAACATAAAACATAAAACATAAAACATAAAACATAAAACATAAAACATAAAACATAAAACATAAAACATAAAACATAAAACATAAAACATAAAACATAAAACATAAAACATAAAACATAAAACATAAACATAAAACATAAAACATAAAACATAAAACATAAAACATAAAACATAAAACATAAAACATAAAACATAAAACATAAAACATAAAACATAAAACATAAAACATAAAACATAAACATAAAACATAAAACATAAAACATAAAACATAAAACATAAAACATAAAACATAAAACATAAAACATAAAACATAAAACATAAAACATAAAACATAAAACATAAAACATAAAACATAAAACATAAAACATAAAACATAAAACATAAAACATAAAACATAAAACATAAAACATAAAACATAAAACATAAAACATAAAACATAAAACATAAAACATAAAACATAAAACATAAAACATAAAACATAAAACATAAAACATAAAACATAAAACATAAAACATAAAACATAAAACATAAAACATAAAACATAAAACATAAAACATAAAACATAAAACATAAAACATAAAACATAAAACATAAAACATAAAACATAAAACATAAAACATAAACATAAAACATAAAACATAAAACATAAAACATAAAACATAAAACATAAAACATAAAACATAAAACATAAAACATAAAACATAAAACATAAAACATAAAACATAAAACATAAAACATAAAACATAAAACATAAAACATAAAACATAAAACATAAAACATAAAACATAAAACATAAAACATAAAACATAAAACATAAAACATAAAACATAAAACATAAAACATAAAACATAAAACATAAAACATAAAACATAAACATAAAACATAAAACATAAAACATAAAACATAAAACATAAAACATAAAACATAAAACATAAAACATAAAACATAAAACATAAAACATAAAACATAAAACATAAAACATAAAACATAAAACATAAAACATAAAACATAAAACATAAAACATAAAACATAAAACATAAAACATAAAACATAAAACATAAAACATAAAACATAAAACATAAAACATAAAACATAAAACATAAAACATAAAACATAAAACATAAAACATAAAACATAAAACATAAAACATAAAACATAAAACATTCTTGTTGCATTTGATCCGGAAGGATGTCAAGAATCACCAACAACAAGGTACAAGTGTAAAATAACATAAGAAAACTACTAAAATTTATAGTTTTATCCATGGAATAACTGCCAAAATGTAAAATAAAGATGATTTCCTGCAAACAGTAAACATATTAAAGTTGGTCTCTGTTTTCTGTTGGTCACGTCACCATTCTTCGTAAAATAACAAAATATTGTCATAAACCATGAATTTAAAGTAAATTTCCATTTTTGGGTTTGGTTTTTCGGCTTTCAGTCATATAGCAGTGAAAACAATTTATTGTTTCAATTTCCGACGTTTCGGCAAATTTATTGCCTTTTTGATGGATTCTAAAAAAAATATTTGTTTGTTTTTTTTTAACTATTAGTGCTTGTTTTAAATGGGAAAATATTGTTGGTTACTTACAAAAACGGTTTGTTTTCTTGTTTTTTTTGGAGTTTTGGGTAAATTGGTAACCGTCTTTTGTTGTTGTTTCTCAGTCTCAGCTACTAGCATAATATGTGCTGCTATGCAGTAAGTGCCCTTTGAACTACCTGTAACGTTACTCAATCTAAACACCCTCCCCCTTGTGCAAACCCTTAAAATTACAGCCAACTAAGACTGAGGAACAACAACAAAAGACAGTTACCAATTTACCCAAAACTCCAAAAATAACAAGAAAACAAACCATTATGGTAAGTTACCAACAGTATTTTCCCACCTAAAACAAGCACTAATAGTTTAAAAACAAACTTTTTTTTTAGAACCCATGAAAAAGGCAATAAATTTGCCAAAACGTCGGAAATTGGAACAATACATTGTTTTCACTGCTATATGACTGAAAGCCGAAAAACCAAACCCAAAAATTGTAGATTACCAGTCGAGAGCATAACTACTGTAAATTTCCATTTGAAAATTTTAAACTATGTTTGAATACCAATGCTTGAACAAGTTCGAACAATGAATATTTTGTTGTTGACTTGTTCAATTTCATAGTAATCCTAGTGAAAATTGTTTACTTCAGAACAAGTTAGGTCGTCAGCCTCGGCATTATAAATTAAACTGTCCAACTAAAACAATAGATCAAAACTTGTCAGAACAGCTTTCCCGTTATCCAGTTTTAATACTCATAGTACAGCAAATAGTGTGAAAAGCCTTCATCTTCCTTCAACATCCCTTTTCAGGAGTATCCAGTCAATTGTTATGTCATGAGCAGATACAGCCTGAGCCAGAGTTCATAGTTGGTTTCGCTGGGCAAAAACTATGCACAAGATGGGAAAACTTTTCCCCGGGTTTCAAAACCGAAATTTCACCAAAGTTAACTTTCTCTCTCTCTTATAACAAGCAGCAGTTTGCAGCAATTGCAAGGGGAAATGTGCATGTCAGTTGGTACTTTCTCTCAGTTTTATTTTATTCTGCCCAGACTTTTCCTCTCGAGACTCGGTGCGAGACCAACTGGGTTGTTTTTCTGACTGGGAACCTTATTTTGTGGGTGGCAGCGGAAACTTGCCTGTCATAGATAGTGGGAAATCCAACTGCTCCGCTCTCTTCGGAGGGCAATAAATTGCGAAAAGTTGAAAAAACAAATGCATCGCTCAATTGGTTTCTGGGCAATTGTTCCAATGAGTTCCACCGAAAATGACTTCAAGTTAGAATACATTTCCATTGAAAGTACTGTTTCGGAAAGTCAAATAGGTCAGCTTCTTTGTGTTAACCCCCCAAGAAATAACTCAAGTCCTACCGTGTTCATCAGTTCGCATCAATCAAAAATCAGCAGTGGCAAAATTTCGCACAGCGAAGACAGACAGACAGAAAGTCATCTGATTGAGTTCATTAGTCATATTTTAATAACGAATCACTTCCGGCGCAATAAATCCTCGCGACGACCACGTGACCCAGATATGGCACGCCACGTTGCGCCACTTCGCCCGCTTCTTCTTTGAATCGTTCGAATTTCCACACTTATCAGTCTGGGCGAATCTGGCTTCTCGTTATGCTCCATTTCCGCACGTTTCTTCACTCAACCTTATGCTGGCTGTGTCCGGAAGAATGAAGCTTTTCGGTGGGTGGCCGAAAATATTTATAGCTTCTAAGATGTCCTTTTTACTTCTTCTTCTTCTTGTGTGATAGTGGCTTCGGATTCAGGACATGATTTTATCTCGTCTGTACGCAAAGTTACGGTGTTTAGTATCTATTCAGAGGATATCTGTGGCATGAGCGATGAGTAGAGATTTAAATTTGGTTCATGGGCATCTAGTTCTTGGTTTCTGGATTTGTTGAATGAAAATAGCCTGTTTTGGATTTTCGGTTATGGTTGAATTGGAATAAAGAAGAAAAGAAGATGAAGACTCCGTAAGTTGATGTAACCAGCAATCAAATACTCCATGGTGTTGGTCGAACCAAGGTGCACTGTACGCTGAAGTTGGTGAAATACAAGTGTGCGATTCTTCAAGGGATGCGGTATCTAAATACAATGAAGAAGTTTTAATCCAGCTATTCGCTAAAAGCTTACAAATCACCACTGTTTGGTCTCTAACAACCAGTTTAACGACACCATAATCCTCCGGACATTCCAGCAAAAACTCCGTGTCAAATCGAAAGCACCCACCATCAGACAGCTAAACGAACCCCGCTTTTGAAAGTCCATCACCCGTCGCTCAAACCCGGCTCAGCCGTCGGGTGAAAAACAACAATCAACACAAAACTTGTAATCCTCCGTCCCGTTACGTGTAATTGCTTTTAATCCAACCTCACCGGATCACCCAAACTCGCCTTTCACGGCACCTGAACCATCGAGGCGAGATCAAACGGGAGGGAAAACTTTAAAACCATCATCACACCGCCACCTTCCCCCGAATTAGGGGCATAAAATGGGGTAAGGCTCGACGCGTTCCGCTGAGGTTGATTACGATAAGCAGATGTAATCCTTGCTCTTCTCGCGGCGTTGCCTTCGGAGGCCACCAGATGGCGTGATAGAGCAGGATTTAACCGGTTTGAAGCACCTTGTTACGGAACCGGAAAAAAATCTCTTAAAAACTGTTGAAACTTCTAGGGAAATCCAATTAATTTAAAATAAATGCAATAATAATTATTCAAAATTTTGAATTCGACTAGTCACCATGTTTTTTCCCCCGGTAGTTAAAAATACACAAATACGTTTTGAGTCACGGTCGGTCTCTGGGCCATGCTTGCGTATGTCCTTGGCAGGGATGCCAGGTCTGGTGGAAGTCGAATCCGTAGACTTGTTAAAAAAAAATTCAGGTGGTTGGTGTCTTGGGAACCCAAAATATTTTTATTCTAGCTAGGGGTTATAGAATTTCCAAAACCAAAAGTTTTCTTTTAAATATTTTTTTTTACTAAAATTGAATTAAGGTTTTATCAAGATCAACAAAAAATTAATTTCAAATTTCATGCCTAATTTTACGAAACTATATTTCCACAGTTGTGCTACTGTACATAAACTACAAAATATCAATGATTTTTTGAAAATATGTTTTTACATGATTTTATGTGCATATGTCCGTTATGATGGTTATAATACATTGTGCGGTGACAGAATGACGTTTCTTTTTTCAGTTTTTTGCTGTAACTCGGAAGTTTCAAAGAAAACATCCTCAATATTTTTACAGATTCTGAAAGTAAATAAATTTGCCATAAGACATTGGGCTAACGGTTTAACGTTTAGGTTGCTGTTTTACGTTCGTGTTTTTCGACGAGAAATTTATTCTATTTTCTGGATATGATATGCTTTGGAAAAATGGTTCCTAACAACCGGATATATTTCAGGATTCCAAAGGTGGAATCACAACATATATTTCGCCATTAAATCAAGTTTTAAAATTTTCCTACTGGTATACTAGCTCGGAGAATGTGTCTTATAAACACAGGGAAATGCATTTTAATGTTGAGTTGATTGCACTCCTATTTTCAAGACAACTCTGATTTTTTATTATAAAAAATGGTTTACCATAATTTGTTAGGTACCCTATTTAGAAGAAAAGGCAACATTAATATTGAATTTATGTGTATTACATAAAAAATATGTCCACAGTCTTATTCTCATCATTGTTATATAATTTGATAAACCTTCATATTATATGTTATATTACTTAAATGACATTTGCAACGTTTTCAAGTGGTTTGTAAATAGTCGAAAAATTTTATCTTGTGAATGAACTATCGGCTAAGATTTTCATATTTTTAAGGCCGTCGCAAATATTTTTTTGAAATAGTGTTTTTAAATGCATTTTGTACCTTCCCACTTATTTGCAATCATTAGTTTTAAAAATATCTAAGAACTGACGATTATTTTTTTCGCAGAAAAACCTTTTGTAGTAATGTACAACGGAAATTTACTAAAAATCAAAATATTTTTAATCGATCGCAGACATGCTAGATATGATTTTTAACTCTAACAAAAAAACACATTTTTATAATTAACTTTTAAATTCCCAAAATTTGTATTTAATTAAAAACGTATGTTTGGCCGTGACTTATAAAATTTTTACGCGAAACATTTTAAACTGCATTTTTGAAAGTAGAATCGAACTTGCAATCGAAAAGCAGTTTTTAGAAATTTTGATAAAGCTTTTACAAAGAATTTTTTTGCTTCATAAGTGTTCATTTAATTTTTTTTAGTTTTTATTTAAGTACAGATTTTGTCTTTTTGTTCTTGCGATACAGCCACTTATTTGAAAAAAATTGAATTTGAAATTTTCCGCAAATCCTAAGCCAGGGCTACCTAACATCCGGCAGCGAAGGCATTCTATCTGGCCTACGGCGGTTTTCGAAAATTGTTTGTGTAGACCGTTCATGAAATATTATATTAATGTCATAAATTGAAAAAAAAAACAATTACATGATAAAATTTTAACATTTTTCCAAAACATTTTTTGAAACATTTATCCCAAGTAGCACTCATAACTTGTCGACTGTTGAATAATAGTTAGACAGCTGTTTTGGATCAACATACGAGAAAAAATGTCAACGTTAGTTACATATCAGTTTGTTTCACTTCTTGTATAACTGAATTATGCAGCTCATGAGATGTGTGCTATACAAGTGTTAAAACACAGTCAACTTCACTCTTTTCCAACTTTTACACACAACATAGGCAATATGCACTCGCTCCTAACTCCATCTAATTTGCTGATTTTCACTATTTAAACAATTTATTTTGGAACACTTTTGATAGAAACTTACTTGCTCATTTCCTATTGAGCTATTTATCACTTTATTTCACTCGAAAACACTTTTTATGAGCTGTAATTGAACGTCAAAGTGCTGATATGCCAAGATGCTGTTTCCTCATCTGCAATGTTTTACTCGAAAACAGTTTGTTGAATAAAAATAATATTGCACTGTTTGTTTCACTGCTTATCTAACATTGTCAATATTGTCATGTGACGGCATCTTCTAAAAAGTGGGCGTGGCCAACCATTCTATAAATAACCTTAGGTTTTCTCGCTTTGTTACACAAATGTTATCGGAGAATAGATTATATAACTGATGCTCAACATACATATTCAACTTGACATTGTGTGTTGTTAGGTGGTGTAAATTTGTACATGAGGAATTTAGAGTTTCAAAAATGTTTATGTATTGAAGATTGCAATAGTTTTGATTGTTGACTAATGCATTTGTGAACATATCGCTGGTAAAAGCTACAAAAATTATCAGCTCATAGAGTTTATGATAGAGAAACAACAAATCAAAATCATACCGATTTTCAATATTACTCCGTGGTACGGTAATCGAAATGACAGTTGAAACGGTTTGTTATAACAAAGTTATATAGTGGCGTTCTAAAAACTGATTTGAAACAAACTTATGTAACTTCAATTTCAATGACAGCCTTCGTTGGAATTAAGTTCTTTAGCTAACAAAACAGACAGCAGCCTTCTCATTGACGCTTGGGCCAGCTTGTTTACTATGAAGCCCCGTGGAGAGATGTGGAAGCGCGCCTGGACCTGCCGTGGAGATAACAACAAATCGTCGAAGTCATCGGATCGAATCTTGGGACAGAGGAAGTTCATCAAAAAAGGAAAATCTAAAAGTTCGCCATGCAGGGAATTTCACACTAATCACATGCGCGCCATGATTGTTTTTCTTTCTTTAAATTAATTTTCGAATTATTTTAAATAAATCTTGCAGAAACAAGCGTACTTTTTTTATTAGCTTCGTCGTTGATTGAAATTCCAATAAGAAACGTTTGTTTACATGTAAGTTAGTCGACGGTTAGATAGTTGTTTTCAATCTAACTTTCCTTTTCAGTGTGCGCTTTGATTTGACAGCACAGCCGTAAACCACGCCCCCTTTTATTCGTTGAATCTCTTGTTTGATGGCACAGTGTTGTCAAATACAATTGTACAACTTACTCTGATAACTTGCATCTTTTTCTGGCAAGTTATACAACAGAAAAAAATGCGCTTTTTCCAGTTCACAGGAGTTGTAGAACAAGTTGTGACAACGAGGCGGATTGGTTATACAACCAGTTAGGAAATACGTTTATCTGACAAAGTGTGTTGCTTGGGATATGAATTTTGCTTTTATCCTTTTTGTACAAAAAAAATCAGGGACGTGCTGGTATGGAGAGAAGTTACAAATTGTCTATATTTTTTTTTTATTTTTACATGGATTTCAGGTTTTGGGATATTACAGCGTTATTTTGCCAAAATTAACACATTTGAGCAATTCTCTACGTAACCGGTATTTTTTCTTCAATTTGAATTTTTATATTTTCAATGCAGCTGAAACTTTTTAGGTGCCTTTGGTATGCTTTAAGAAGCCATCTTGCATCACTAGTTTGTCCATATAATGTTCCATATTTGTATTTGGTCCATACAAAACTGATTTATGAAAATTCGAAAATCTGTATCTTTGGAAGGAACGATTTGGTGTCTTCGGCAAAGTTGTATGTAGCCTGGAGCTTATTAGAGAACGGACATTCAAACCAAGTAAATCGAAGCACGAGAACTGTCAAACGGAGGTACCAATCGAGCATAAGACAAAGGATTTTGCTCGATTGGTACCTCCGTTTGATAGTTCTCGTGCTTCGATTGGTACTTTTGCTTTGAGATGTCCGTTCTCTAATAAGCTCCAGGCTCTCTAGTTGTATGTATAAGGCCTACACTGAAAAAATATGACAAACGGTAAAAAAATAAGTGATTTGTTATTTCACTTTTTGTCACTAAAACTTGATTTGCAAAAAAACACTATTTTTATTTTTTTTCTGATATGTTTTAGGGGATATGCAAAATATAGAGAATTTTTTCAGCTTTTCAAAAATATTTTTTTCAAGAGTGGGCAAACATGGGCACTAATTTAAAAAAAATGAATAACTGCTACTATTTAAAAAAAGTAACCTGAAAATTGCTATAATTTGAAAACGGTGCACTCTATCAAAATGTCACTTAAGTTTTTTGATTGCAAATTTGATTTTATATCGAAAATTAAGTTGACAAATTTTTGTGACCAATATTTCGATTTTTTGAAAAAAAAAGAATTGATTCAAAAATGTATAACTCACTCAAAGATTTTTTGCCTTTTCTGGAAATTTCTGAAGAGTTAGCATTTGATGTCCCTTAAAACATATCAGAAAATTAAAAAAAAAAATAAAAATAGTGTTTTTTGCAAGTCATGTTTTAATGAAAAAAAGTGATATAGAAAATCACTAAATTTTTTTCACCGACTACCATATTTCTTCAGTGTTGTCCATACCTACAACTTTGCCGAAGACACCAAATCGTTCAAAAAATTCCTTCCAAAGATACAGATTTTCGAATTTTCATAAATCATTTTTGTATGGACAGCTGCCAAACTTGGTATGGAAAATTATATGGACAAACTAATTATGCAAAATGGTTTCTTTGGGCATACCAAAGGCACCTAAAAAGTTTCAGCCGGATTAAAAAACACAACAAATTCGATTGACCGAAATCTCAAAGAATTGCTCATTTACCATATTAATGCTCTGGGCAAATTTGGTATTAGTAATTTAGAAATATTGAAATAATAATATTTATAATCAAAAATATGTTTTATAGATGGTTTGAAAAATATTTTTCCTTAGTTTTGTTTAAAATCTTTGATTTCACGAATAAAAAATAAAAAAAAAACTGAAAAAAAAATTTAATACTAAAATTAATCAAAAAAAATCACATTCAATGTTAGATTTTTGTTAAATTCTATTTTTAAATTTCATGTCAATTTAAAGTAGAAAATAGAAACTAGAAATTAAATCATCGATTTAAAAATACTGCAACAAGCAAACTGGGTTAGGGATTTTTTATCAACCTGTTTAATAATCCAATTGCAATTTTTAAATCAGAATTCTTTAAAGCAATTGGCAAACATTTGAATTTAAAATCAATTCATTACAGTGGGGAAATATTAAGGAGGGCTCCAAATTGATGCTTCGCCAAGGGTTCCTTGGACCCAAGGTGCATCCCTGAAGAAAAGTAACATTTTTCGTAGAGCAAAAGTTACTAAAAATGACCTCATGAACACGGGAAAAACAATTTGCACTTGTAACCTCTTCTTAGAGAAAGTTACTCAAAACCCTATACAATATTCCTACTCTCAATTGTTGTTAAAGGTTTTGATCCGGAGAATAACTTTGTAGAACATCGCAAAGCGCTAGGAGTTGATTCCGAAAAGAAACAGGATGTTTTGGGATATTTTTTTTGTTTCTTGGGCACAATACACACCACATGTTCTAATTTCAATCCAAATTTGCCTTTTAACTCAAGTTTAACTTATGTTACGATTTTGTTTTAAATTATTTACTAATTTTTTATTTACACCAACATAATTATTTTTCAATCATCGACTTGACGTGACTTATCTATAAGCTGCACTGGATTTAAGCCATCGCCTTATTTCCCCTAGACGACTTTTCAATTTAACGATCCTCAAAACTTCTTGTAAAACAGATTGTTCAAAACGTTTTCATAAAACATTTTTATCACGCAAAAATATAATTTCACGTCCTTCATACAATTATCAGCCGGTATGAAAATCCGTAGATTTTGGAGATCAATCCGTAGATCCGTAGAAATGGCCGAAATCCGTAGATCTACGGAGAAATCCGTAGATATGGCATCCCTGGTCCTTGGGCTAGGTCCTGAACTACTCGGCTCGTAATGCCATGTTGTAGACGGCACCGATGGGTGTCGTCATGACAGAGAGTGCCCCCTGCTGCTTTTACGCGACTGAAACTGAAAAGTGTGACGCTAATCTCGCTGTTCAAGCTCATCTTGTCTCATCGGCGAATCGGGTTTGGAAATCGATTGCAGCAGGGTATTTGAAAGTAACTATTTTTATTTTTTAATGTTTTAAATGAATGAATTAATATAACGGACTTTCTATAGATTCCAAATTTGTCACGCCACGATTGGCCTCCCATCGTTCGATAACGATCCGTTGTTCCTTCCGAAGCCACATCCCGTGGACGTCATCGGTGGAATTAATCCCGTATTTAGCACTTGTCCGTATCTGTCATTGATTCCGCACAAAGCTTCCATTAACGACATCACAGATGTGTGCTAATAATAACAGTTTAAACTGTGTGTGTGTGTGTGTGTCTGTGCCTGTGATACGATGGCAATAAATCTCCGAGGTCGTGCGGCCTTGAATGGGACTGGGGCGGGGTCACCAATCAAGTGCAACCCCGACCAAGGACGACTTCCGGCTGACACGGCAGGATGCTGCGCTGCCTCTAATACAGCTCCTGATGGTGGGTGTGTGATAAATGACGTTTAATTTGTCTCGATGATTGCAAACTGCGGGATGTCCGGGCGATTTCCGGTGGTCGGTGCGATCTCGCTGGGTTGCCTCGTCCATGGGTTAATTAGTTGGTTGGACGGGGTTTGACTAATGGCTGTTTCTTAACTTAAAAGATTTTTGTTATTTTTATTTCATTCAGTTTGCTTACGAGCAATTACGTAACTTTGTAAGTAACAGTCTCATATACTTAATATAAAATGAGAATCCAAAATATGCTTTCTCGTTACACAATACCTTTAAGGACATTCAACGCTGCTCTTATGTGAATCTTGCCCAAAGCATCATGCGTGTGCTTTAATTTAATCAGAACTTCTTGTATAATATCATATCCCTGCGGAGTCCAGGTCGCAACATAATGCCATTGTCCCCATTGAAGAAAACGAATCGCTGCTCAGGTTTGGCCTGGCTCGGTCCAAACGCCAGACTTGGCCACTAATATCATGTGACATGTCATTAGTATAAAAGGCGAATTTGCTGAGCGCCACTCCCCCCTCTTCGTAATGTGGTGAGGAATGTTAGTATGGATGCGGAGGAAGGTAATATTAATTCGTCGCGTAACCGGTCCCAACAGCCTCCAAATGGGACACAACACCGGGACGTCAGCAGGCAGGTTGCGTATGATGATAGAAGAATGGTGTAATTTAATAAAAGATTGCCTCCTGACGGGGCAACTGGCGTCCGAGGACAGGGGAATGTTCGAATATAACGAAACACAACAGTGATAAATTTCTGACAATCCCTTACCCCTACCGGCATGTTACATATTTCCTACAAAAATTAAAACTTAATGTGTTAAGTAATATTTGAATGATCGCCAATCAAATTCTACGGTATACTTTTAAAGGCAAAGGGCCTATCGTGAAACATCAAGCGTTTCCTTTGAAACTTTTTGAGTTAAGTTGTTTAATGGTGGCGCATGGTAATTTAACAAAAAACTTTGTTTTCGTTGAATTTCTAAAAAAATGTAACTTGAACAAAAATTTAGATTAATTTGAATAGCCCCTTTTGCTAAAAAAACAATTGATATGACAGACAGGAAGTCAGCAGACACGTGGCTTCCATTGTCATCCTTGGGAGAAAGTTGGATTGTTCGCAGCTTTGTCGTGGTGATTGTATGATTCTATGCTACGCTGAACAAAGGCAGCATAATTAGTTTATTAGTAAATCCATTATCGTGTTGTATCATTCTTTATCCGTTTGTGTGTGCGTTGACGGGGGAAGAATGAATGAGTTTCTTTATTGTTTCTGTAGCGTTCTTTTATTGATGTCTCGAAACGTGTTTTGTCAGAATTTTCGCTGTGATCTTCTTCTGTTTGAAAAAATATTATGTTAACTTTTTATAGAATGCTTTGGGCCTAATATGAACAAATACGATTAACACTGACTGCTTCTGGAAGATAAAGTTTTCAAGAATTTATAATGGAATTTCCTTGAAGATATAAACATTTGTAACAAATTCAAAGGAAAAAACGTTTCTGCATCCACCATTAGGTGGTTGGTGCCTTCCTCACATTTTGAGTGTAATGCTAGGTAATATCTGAGATTCGGCCTCCACAAAGTTCATAAATAACACTTAAGTGCTTATAATTTTTGATAGGGTTGTCAGATCTTCAATACCTTTCTAAAAATGTATAACATGACGAGGTTTCTTACAAAAAACACCCTTTTCACAATCTTCCGGACCTTTGTTAAATTCGTTTTTTTATCATAACTTTTGAAGTACTTAACTAAACTTTATCATTTTCAATAGCGACTTATGGGACAACAAGACGGATCAAATGAGACCAAAACGGTCCAAATCGGGTCAGCCAGTGCCGTGATAACTCAGTGCAAATTTTTTTGATCAACATCCCACCACACACACAGACATTTGCTCAGAGTTTGATTCTGAGTCGATATGTATACATGAAGGTGGGTCTAGGAGGTCAAATTAAGAATTTCGTTTTTCGAGTGATTTTATAGCCTTTCCTCAGTAAGGTGAGGAAGGCAAAAATGCTGTGTTTCATTGTTTATTTCTTGAATTTTTCAGTTGTTTAGTTGTTTGATGGTTTAACTTTGTAATTATCATTTAATTAATTTTATAATTATACAGTTATCTGATTGTTTAGTTATTGAATTGTAAAATTTTTAAATTGTTAAAAAATTATTTTGTAAATTGTTCAATTGTTAAATTGTTAAATTGTTAAATTGTTAAATTGTTAAATTGTTAAATTGTTAAATTGTTAAATTGTTAAATTGTTAAATTGTTAAATTGTTAAATTGTTAAATTGTTAAATTGTTAAATTGTTAAATTGTTAAATTGTTAAATTGTTAAATTGTTAAATTGTTAAATTGTTAAATTGTTAAATTGTTAAATTGTTAAATTGTTAAATTGTTAAATTGTTAAATTGTTAAATTGTTAAATTGTTAAATTGTTAAATTGTTAAATTGTTAAATTGTTAAATTGTTAAATTGTTAAATTGTTAAATTGTTAAATTGTTAAATTGTTAAATTGTTAAATTGTTAAATTGTTAAATTGTTAAATTGTTAAATTGTTAAATTGTTAAATTGTTAAATTGTTAAATTGTTAAATTGTTAAATTGTTAAATTGTTAAATTGTTAAATTGTTAAACTGTTAAATTGTTAAATTGTTAAATTGTTAAATTGTTAAATTGTTAAATTGTTAAATTGTTAAATTGTTAAATTATTAAATTGTTAAATTGTTAAATTGTTAAATTGTTAAATTGTTAAATTGTTAAATTGTTAAATTGTTAAATTGTTTAATTATTGAATTGTTAATTTATTAAATTGTTAAATTTTTGTTTTTGTAAATTGGTAAATTATTCAATTGTTCAATTGTTCAATTGTTCAATTGTTCAATTGTTCAATTGTTCAATTGTTCAATTGTTCAATTGTTCAATTGTTCAATTGTTCAATTGTTCAATTGTTCAATTGTTAAATTGTTCAATTGTTCAATTGTTCAATTGTTCAATTGTTCAATTGTTCAATTGTTCAATTGTTCAATTGTTCAATTGTTCAGTTGTTCAATTGTTCAATTGTTCAATTGTTCAATTGTTAAATTGTTAAATTGTTAAATTGTTAAATTGTTTAATTGTTCAACTGTTACCAAAAATGAACTTTCTCCATTCGAACGTTTGTCCTCTTCAGAGTCAAATCTAGTTAGTACATCTCGCGCTCTAAATCAACACTCCCTGACCTCCCCCTCCCCATAAGCGTGACATTTCAATCCCCAAATTTATAGTGGTTGATTGCAATCGATTCGCGGATTTGTCGAGTGATGAAGGGTTGCCGTTTTTGTTCTGTGCGGAAAATGCAATATGACTAATTGGTTTTCCGACTGTGCACTTTTTTTTGCTAGTATCAGAGGATGTGTTTTATTGACTATCACTCCCTGGGGCCTCGGATTTTTGCGCTTTGATCAAACCGGGGAATGGTCCCTATTTTCGACCTATCCTTAATAAACCTGACGAGTTGAGTTTATTTCATTTTTGAAATTATCTTATTTAAATTGAAATTTTGTAGTTTTGTCTTTTTAGCAAGGAAATAACGTTTTTTTTTTTTAATATTGAGGCAGCAATTTTAAAATCTACAACAGAGCATCGTAGAAGGGTAGATTGAATGATGTTGGCGTTTCGGCTTTTAATCCAATCTATTTACTCAGCGGCGATTAATGAATATAGTTGTCATCCAATTTGATTTGTTTGTGTATTCCCACAGTGGCCGATGCAGTTGATGGTCACTAACTATGACTAATTCAATTTATATTTGTTTTGAATTGACCTATGCGTCAACTTGTTTTAATTGTGGTGGTACTGCAAAATTTAAACTGTCTGTATTTAACTTTATTTTTTGTTATCATGAAAATCATTAAAAAAAAAGCCAATTTAGTCCAACTCAGCCAGCCACAAAAGGTATAGAAAGGTATAAGTTATCCCAAGTAACAGAACTCCTGGAAAAAAATGTTCCTTGGGATGACAGAAAAATCACATTTTAGAACAGTTTAGAACCCTCTGTTATTGTTATCCGAGCATTCGTTGGTGAAGGTTGTCTGAATCAACATGACTCGTCGCGTCCCGGCGCAAAACGTCGGCAATATTGCCCTACCTGCGGCTCAAGCAGGCAAAAAAGTGGGAATTTCCAAAAGGAAGGTTGAGGCCTCAACTGATGGCCAAAAACCGGGAATTTCCAAAAGGAAGGTGCTTTTGGAAGTGACATCGAACAGCAAAAAGACGAAAAAGAGCGACGGTACTGTACCGATGGATGAGGAGGAGGAGAACTCTTCGTCGCACGAGGAGCAGCTATTGAAGAACAACAAGTTTGCTGGACTGCCTGACGAGGACCAGGTAGCGGAAGCAAAGGAGAATGAAGTGAAACAGCGAAAGGAGAAACTGCCTCCTTTTTATGTGAGGCAATCAGCAGCAACGATCGACTTTCGTGCGGGGCTGGTTGAACTCATCAAGTCTGGGAAAGTCCTAGGCAACATTCGTCTGTGTCAGGATGGATTTAAGGTGCTGGTGCAATCCAGGCAGCACTATCAACTGGTCAAGGATTACTTGACCGAAAACGAGGCGGAGTACTTTACCCATGATGTCGTCATGGATAAGCCGTTCAAAATCGTCGTCAGAGGTCTGTACGACATGCCAGTGGAGGAATTAGCTGCCGAGCTAAAAGTTTTGAAACTGGATGTGTTGGCCGTGCACAAAATGAGCCGACGCAACAAAGACATCAAGTACCGTGACCAGCTCTACCTGCTGCATTTGGCTAAGGGATCGACGACGCTTCCTGAGCTGAAGGCAATTCGAGCGGTTTTCAACATTATCGTGTCGTGGAGCGATACCGACCAGTGCATCGTGACGTCACACAATGCTTCAACTGTCTGGGCTTCGGGCACGGAGGTAAGAACTGCCACCTGAAGCGTCGTTGCGCCAAATGTGGTACCGATGCGCACATCACATCCCAGTGCATCCAAGATTCGCTGGTGAAGTGCCTCAACTGCAACGGTGAGCACTCGTCAACCGACCGAAAGTGCCCCAAGAGAGCTGAGTTCGTGAAAATTCGGCAGCAAGCATCGACGAAGAATCAGCCTCAGCGTCGTAGAACTCCTCCAGCCCTGGTGGAGCAACATTTTCCACCTCTTCAACCGCGACGCCAGGTCCCGAACTTGGCACCGTTGCCGTTGGATCCCAGGAAGAGAGCTGAGATGAATCATCCACGGCCGGGTTCCAGCCAGGAGCCGAGACCGCCACCACCGGGCTTCAGCCAGGAGCCAAGACCAACCCAAGAACCAGCAGTTGAGGAAAATGGTAATGATCTTTACACCTCAACCGAACTCCTCAATATTTTCAAACAGATGTCCGCTGCACTGCGTGGATGCAAAACCAAGACCCAGCAGATTGAAGTGCTGACCTCGTTCGTCATCCAGTATGGATCGTAGGTCCCTCAAGCTGCTGAATTGGAACGCTTGCTCCATTAGGAGGAAGAACTTAGAGCTGGTGGATTTTCTTCGCGAGAAGGAGATCGACGTAGCTGCCATCACGGAAACTCATCTGAAGCCCGGTGAAAAAGTTTATCTGCAAAACTACAAGATCGCGACGCAGCTCGACAGGACCACCTCTGGAGGAGGAGGTGTGCTTGTCGCTGTTCATCGTGATCTCAAGCCACGACGGCTGCCACACTTCAAGCTGGACATCATCGAGGCCGTTGGGGTGGAAATTCCCACTTCGGTTGGCCCAGTACTCTTCATTGCTGCATACTGCCCACGTCAGGTGAATTCCAGAGATGGTTCAGCAGCAAAACTGAAGGGCGATATCCAGAAGCTGACACTGTTCGTCCAACGAGGGTGGCTCGGTCTGGGAATCACTCAATCATCGACTTCTTCATTACCAATATGGCTGAGAACGTGGCTCATCCTGAGGTGTTTGAAGAGTTGAGTTCTGATCACTACCCGGTGGTTGTGGAGGTTGGAGCTTCCGTTACTCCGCAGCGGCAACCAACCCGGAAAGATTACCACAACGTTGACTGGCAGCAGTTTCAGCAAGTGGTAGACAGCAACATCGACTATGATCAACACCCGGAAACTTCTGCTGATATTGATCGTTCGCTGGAGGTGATCCAGCAGGCTATCAACCAAGCAGAGGCTGCCAACGTTCGGGAGGTTCCTGTTAATTTTAAGGTAACTGATATTGACGTAGATACTAAACACTTGATTAGACTTAGGAATGTTTATAGGAGACAATATCAACGGACTGGGGACTATGACAAAAGATTTCAGTGAACAATTTGAACAAAATCATACAAGACCGACTTGACAATATCAGAAATCAAGAATTTTCAAAACATGTAAGCCAGCTTGGGAATTATTCAAAACCATTTTGGAAACTTTCAAAAGTTCTTAAAAACAAACCAAAGCCTATTCCTCCTCTTATTGTTGAGGATTCTCCTTTGATTACATCCGAGGAAAAGGCAAATGCACTTGGGCTTCATTTTGTTAGTTCACATAATCTTGGCGCTTCCATGACCAGCCGTAAAGAAACATCAGTTGCCAATAGTATTTCAACAATCAATGACTCTACCTTTGAATTTCCTGCAGATTCCCATGTTTCTGGTGAGGAAGTCAAAGTTGCAGTTAAACAAATGAAAAATATGAAAGCTCCAGGCTTTGATAACATTTTAATCTAGTGTTGAAAAACAGAGTGATCAGTTCTTTCAACATCTAGCCAATATTTTCAATAAATGTTTGCAACTTGGTTACTTCCCTACCAATTGGAAGCTGGGCAAAGTCATACCAATTTTGAAGCCTCAAAAGATCCAACATCGCCAACAAGTTATCGTCCCATTAGTCTTTTGAGTAGTCTGTCCAAACTCTTTGAGAAGGTCATCTATTCAAGGCTTTTGGATTTTACCAACGATAATAATATAATTTTGAATGAGCAGTTTGGCTTCCGAAAGGGGCATAATACTGCTCATCAGCTTACGAGAGTAACTAAAATCATCAAGCAGAACAAGCTTGAGTCTAAATCAACTGCTATGGCTTTGTTGGATGTTGAGAAGGCTTTTGACAATGTTTGGCATGATGGTTTGATACATAAACTGTATTTATACGGTTTTCCAATGTATCTTATCAAAATTATCCAGCACTATCTTTCGGAGAGATCGTTCAGGTTTTTCTGAATGGGATTGCTTCTGGATTATTCAACATTGATGCTGGGGTTCCCAAGGAAGTATTCTTGGCCCACTTCTGTACAATATTTTTACATCTGATTTGCCTACTCTTCCTGGTAATGGTGTGTTGTCACTTTTGCTGATGACACTGCCGTTATTTATAAGGGTAAAATAACCAGATATTTAGTTGGCCGCCTTCAGAAGGGTCTTGACGTTCTTTCCGAATACTTTGGCGACTGGAAAATTCGCATTAATGCAGCCAAAACTCAAACCATCATTTTTCCACTTTCCAAATCGGCCAGATTTGCCCCAAAGGATGATGTTTTGAAAAATGAATGATGTTTCGATACCCTGGTCAAAGGAAGTTGTCTATTTAGGTCTCATACTTGACTCGAAACTATTGTTTCGGCAGCATGTAGATAAAATATTGAACAAGTGCAGCATTCTCATCAGGTGTTTGTATCCTTTAATTAACAGAAAATCAAAGCTATCTTTGAAAAATAAGTTAGCAGTTTACAAACAAATAATTTACCCCGTTATTGAGTATGCAGTACCTGTTTGGGAGTGTTGCGCTAGAACTCATAAATTGAAGCTGCAGCGTGTCCAGAACAAGGTACTCAAAATGGTTTTGAATGTTCCTGGCTGGACAAGATCAAGTGAGGTTCATGAGTTAGCAGAAGTAAAAATGTTGGATCAGAAGATTCAAGAAAAATGTTTGAAATTCAGGGAAAAATGTGCTATATCTGAATACCCCTTGATTCAAGGATTGGTTTAGTTTATGGTAAGATTAAGTTAGTTTTAGGTTAGGTTATGTTTTCTTTTTTTCCTCATTGTACCTAGTGTTACAAAAATGATAAATCATATACTTTTAAAGTTAAGAAAATGAACAGTGTTTAAATCACGAAAAGCAAACTAAAGCTGAAGAGCCACAGCTGACCACTTATTATGTAAACCAAATGTAATTATTATAAGAAAGATTCAATAAAGTATATTTAATTCAAAAAAAAAAAAAAAAAAGAACCTTCTGTAACATTACAGCACCATACTCTCTTCGGGAAAGTTGTAGAGTAAGTCTAAACGTGAATTTTGCATTTTAGACCATTTTGGAATACTCTGCATTCTTTTGACAGGAGCAAGATAGGACCAAATTTAATTGAGAAACATTTTAAAGATTTTTTTCGAGTTGGTTTGAAAATTTAGTTCAAAACTAAAATTACAAAAAATAGTAGGAAAAGTTAGTTTTACTATGCAAATATCAATATAAAATCAAAATGAAATCCTCAAAATATGGATAAATGAATAGACAAATTTTTGATCTGGCTTCATTTTCATTGTTTCGATCTTCGATACCATGGTTACAAACCAATCATATCAATTTGAATTTCCAATCCCTCCTAGAACAATTTTCCGGTGATGGGTTTTTCCTTGTTGAGTTTGTTGCTGCTGTCCTTCTCGCTTAAATAAACTTTGGAAGGATTTTCCAAACTAAAAATTGCTGGATGTTTCAAGTGTCTTTCCCAGTGCGTTTTTCTTTCTCCCATCGATCTTATTTTCCCATCAATTCCTTTTCCTTTCTGTTTGGTGACCAAATATTTGCCCAAGCAATCCATTCTAGGCAGTGCATATCCTGGATGCCCGAATCGAAGAACAACGAAATCTTCCTATTTCTGAAATCAGAACATCGCGCACTTTCAGGATGCGTCATCTTTGGGCAGATTCGATAAGACCAGATTTAAGGGATGGGGGCAAAAATTGCGTTCTCTTTCCGCAAAAAAAAAACAGCCAAGCCCCGATACGATGAACTTTCACTTCTGTGGCCGGCTCGAACCACATTTCCCGGCCGATAATCGATGTTTGATTTATAACATTATGAGATTCTGGCGCGCGTGTTTGTTTTACTTTCGGCGAAAGTGAAAGTCTTTGTTCTGCTCAGAGTTTGTCTAAGGCGAGGCGCGCCCCATCTTACGGACTGGCCCCTGAACTCTTTGGATGGGAAACGAATTTAATGACGCGTGAGGCGTTGGAAATGTGGTCCGGCTTTTTCGGCGGACTCGGTTCGTTTGGGGCGGTTGTTTTCGTGCGGAGAGGGCCACTTAAGTTGAGTACATGGTCAAGGGAATGATTTCATTGATTGAGAATTCTTAAGAAAGTAGATTAAAAAGCAATGTCAAATTACAATATTGTATATGTTAAAAATTCTAAAAAACCTTGCATGGCTTGTTTCGAACCAATATTGAAGTTTTCGATCATTGCTCTATGATATGATTGATTTTTCCCGCCAGTTTCGATTCACTCCATTAGTGGTGTAGAGAAATGTGCGACAGTAAATGTTTGCTAGTATGTGTGTGTGTTTTCCCTTGTGGTAGCTCTTATCCCATCGCATACATCGATTCTGTTGATCGATTGGTGCCATCTTCAGAATTCAGTGACTGTATGTATGTTTAGTAAATTGTAAATTAAATAAAAAAAACTTCTCAAAAGTCCCTTTTAAAAATACTAAACCGTCATCCTTAGACCACGAATCAATCGCCCTGCGATTTCGAAGGCTTTCTAAAAAATGTTGCAATGTTTTTCTTCAAATCATCTGGGATTTGCCTACCTTGCAGGCGCCTTGTGAGGGGATAGAAATTGGCCGCTATGATTTTGTCGAACTTTGGCATCTTCTTGAAACCTCGAAACTCTCTTACCGACCTGCTGACAGCCCCAGGGAGAAGAGATTGAAAGGATGATAACAAATCTGGAGTGGTTCCAAAGGAAGCTGCGACCTGGCACCGCCAAAACTTTGATGGGCGAGTGTTGAAGTTCTGACTGACGGTTTGATTAATTTAAATAAAGTGAGTTACAAAGCGAAAAGTTGGAGTCTGTTTGGAGGGGAGTTTTCGGGGTTGGGTTTCGGCGAAAATCCTGTTTGGGTTGTTTGTTGATTGTGCTCGACGATGGTTTTGTGGGTGGGAACTGGTGTTGTGAGATGGTGAGGATTTGATGATGGTTTGGAATGTTTGGTCAATTTTACAAGCGAACTTAAAACTTGTTTTATTACCTAAGAGCTAAGCGAACAAGTGATCACATAAATTAATAAAAAACAATACAAATGAACAAATTAAGAACTCACATAATTTTTAAATTCACACTTGCAGTTATTTTGTTTCCCCACTTTCGAAGACTTAATAAATTCCCTGCCAGCTAAATCTCTCTGCTTGGCACAGATATTTCATCAAAAAAATCTTCAACTTGTTTAGATTCCATTGTACACATATCATTCATCGCTCCTCCTGGGAAAACACGTGAGCAACCACGGAGCGGCCACTCCAAGGTGGTTCTCCAACGACGGACGGACGGCGCGGCGCTTCGGAACAGTAAAAGAAACGGAATGAAAATTTATCGGGATAAACAAACAGTAAACTTTATTTATGTAATTACACTTTTCCTCGCGGTGGCCGCCATACCTTGGGAAGATTTTCCGTTTTTAACAAGCGAACCGGTTTGTTGTTTGCATTTTCACGCAACCGGAGCCGGTTGGAGCCGGTTGGTGGGAGAGGGTGGTAAATTTTATCTTAAAAACAATTAAAAAAAAAATTAAATTACAAATTCCTGCACAAATAAAATAACGTTACTTAAAAAATATGTACTCATTGAACTGACAGTTTAAATTACTTTAAAATATTTGATCAAATTAATGTTGATACATTTTTAACCACCCTAACGACTTTCCGTGTCTCGCACTAAACAATAACACAAAAATGACTCTTATTTTGCTACCGTTGCGGTGGATATTTGCACTAATGAGGAGACGGCAATGAAATTTTTAAACACCGCGTAATTGGCAAAGCGCACCAAAAACGTACGACCTCACTACATGTCGGGTAACGTTTTGCGTGTTTTTCTAACGAGTTATTGAAAGCTAATTGTTGATTGTTATGACCTTTGGGGAATGACAGACGGCATTTAGGAATCCGTGGATGTATGTACCAAAAATGAAATTTTCTTAGCAAAAGGTCAAATCAATTCCGGACACTTTTTAATCGTTAGTGTTAAGCATTTAATTTTGATTTTTTTTAAATAGTATTCAAGAAAATGATACAAAAGCTTTTTTATCAAAAAAAAATGACGAATTGATTCATTTTTAACCATACTTTATTTTTTCAGAGGCTTGAGATCGAAGCAAGCCGTGCGCGTGTCGTGACGTTTTCAATTTTTGCTCCGCGATTTTTTCGTGTCTTGATTTGATTGTTATAGTTTTCTAAGTGAATTTTAATTTTAATATTTTGATTGCCCGGGAGGTTGAGAGTCGGATTACGAATGCTGAGCGACGAATTTTCAAATTGGAGGTCAAAGAGAAATATGATTCGTAAACTGGAAATACGGTGACAGTTTTGTTTGGCAAGCAAATCCGAAGACAGGGACCTTCAAGGGTGAGCTTGCCCTGCTGGTGGAAATTTCGGTGCTGTCGGGATCGATTCATGCTGAATGGTGATCGAGATGATCGAGTCAAAAAATGGATTTGTCAAAAAATCGATTTGTCCTGGATCGTGTTGTCCCATCCCGGTGAGCTCTTTCCTTTTTGGATCTACGTTTAATTTTCATGTATTACATAACGGAAAAAATATGGGAGTGCCGTGGCTGACTGGTAACGGTGTTCGCTTTGTAAGCGAATGGTCCTGGGTTCGATGCCCATCTCATCATCCAACGAGAAAGTTTAAGACTTATAATACTTGAAATATGTAATATGAACTAAAAATCAAAGTCGCTCAAGGCGGGGTTCGATCCCCCGTTCTATGGATTGGTAAGCAAAAATGCTAACCACTGTGCCATCACGGCTTGGTGAGCTTTGACTGGAATTAAGAATACTATTACTACCAACTAAATACGTGCTGGGTCTTAATCCATTTGGCAAGGACCCGGAAGTTCTTAATAACGTTTGTATCCGATTGATACAAACGTTCTTTAGAGCGGGGCTTGTCGGTTCAAGCTGAGGTACCTCGCGTACGGCTAGCCTACGTAGAAATGGGTCACCGAAGCTCGGCAGAGCTAACACCCTCCAAATGCCTATGCGAGTTATTTGCATGTATAGAATGGAAATCTAAAACACATGGAAACAACTCAATTTGTAAGATGCGACCGCGTGGTCCCGTTTGGTTGGTTGCACACACACACACACTTTATTTTTTCAGAGGCTAACACATATCCAATATCAAATATATTCCATTTTCTAAGTCCATGTGAACAACAAAATCAGGAATTAATGGAATTGCTGTTGAGCAGTTCTCTACGCAATCGGCCTAAAAATGAAACAAAAATCTTAAATTTTTTTTACCGTGTATGATTTTTTTTCAGTGTAGTCCTAACCACTATCCCTAGTAACATTTTAGGTTTTAAGTAGGCCATAAAAGCCTATTTAGGCCGTATGAGGGTTTTCAGAACCATGATAAAACCTGTAAGTTTAAAAATGTTACTAGGGTAGCGTGCCCAGCTCTTTAAGGAAGGTGGGGCAATAATATGGCCTTTTGAAAAATACGTCATTTGTGGACACCCCCTGACCAAATTTAGAACAAATTTCTGAGGATGGTGTGGCATTTATTCGGGACCGTGGTGTAGGGGTAAGCTTGGTTGCCTCTCACCCAGTCGGCTTGGGTTCGATCCCAGACGGTCCCGGTGGCATTTTTCGAGACGAGATTTGTCTGACCACGCCTTCCGTCGGATGGGGAAGTAAATGTTGGCCCCGGTCTAACCTAAAGGGTTAGGTCGATAGCTCAGTCCAGGTGTAGGTAGGAGTCGTCTCCTCGGGTCCTGCCTCAGTGGAGTCGCTGGTAGGCAGTTGGACTAACAATCCAAAGGTCGTCACGTCGAATCCCGGGGTGGATGGAAGCTAAGGTGTAAAAAGATGTTTGCATCTGCCTCAACAATCAAGCCTTCGGACACTTAGTTTCGAGTAGGAATCTCGTAATCGAGAACGCCAAGGCAATGCTGTAGAGCGAATAATTTGATTTTGATTCCAAATCGATCAAATAAGTCCTTCAAAAGATACAGATTTTTGAATTTTCATTTATCATTTTTGTATGGACAGCTGCCAATTCTTTATGGAAAATTA
This sequence comes from Culex quinquefasciatus, assembly GCF_015732765.1. NCBI lineage: Eukaryota > Metazoa > Arthropoda > Insecta > Diptera > Culicidae > Culex > Culex quinquefasciatus. The sequence goes on along the minus strand of NC_051862.1, from coordinate 211,451,585 downwards.
TATGGACTAATTGATGATGCAAAATGGCTTCTTTGGGAACACCGAAGGTACTAAAAAAGTTTCAGTCGGATTAAAAAATACAAAAAAAAAAATGAATGACCGAGAATTGCTCTGTTATTGCCCTATTTTTTCCAATATTCAATCCAAGCAGGGTGATAATTGCCAAAAATTGCAGGCAGTGTAGGCCGTGAAGATTGTGACGAGAAATGCTTTTCAGCCATGGATCATTATGGTAATGGAACGATGAGGATTCAAGCTTAGCTGAATGAAAAGCTTAAGCGTTTTTTTAGTTTATTTCTGCTTTATGGTAGGCTTGGTTCAAATTTGATGATTTGGATGGTAAAAGTACCTTTTTCGGTTTAACACTATACGCGTTTAGATTAACTTTATGCGATAAAGTTTGTAAAACAAAACTTGTTATAACGTTTTTGTTGAGTGAATTTTTCGAAGTTGTTCAAAAGCTTTGAACATCGTTCGATGTTTTAGCTTCTTAAAGCTCGCAGTTAATCTTTTTATCCAAATTCTTCCCCGAGTTTGAAACAAAAACCAACCCCATTCTCCAGCAAATACCAGTGCGGTCAACCCACAGCCAACGATCCACAAAATACAAACCGGACCAAGCTTGTCCATTCCCAGGTGATTTCCGGTGGATCCTGCTGCATCCGATAATCGAACGACGTACTTCATGCCGAATGTTCGGTGGAGAAATTTTACCGACCAAAGGTCCATCAATCCAGCCTCCTGAAAAGCTATCTCGCATTGCCGGAATCGATCTCTCAGCGGATTTCGACGACCTATGAAGTAAAACGGCACCACCAAACCGATGGCGAACTGGTCCAGAATGATCAGTCGACTGAGTTTTGTTTGCGGATCGTGGGATTTGGGGTGATCAACGAAAAATTTGATCTCTTGGGACCTGCCACAGTACGCGAAGTGGGTGTTGGAGGGATCGAACATTTCGGATCCATACGAGGGGTTGTACTTGAAAACTCGGTCGAATTGAGGATCACTTTTGCCTCCGTATAAATTGGCGTCGTCAGTTACGATTACGATTCCAGCTTGGAGCAGGTCTTCGAGCGATCGCGGATTCGCTACGTTGGGGTAGCTCGTCATGTACGCGATGATCTTGGACTCGTACACACTGGACAGAATGAAGGTGACGACTATCAAGGGGAAGATGATGAATTTTTCCAGTTGAGAAACGTGGTTTAAAGCTTGGCGCTCGAACCCACAGAGCGGCAAAAGAATAAGATCGTTTTGGAACAGGTTGGGAAAGCACCACATTAGAAAACAACAGGAGATACCCATCAAAATCAACAAAATCCACAAATACATATCAAAAGGGACGATGAACAGCTCGTACACCGTTAGCTGTCGCCCTCTTGGCGCGGCCACTAGTAACTGATCCGGAACAGTGGAGCTAATAAACTGACTGTCAACATGATCATACGTAAACGGTTCCAGCACAAAATCGAACGTCGTCTTGGCATCAAACAAGCGTTTTCTACGGCAGCAACGCTCTTCTCGTTCATCCTCGCGGCATATTCTCTTATGAAATTCCCACGTCCCATTGATGTGCTCGAAGGTACGAAGAATCCACTCGAGAGTGCGTCCGTTGAACATTTCCTTACTCGTGGAGAATATTGTTTCCATCGAAACCGTGTTGAAAGAAATCCGCAGCGGATGGCCAGCGAGATTCGTGGTTTGATCGACAAAAAGATCCTCGAAATCGACCGGATCGGTCCACGCGACCAATTCGTAACGATACCGGTTTGTGTAGTGTATCTCAAGGTAACTCATCCGGACCAGGATCACGTTGAACAACTTGGCAGAGACGAACACGCTCAAAATCCGACCAATTTCCTTTTCAGCACACTGATGGAATACGATGATCTTCATGGATTCCTTGAAGTCCGGCTCGAACACTAGCGCGAACAACTCTCGCAGAGCAGCAATGTGGTAATCGCCGAAAATCAGCAGTAGCTTCGGTTGGCGTTCAATACTGATTCGCGGATCCCTGGTAGCGATCAACCTCTTCGGGATGTCCGCAAGCTCGTTGGTTTGTAGCAGCTCATCCATGGCATCATGCTGTTCCGAATCGGTTGACAGCTGGAAGATCCAGCAGTCAAATGTTCCGGGAGATTGATCGGCCAGGTATCGGATTAACGCTGCACTGTACTGAATGGGGTCTTCGTGGGCGGTGCAAGTCACGAAGATGGCGACGAGTAGTGCTTTCCATCCGTGGGTCATCGTGGTAATGTAATGATTTCGAACATGTGAGTGGTTTATAGTGCTTTGAAATGGCGTGCAATTTGGTAGGGAATCCTACATGAAGATAAACGTAAAAGCGTTTTAAGGATTAATGCTAGCTCTCACCAGTATGGCCTCAAAGTGACGGTTGTTCACTTTGATAGTAGCAAAAGAGTTGGACTATATTCCAAAACGAGTATTGCATGAAATGGAAATAGCTGAGTTTGATCGACCTCCTGAACTGCTGCTGATATTCGGTGACGACTGGACTCAGGAGTTACTAGTTTCGCTGTACAACTTCCTGTTGAAGACTCGTTTCAAGGCACCTCTTAAAATTATCGTTTTCTGGCAGCATTTGACGGTGGATGAAGTAATTCTCGTTCAGACTGCCGTCACTTTCTACAACATGGTAAACGTGATTTACATTCGGATCGTCTAGAGGTTCACTACTATCTGTTTTATAAGGATCAGTTTGTGGAATCAAACGGATCAGTACCGTTTGAAGACGTCAAATCAATTTGTCTATTACATACAACAATCATGATGTGCTAGTCTCTACTACTAAGCGACTCGTCAGAGGTCGAATCTACGAGTGGGTTCTTAACACCATACAGCATATCAATGAAATGGAAAGTTGTAAAGGTTGGAAAGGTTGTACGCGGTTGAGCAAGATGAGGATCTATTTTCGATAAGCTCGTCAAATATTGCTAGTTCAGAGAAAAATTTCATCCTCGGTGGCGGCGGAGGGGATGTGTTTTCACCGCTCCGGCTCGATTTAGCAGGATGGAACGCATTCCATACACTGCAGTTGAGGTGGGCAAAACAGCTCTTTTTTAGGAGCCGTCCAGAAGTCCATCAGCCCTGTTTCGTAGAAGGTGAGCTCAGCCCGATGTTCTATTTCGAACGGTTTAAAGAAAAAATCAAGAACATAAAGATTACGATACGACCTCTCGAAGCCGCTACGATCATTGTGTCCGGAAATGACGAAGTCATGTGATATTCATTGACAGCCGCCGAACACCTACTTACATGCGAGTTCAAAGAGTACCTACCTTCATCGGTTCCAGGACGGCACGCAAATCGATGATTTTCGGTGCTTCCGTTGACGTTGTTTAACAATCAACACTGATTAAGTATAATTTGATATTTTTAAGGGTCTGGGAAAGTGGGAAAGATTTACTGTAGTCAGTGCCTTAAAAATCCGTTAAAAACTGTGTTGTTCCTAACAAAACCTATCCACTTTCACAATTCTTCTTAAGCACGCCTCCTTCGATGTCAAACATCGTCTGAAAATACTCAAAAATCACATTCCAAGTCATGTTCAACCCAGTCCGTGACAGTTCCCCGGCAAACACGTTGTTATCCTAGGAAAAAGTGCCTTTCTTCCGCAGAATGTCAACCTCAAACTCTGCTTCCCGGGTTGTCTCTTATCGCTGTTCAATCGCCGTTTCCAGCTCCCCACCCCTCTCGCACGTTCCCGCCACTCACTCTCTCTCCCTCTGTGCCTGTGTGTGATATTACATGCAATTATTTGTCGTTTGCGTTGTACTTGTTCTTTCGCGCAAACACACAAACACCCAGGACCAGCCAATTGCCCTGTTACGACACCACTTTCATCCACTTGCAACAACGGTCTTGGAACTCAGCTAAGAGAGTGGCCGCTCGTTGAGGGCGCGATCTCACCAACTGCCGTGCGTCTCCATCGGAAAACAGAGAGTCTCGTCACTCAGTAGGCTGAGCGCGAAAAACTCTTGGATCTTGCAATCGAGAGAGCTCTCATTTTCTGGACTGCTTTGGCCTGCTGAGCGATGGCGGGAAAATTTTGCGCAAGGCGCGTTTGAGCGTGTGATAAGTTTGAATGCGGAGAATGAGTGATTGAGTGAGCGCGTGGTTGATTGACTGTTTGATGTTTTTTGGAAGGTCGACGTCAATCGGATTTTCGCGTTTTTCACACCGCATCGCGTAATTGGTTTGGGGGTTCGGGCTTTTTTTTTCTTTCGTGTGTGGGAATTTCTATTGGACATTAATATGGAGTAAACAATATATAAATAGAGAGTTTTGTTTACGTGGTTTTCAGGCAAGTATTTTGTTCTGATCGAAATCAAGAGAGAAATGAGTAAACAACATCAACAACACTGTTTTTCATTACTACTTTAACTATTTAAAAAATAAAGTGGTAAAATTGTATTGAGTACAAATGTGATTCGAGCATGATTCAAAAACAAAGTTCTCCGATCGGGTTCAAATTTTTTCTGGGGGTTCCAAGGCCGAAATAATTAGACCCGTATTTTTTTGTTTGGTCATCATAAATCCGCGCCATTTCAACCGATAATTAAATGACGCAACTTTTCGTACTCAAACATGAATAGGTTATCGCTCTTATTTCAAAGTTATCGCAGTTTTAGTGAAAATTTTACTGATTTTTTTTCCCGTTTTCGTCATTTTCCCATTTTTAGGCGTGACGCGTCGAAACCCCCAGTTTTTATTTTCAAAAAAAGTATCTCGGAATATTGAAAACATAACTTTACCACTTTTGATATATTATGAAAATTTTTCCGAGAAATCCGATAAAAGTAATGTCATAGGCACTTTGGTCCCGAGACCTTCAAAACTGCATTTTAAGTTATCTTACGACCTTTTCAAATGTTAGACTAGATATTTGAAACTTATGACTATTTTTTATAAAAAGCCTATCTATTACACTTTCATTTGCAGTTAATTGTAATGGCGCGGTGTTATGATTTTTTTTGAAAAAAGTGTTTTTTTTTGCGAAAATCGACTAAAATGACAATTTTTCGGACCACCCTAACATGGTGTAGGTCACCCTTATGGCCAAACAAAAAAATACGGGTCTAATTATTTCGGCCAAGGAACCCCCAGAAAAAAATTGAACCCGATCGGAGAACGTTGTTACATATCATGCTGTTTTCGTGTGGAATTGCTGTATGTCCAAACACTTATATATTTCTTTTTTCTAGTTTTTCGAACAGGAGCAGGTTTTCAAATAGTCTAGTTGATTTTTTATTTATTCGTTTGTGAATTTGCATTCTATGTAATCTAAGCAGTTCTTAAACAATTTTTCTGTGAGTTATTCTTTTAAACATGCGCAGCTCATTGAATACCAATTCGATCCTTATGAAATAATGTATGAAGCTTTTTGAATTGTTTTATACATGAGCTGTTCTTTAGGTTTTTTTTAAATAATTTATATTTCGATTTTCAAAGAATAAGTTCTGTGTGATTTATCATTCTTTTAAACATCAAAAATTGTCTAAAAATGTTTGAGTTACCAGAAAATATGATTTTATTTTATTTTTTGCATTCTTTCAAACGTGATCAGTTCATGAGAATTTGTCAAAACATAAAAAAAATAGTTGAGCGATCATTTCAAAATTTCATGCTAAACGTAACATTTTAAACTTCTATTGCTTTTGTTTTTTTAGATTTTTCTGAAAACAATATTTCGATAAAATCAGCCATTGAGCATTTTGAAGAAAGGCGACATATTTTTTCACAATTTAAGTCGAATTGAATGGAATTTTTATAGTTATATTCGTCTTGTGGTTTATAATATCAAAATATTTAAAAAAAAAATGACAGGTACGGTGGTGTAGAGATCCATTTGCCCACACCAGAATTACACCACCACTCCTGTCAAAAAGGTAAATATTATGATTGAACTTTATGAAGAATACACTTTTCCGAAATTTGCAGAAAATGAATTTGTAACATGGAAAATTTCAACAAATATTTCATTAAATTTCGGGTGTGTTTCCAAAAAACCATAAAAGTCACACCTCCGACACAAATATTTGTTTTTCTTCAAATTGACAACAAAATTTCATTTATTTTTAGTTTGGCATTTGAAAGACGTGTAGATGAACAATCTTAATCATTATTGAAATAGTTTTTTCGTAAGTAGGTCGAATACCGATGCAAAAAAGGCTTGGTTTACCATTGGCTCTTACGTCTTTTTGAAAACTAATCCGAAAAACGTTTAATTTTTCGTAAATGTGTAAAAAAAATTTCACAAATACCAGAATTGCGTGTGAAGGATATGAGGCTAAGTTATTTATAACACAACATTTCTCAAAAAAATCACGAAACGTACTTTTTTTTGAAAATTTAGTTGAAAAAAAATCATAAAAATAAATTAAAAATATATTCAAAATTATTGTCTTTCAAAATTCCCCCACAAAATCAACGAGCAAAAAACACTTTAACAAAATATTGAAATTTTCATTGCCAAATCTCAACACAAGCTTAAAGCTGATTTAAATATGTATGGCAATTTAAATGTACCATTTTCATTTAAAGTAAGACATTTTTGGCATCTGAAAAATTGAGCTATTTTTGGAAAAATCGAAAAAAATCTTAATTTGGCAAAATAAAACTGCTTGTAGTCGAGAAAAAAAAATATTCACGAAGCAGTTACTTAATATTTAATAAATTTACTTATTAATTTACATATTTAATAAATTAATTGTTTGCTGAAAAAAATCAAGTGTGTACGGATTTTACGTGCTCCGTGAAATTGAGAAAATCTTTAGTTTCCATATCTTACCAATCTAGAGTACCTCTTAAACTCTAGATTGGTAAAATATGGAAACTAAAGATTTGAATTCCAAATAAGATTTTCGAAAAATTTCGAACAGCGGTGTTTTTTCCAAACAATGTTGAGCAAAGAGTTGTTTAAAAAAACTAAAAAAAAATAACCATAAATACACGTCAAAAAATAAATAAGTGAAATTGAATTATCTTAAAATTGTTTTTTTAATAAATACATAAAATCGGATATGAATAATTTTATCTGCAAATTAAATTTTAACTGATTTAGTGTAGTTTTCCTCATCACTGCCTTGAATCGCGCCCTTTCATAACTAACCTCCCAATCGCTTCATCCTGGAACCCCGTTCGGGAAAGCGTCACTCATCACTCACAACTTTCTCTCAATCTCTTTCCCTCTCCCAAAATCCCGACGACTCACACTCTCACCTCCAGCAGCTGATATCAGCGCTTTATCACTCGTGCCACACCACGTGTCACGTTCCTTCCCCGAACGCGGACGCCGACCGAGGGGTCCTTCCACCGGGCGGTACTCACGCTTACTTCGCTGAGCTGGTTCCGGCCGACCATCGATGGTCCGTTTGCCACAGCTCAGTCTCCGGGCACTTGCGAACGAGATCGGACGTGGAAAATTCGGCGCGGAAAATTCTTGTCAGTGGTTGTAGCTTCTTTGTGGGGTGGAGAAAGTAGAGTGGGGGAGAAGATCTCTGAACCTTTTGTTCTGTGCTGGGGATGCTGGGAATCTTCCCGGAACCGGTTTCCCTTTTAACCCCCAATGGATTAATTGGCCAGTTCTAAGGGAGAATCAGCAGTGAGTGAAGTTCTGGGGTTCAGACGGTGATAGACGACAAGGTCGGTGATCTTGAACGTGTTTTGGGTAAAGAGAAGATTCGATGGAGCAACGTGGTGGTTATTGACGGTGTTGGTGGAGGAGAGTGGTGAAACAGGAAGAAACAATAAACCAACCCAGTAAGTGTTTGTGAGATAAATCATTTTGACCGCGAGCGTTCGTGGCGATTTTTGAGAGGGTGAGTGTTTTACGGAAGAAGCTCTTCAAAGAAGAAATTTCGGAACGAGTACTTTCGGCGTTGGAAATTCCAGCACGTTCGAAAGTGTGGCAAGTTGAAGAATAAGGTGAAAGAAGAAATCTAACGAAAATTACTCACTCGTGAGCTGGTGAAAGTAGCCGCTGATAGCCGGAAGCCCGAAGTGGAGTTGAGAATTAGTGACGACCGTTAAAAAAAAAGAGTAAGTGTGAGCAAACGAGTGCTGAAAAAGGGAAGAAAGTTTCTTTTATTTTCCAGCGTTCAAATTTCGCTTCAATTGAAATCGCTTTGAAAAGGATTCTGTGTGGAAAGTAGATCAGGAAAGCAGTGAAGCTGATAGCACTGGGTTTAGACGAGCTCAAAATGTTGTAAAGTGGATGCTGTGTTGGGATGTTTGAAGAAGAAGTTGAAGCGAGAAGTTTATGATATATCAGTTTTATTGATGCATTGCACACGGCAGACGTCGAGAGGCAGTAAAAACCGAAGGGATTGAATTATTCAGGCTGTACGTTTTGTTCGAGCAGAAGGGAAGGATGATGAACGATGTGAATTGGGTTTGAATTGGCTTTTGAAAGGTATGATCATAATATTTTACACTGATGACGAGACCAAAAGAATTGCAGAAGATGATGCAAGAATTTTTTTCAACAATGTTTAGTGAATGTTATTTTAATAGTACTTTCTTAAATAACTGAACTAATTAATTTTCCCTATATTTTTTCATCAACCTGAAAATTTTAGACTCAGAAAACTGTTATTCAGCAGCAAATTAAATTTAGAGTTTTTTTCATTCGCATATGCGAAAATAAGAAATCGGTTTTCATAAATTATCTAATTCAACGTAGACATCAAAAACTGTACTTTTAGTCTACTGTCTGAATTTAAAAATAAACGTTTTACAATAAATTTTGAGAAAATGTTCAATGTTGAATAAGAGTGTTTAATATTTGACCAATAATTAATGGAATTGGAAAGGAAATATTGTTCTGTTAGTTATTTATTCAAGAAATTATTGAGCAATTGAAAATCTATTGTTGAAATATTCACCGTGAGATGAGATTATTTTGGGGTTTTTTTTTGTTGATAGAAAACTCATATTTATTGCCAGTATCAAACGAAAATATCAATAAAAAATTATGTTTGAGAAACAAATAATACCTTTAAAGTTTACGATTTTGTTTAGAGTTTAAAACACGAAAAACTGTTAAAAGTGGTCAAAATTATCACTTAAAAAAACATTTTTGGTAAAATTTTGATAACTCGTGAAGAATACCTGTCTTTTCTACAACTTTGTAAAACATTAAAAAAAGTGTACTGTTACAAAAACACGTAATTTTAAAATGAAAAATTCGGTTTTCTTTGGAAAAATTACCTCTCTTGATTATTGCAGCTTCATTGAAAACATTAAATTTCTCATAGTTTTTTTTGGAATTTTGAAATTATTTTTAAGAAATTTATGAGGAAAAATACGTTTTTTTTTTTAAATTTTAAGTTTGATGGCTTACTCAAAATTAAAAAAAAAACGTATTTTCCTCAATTTTTTTTAAAAATAATTTCAAAATTGGGCGTCTAATACATAAAAGTCTTATTGACAACAAATTTTTATCTTCACGGTTTCAATCACTCAAAAACGTGTCTTAATATAGTACAGAAAAAAAGACCTCGAATTCAGGCAGCAAAATTAACATTCACAAAAATGCAAAAAAAATATGAAATTTAAATTTAATTATCATAATAATTATCTCTTTAATCTTTTGACGGATTTTTGCCTTTGAATATGAAATTAAGACAAACATCCAATCGTTTTTTACCTTCTCCTTTTTCAGTAGTGCGACAATGCAGATTACTATGTATCGGAAGACGAACCTGAATTTCGCTACTGAAGGAATTCTATTTTTTTAAGATTTGTTTTCTATAATTGTAATAAAAAAATACGAAATTTGTTTAAGGGGTTACATACATGTAGAAATTCAAAAAATTCATATTTCAGAAAATTTAATAAATCCACTAAAAAGATGATTTTCAATCACTAAGTAAGAGTAAGAGACGATTTACGTTAAAAATTTTGCCATGCGCAAAGCGAACTGTCGAACTTTGTGAGCGTTTTTCTCTGAACTCGGAGTTGATTTACGGGTGCCACGATATCTCGAGATGGGATGGACCAAATTGGCTGAAATTTGGGGTGAAGACTCTTAAGACATATTCCGTGTGCATGACGAAGCCCGATTTTGAAGTTTTGCTTTTTAAAAAAATACAAAAATCTTAAACTGGCGATTTTTTATATGAAAAATATAAACATATTTTTATCTTTTTTTCAAACATTTTTTTTTGAAAATCGAGCTTCGTCATGCACACAGAACTGGTTTAACGAGGCTTTGCCAAAATTTTGAGCCGATTTGGTCAAAGCAGTGTGGAGATATCGTGGCACCCGTTTTTTGAAACTGCTGACTTAAAATGGCTATATCTCGGCAATGATACAACCAAATATCTTCAAATTTATTTTGCTATTAGTTGAAAATGTGTATTTTAATGCCCTTAAAACATAATTTAAATTTTTTTTAAGTGTGTGCCCAAACCAACCTCTTATATTTTTGTCGATTTACATGTATGTAACCCCATAAATTATCTAGACATGTTTTAAAAATTTTAAGGAAAAGCATATAAGAAAAAGAAGTGTGTTTTGTGTTCCCACAATAGGTTAGTTTCGAAAGCCTAATTTTAAGTTTGAATTTTTAGTGTACAGATATCCTGTGGATTTGAACTGTGTAAATTCTCAAAAAATATTTAATTCCTAAAAGATCTGAAATAATAATCCATTAAAGTCTTTTGAATTCATTGAAGCATAAAAAATGCGCTGATGTTAGAGACGAATGATTTTTTTTGTCAACTTCTGAATTATTCAGTAAAATAACTGTTGTTTAAAAAAAATATAATGATTTTCGAACGTTGTCTGATTTATGCATTGAATTTTATAAAATATATCTTCGTCGAAATTCTTACCAAATGCAATTGCATTCCTCTTCCAATCAAAACATTCCAATTTCATCATTGGAATCCACGCAAGATTAGAAAAAAAAAATCATCTCATTCTAACTGGCTTACCTTTTGTTGGCAAGCAAATTAACTTTTTTCCCCCACATTTTCCTGCTCAAAAGTATTTCCAAACGACCTTTCCGGGATTCGGTACGGCAGCGTTATTGTGGTTTTGGCATGGGCAAACCGCTTCCGGTGGTTTTTGTGCCCTCTACCCTCATCGGTAATCACGTGTGTGGTGGTCTTCGCATAACCACCGAGTAGATGGGTATTTTTCGTTTCTGTAAAAAGGATGGGTAATGGAAAAGTCATCCCATGGAAAACTCTCACACACAGATGCTATGGCTGGGATAGGAAGGCTTCCGGGTGGCTATTCATGCGCGAAATGACTTTCGGGCACGAGGAATGTCGGCCTCCCTCGGCAGTGATTATTTTATTAATTTTCACTTCTGGTGTGAAAAGTTGGATGAGTTTTTAAACGATTTTGGCCTCAAGTGCCGTGCGTCTCCATTAAGAATTAATTATCTGCCAGAATAAATTGCATAAATCACACACTTTCAGGGTACCCTCTCCGGTATCAAGAAGGAGACCCCCAGATAAATCAAAATAATGGCATTCGGGACACTGTGAACAACATCTCAACGTTGTTATGAGCTACGGGAGCAGAGTCTGCACAAAGGCATTTCCAGCTGGATTCCTTCGCAATCATGGATAAGCAGCAGCGACATGCTTCAATTTTTCAGCAACCGTAATGGCACTACTCGTTGCACCCGATGATAGTAACTATATCATGCTGGTTGGACTGGTGCCGTCTGTTTTGTGCTGCATGGGACATGAGTTCCAACATTTTGTCATTATTTATTTGTATCCTTGACCTTCGTGGGGACAGATTGGAATGGATTTTTGTGGATGGGCAATGTGGGTAAACAAAGAGATATAAATAATTTTAAGTGGTGCTGACAGGGAAATACACAGAAAATTATCAAAGGATTGATTTTCTTTTGCGTAATTCGCCTCCTCTTTCTTTCGCGGGTGAAAAAAGTTCACAAGCGAAAAAGGTTTGTTTACGATGATTCCATCCCTGGTTTCTTCAAAACAACATTAAAATGATCCTCCAAATATGAGAGCAATGGCTGGAGCAATATATGTAGCAGCATACTGTCTTTGGGAATGTTTAAGAAAACTGTCTAAACTTTAACGCATTTGCGTTGTTTTAAATATTAATTACTAAAAAAATACAAAATCAAAACTCAAAGGAAGTTTTCTCATTTCTAAAAATATCACATAATGGTGATCCAGTCTAATATTCTTTATTGTAATTTTAGAAGGTATTTTCATTGCATAAAAAATAGATTATTGATTGATTGATTGATTGATTGTTTGTTTATTTGATCAATTTTCCTTGGACAGGAAAAGCCACTAGAATGCTGGCATAAAAACCTACTTCTTTTCGGTACAAAAAATACAATAAATAAATACAATTATAAAGTAAATAATAAACTGCGGCTGAAGACAGAACTCCATCGGTGGAAACCATTACAGGAGTTCGGAACTGGCTGTTACGGGCAGGAAAGAAAATAAAAGAAAAAAAGAACCTACGAGATGAATGTGGCAAATGAAAATATAGAAGTGACAACTGTATCGGAACAATAAAGGAAATAAAGGAAATATGAAGTTATAGTTGGGTAATTCTCCGCCAACTCACACAGCAGTTGCCCCGACCCCTCTTCGATTTGCGTGAAACTTTGTCCTAAGGGGTAACTTTTGTCCCTGATCATGAATCCGAGGTCCATTTTTTGATATCTCGTGACGGAGGGGCGGTACGACCCCTTCCATTTTTGCACATGCGAAAAAAGAGGTGTTTTTCAATAATTTGCAGCCTGAAACGGTGATGAGATAGAAATTTGGCGTCAAAGGGACTTTTATGTAAAATTAGACGCCCGATTTGATGGCGTACTCAGAATTCCGAAAAAACGTATTTTCATCGAAAAAACACTAAAAGTGTTAAAAATTCTCCCATTTTCCGTTACTCGACTGTAAAATTTTGGAACATGTCATTTTATGGGAAATTTAATGTACTTTTCGAATCTACATTGTCCCAGAAGGGTCATTTTTCATTTAGAACAAAATTTTTCATTTTAAAATTTCGTGTTTTTCTAACTTTGCAGGGTTATTTTTAGAGTGTAACAGTGTTCTACAAAGTTGTAGAGCAGACAATTACAAAATTTTGATATATATACATAAGGGGTTTGCTTATAAACATCACAAGTTATCACGATTTTACGAAAAAAGTTTTAAAAAGTTGGTCGTCATCGATCATGGCCGTTCATGGTCACCCGCGACAGACACGGACGACGAAACAAAGAGAAACGCAAAAAGTAACTTTTTCAAAACTTTTTTTCGTAAAATCGCGATAACTTGTGATGTTTATAAGCAAACCCCTTATGTCTATATATCAAAATTTTTGTAATTGTCTGTTCTACAACTTTGTAGAACATTGTTACACTCTAAAAAATAACCCTGCAAAGTTGGAAAAAACACGAAATTTTAAAATGAAAAATTTTGTTCTAAATGAAAAAAATGACCCTTCTGGGACAATGTAGATTCGAAAAGTACATTAAATTTACCATAAAATGACATGTTCCAAAATTTTTTACAGTCGAGTAACGGAAAATGGGAGAATTTTTAACACTTTTTTAGTGTTTTTTTCGATGAAAAATACGTTTTTTCGGAATTCTGAGTACGCCATCAAATCGGGCGAACTTTTTTAGTGCTTTTTTCGATGAAAAATACGTTTTTTCGGAATTCTGAGTACGCCATCAAATCGGGCGTCTAATTTTACATAAAAGTCCCTTTGACACCAAATTTCTATCTCATCACCGTTTCAGGCTGCAAATTATTGAAAAACACCTCTTTTTTCGCATGTTCAAAAATGGAAGGGGTCGTACCGCCCCTCCGTCACGAGATATCAAAAAACGGACCTCGGATTCGTGATCAGGGACAAAAGTTACCCCTTAGGACAAAGTTTCACGCAAATCGAAGAGGGGTCGGGGCAACTTTTCCCGATTTCGTGTGAGTTGGTAGAGAATTACCCAGTTATAAAATACTGTTTAACTTAAAATGTCAATGGATTTAATAAGTTTCTCAACTATTTCAGGTTGAGCTAGATACAATTTCAAACGATCTTTGAAAATGCTTAGGGATGAATATAAGCCAAATTTATTAAAAAAGAAATTGAAGTAATTTGCACCTTTGAAAGTTATACTACGTTCACCAGACAAAGTGGAAACATTTGGACGTTCAAGCAGATTATGATTTCTTGTACCATGTTGATGAGAAGAAAGTTCGAATTTTGTATTTGTATGAGTTTGGTTTGATAAACTTTTATATATAAAAGAACAAACTTGAATAATGTAAATTCCTCTGACAGGCATAACAGAAAAACATTGCACAATATGTATTATAATTGATAAGTATTTTCTTATGAAAGGAGGAACAAATTTTGAGGACTATTTTAATGTCGTTTTACAAAACATATTATGATATATTTTGAAATTAAATGTTTTATTCTAAATATCCAAGGTGTCAGTTGACTTTCAATTCTATTTTTTGGCTACCCTAAAAATATTTTGACGAACTTACAAAATTGTCTCCAATTATTTTTTTAGGATTCTTGATGGTCGGAAAGCTAATTTATGTTGTAAAAACGTTTTCTAGTGCCAATTTGGAGGTGACATTTTTTGATAAAACTTGATCTGATTTCCAGATCATGAAATGGCACATCTTACAAAAGAAAGGTTTAAGGTTTGCTTTAAAAAAAAAACACTTTTCTCAGAAATTTAAAAAATCGTGCGCGGCGAGGAGTCGTCCTGGAAAAAATCCTATTACCAAATTGAAGGTTTAAATGCGCTCTTTCGATTGAATTTTGGCCCAAAACCCGGAAGTTTGATTTTTGAGAGCTCTTTTCTGAAATACTTGAGCGATGTCTGTATCCGCTCTTAAAAATTTTTGTCTTCCATCATTGGAAAACCGCTCGTAAAACCCACAATTTCTATATTTCAGATTTGTAGCCATGGGGTCGGAGACGAACATTTTATTTTTCGATTCACAATTCTCGACCAATAAATGTGGTCAAAGCCATTTTTAGAGGTATTTTATTTTGACTATTTTACAGATAACACTAGCAAATTAAAAGAATTCAGTTTCAAACAAAAAGCCATTCGATAACATGCGCCATAAACTGCTTGGGCCCAAAATTAGAAGCTTTTCTAAAATGTATTCACAGAGATATAGCCATATTAGTGTTTTTCGTCTTATTTTTACCCTATTTTTTCCTATTAAATTTCTGGTTCTATACAGAATCATATACTGAACATCAAATTCGAAGTCCCGGCACGTTCTCGCTCGAAAGTAGTCAAGTCGAAGCATAAACGCCAACACATTTACGCTTGCGCGTTTTACGCTGCGCGTGAAAGTATTCCTTTTGGCTTCTCATAATGGATCGACAAAGTGCAATTGCGATACATTTTTTTTAAGTTAATCATATTCTAACATTAGAGACTGAGTACCCTTTATATTTTTGTAATAATGTTAATCCAATACGTTTTTCTTAATAAAATTTTAATACCTTGCGACCCATAATGTAACTCTGAAATTTAAAAATGTTTTCTTGGTTAAGCCTAAAAATATTCGAAGCTTTAGGTCAAATTCTCACTGAGTGGTATCATTTTGTTTCTGAAAAATGAATTGTAAGAAAGGCTCTATTCCACCTTGACTCAAGGCGATTTGAAAAAAATACCCAGAAAGCGAACATAAAATGGATTGCTGGACCATATAACAAAAAAAAAAAAACAAACTCGAGATTTGAGAAATATTTTAGGATACTTAAAAAATCTAATACTACTAATTTTGTTTGATCACCCTTAAAATTTTAGGAATTTGTATGGAATAACATTTGTTTTTGTCACAGCGTTCAGTAGTCTGATCCTAACAATTAAAAAAACAAAAACAATGAAAAATATTTGCAGCGACTTAAGAGGCAGTATTTGTAGATTCTGCTCGGTTTGTTCTAGAGGTCGTATCGAGGGGCTCCGATTTGGATGAAACTTTCAGGGTTTGTTTGTCTATACATGAGATGAACTCATGCCAAATATGAGCCCTCTACGACAAAGGGAAGTGGGGTAAAACGGGCATTGAAGTTTGAGGTCCAAAAAACATGAAAAATCTTAAAATTGCTCGCATTTCCGTAAAACTTCATCAATTCCAACTCTCTTAGATGCATTCGAATGGTCTTTTGAAGCCCTTCAAAATGTGCTATAGACATCCAGGATCGGTTTGACTTTTTCTCATAGCTTTTGCAAATTACTGTTAAAAATGGATTTTTTTAAAACCTTAATAACTTTTCCCAACAGCCTCCAACACCCATACTCCCATAGGTCAAAAATTAGGGAATTTCATGGACTATAAGCCTACGGTGTTAACTTTTTGGCCAATCGCAGTTTTTCTCATAGTTTTACGGTTTTTCTAGAACAAACATTTTACAACGTTAGTTTTTGCCCTGTAGACCGAGAAGACGGCACTTTTTGGTCTCAATTTTGTCATATTCGGAATCCTCGGACAATTTCACGTTAGTTAGAAGTATTGGAGTTGTAATATTTCTTTAAAAAATAATTAAATAAAACATTTTTGAAAAAAGAAAAAGATCTTATTAACCCTATGACCAATACGTCAAATGCTGTATCAAGTAGGTGAAAACCTGTGTTACCCCCAATCCAACAAATTGTTAAAAAATATTTTAATTCATTCCAAACGGCAATTTTTCCAATCAAATTTACAACTCCAATACTTCTAACTTACGTGAAATTGTCCGAGGATTCCGAATATGACAAAATTGAGACCAAAAAATGCCGCTATGGCGGCCTACAAGGCAAAACTAACGTTGTAAAATGTTTGTTCTAGAAAAATCGTCAAACTATGAGAAAAACTGCGATTGGCCAAAAAGTTAATACCGTAGGCTTATAGTCCATGAAATTCCCTAACTTTTGACCTATGGGAGTATGGGTGTTGGAGGCTGTTGGGAAAAGTTATTAAGGTTTTAAAAAAATCCATTTTTAACAGTAATTTGCAAAAGCTATGAGAAAAAGTAGTCTGATCCTAACAATTAAAAAAAAAAAACAAAAACAATGAAAAATATTTGCAGCGACTTAAGAGGCAGTATTTGTAGATTCTGCTCGGTTTGTTCTAGAGGTCGTATCGAGGTGCTCCGATTTGGATGAAACTTTCAGGGTTTGTTTGTCTATACATTAGATGAACTCATGCCAAATATGAGCCCTCTACGACAAAGGGAAGTGGGGTAAAACGGGCATTGAAGTTTGAGGTCGAAAACACATGAAAAATCTTAAAATTGCTCGCATTTTCGTAAAACTTCATCAATTCCAACTCTCTTAGATGCATTCGAAAGGTCTTTTGAAGCCCTTCAAAATGTGCTATAGACATTGATGAGAAGAAAGTTCGAATTTTGTATTTGTATGAGTTTGGTTTGATAAACTTTTATATATAAAAGAACAAACTTGAATAATGTAAATTCCTCTGACAGGCATAACAGAAAAACATTGCACAATATGTATTATAATTGATAAGTATTTTCTTATGAAAGGAGGAACAAATTTTGAGGACTATTTTAATGTCGTTTTACAAAACATATTATGATATATTTTGAAATTAAATGTTTTATTCTAAATATCCAAGGTGTCAGTTGACTTTCAATTCTATTTTTTGGCTACCCTAAAAATATTTTGACGAACTTACAAAATTGTCTCCAATTATTTTTTTAGGATTCTTGATGGTCGGAAAGCTAATTTATGTTGTAAAAACGTTTTCTAGTGCCAATTTGGAGGTGACATTTTTTGATAAAACTTGATCTGATTTCCAGATCATGAAATGGCACATCTTACAAAAGAAAGGTTTAAGGTTTGCTTTAAAAAAAAAACACTTTTCTCAGAAATTTAAAAAAAATCGTGCGCGGCGAGGAGTCGTCCTGGAAAAAATCCTATTACCAAATTGAAGGTTTAAATGCGCTCTTTCGATTGAATTTTGGCCCAAAACCCGGAAGTTTGATTTTTGAGAGCTCTTTTCTGAAATACTTGAGCGATGTCTGTATCCGCTCTTAAAAATTTTTGTCTTCCATCATTGGAAAACCGCTCGTAAAACCCACAATTTCTATATTTCAGATTTGTAGCCATGGGGTCGGAGACGAACATTTTATTTTTCGATTCACAATTCTCGACCAATAAATGTGGTCAAAGCCATTTTTAGAGGTATTTTATTTTGACTATTTTACAGATAACACTAGCAAATTAAAAGAATTCAGTTTCAAACAAAAAGCCATTCGATAACATGCGCCATAAACTGCTTGGGCCCAAAATTAGAAGCTTTTCTAAAATGTATTCACAGAGATATAGCCATATTAGTGTTTTTCGTCTTATTTTTACCCTATTTTTTCCTATTAAATTTCTGGTTCTATACAGAATCATATACTGAACATCAAATTCGAAGTCCCGGCACGTTCTCGCTCGAAAGTAGTCAAGTCGAAGCATAAACGCCAACACATTTACGCTTGCGCGTTTTACGCTGCGCGTGAAAGTATTCCTTTTGGCTTCTCATAATGGATCGACAAAGTGCAATTGCGATACATTTTTTTTAAGTTAATCATATTCTAACATTAGAGACTGAGTACCCTTTATATTTTTGTAATAATGTTAATCCAATACGTTTTTCTTAATAAAATTTTAATACCTTGCGACCCATAATGTAACTCTGAAATTTAAAAAAATGTTTTCTTGGTTAAGCCTAAAAATATTCGAAGCTTTAGGTCAAATTCTCACTGAGTGGTATCATTTTGTTTCTGAAAAATGAATTGTAAGAAAGGCTCTATTCCACCTTGACTCAAGGCGATTTGAAAAAAATACCCAGAAAGCGAACATAAAATGGATTGCTGGACCATATAACAAAAAAAAAAAAACAAACTCGAGATTTGAGAAATATTTTAGGATACTTAAAAAAAATCTAATACTACTAATTTTGTTTGATCACCCTTAAAATTTTAGGAATTTGTATGGAATAACATTTGTTTTTTGTCACAGCGTTCAGTAGTCTGATCCTAACAATTAAAAAAAAAACAAAAACAATGAAAAATATTTGCAGCGACTTAAGAGGCAGTATTTGTAGATTCTGCTCGGTTTGTTCTAGAGGTCGTATCGAGGGGCTCCGATTTGGATGAAACTTTCAGGGTTTGTTTGTCTATACATGAGATGAACTCATGCCAAATATGAGCCCTCTACGACAAAGGGAAGTGGGGTAAAACGGGCATTGAAGTTTGAGGTCCAAAAAACATGAAAAATCTTAAAATTGCTCGCATTTCCGTAAAACTTCATCAATTCCAACTCTCTTAGATGCATTCGAATGGTCTTTTGAAGCCCTTCAAAATGTGCTATAGACATCCAGGATCGGTTTGACTTTTTCTCATAGCTTTTGCAAATTACTGTTAAAAATGGATTTTTAAAACCTTAATAACTTTTCCCAACAGCCTCCAACACCCATACTCCCATAGGTCAAAAATTAGGAATTTCATGGACTATAAGCCTACGGTGTTAACTTTTGGCCAATCGCAGTTTTTCTCATAGTTTTACGGTTTTTCTAGAACAAACATTTTACAACGTTAGTTTTTGCCCTGTAGACCGAGAAGACGGCACTTTTGGTCTCAATTTTGTCATATTCGGAATCCTCGGACAATTTCACGTTAGTTAGAAGTATTGAGTTGTAATATTTCTTTAAAAATAATTAAATAAAACATTTTTGAAAAAAGAAAAAGATCTTATTAACCCTATGACCAATACGTCAAATGCTGTATCAAGTAGGTGAAAACCTGTGTTACCCCCAATCCAACAAATTGTTAAAAAATATTTTAATTCATTCCAAACGGCAATTTTTCCAATCAAATTTACAACTCCAATACTTCTAACTTACGTGAAATTGTCCGAGGATTCCGAATATGACAAAATTGAGACCAAAAAATGCCGCTATGGCGGCCTACAAGGCAAAAACTAACGTTGTAAAATGTTTGTTCTAGAAAAATCGTCAAACTATGAGAAAAACTGCGATTGGCCAAAAAGTTAATACCGTAGGCTTATAGTCCATGAAATTCCCTAACTTTTGACCTATGGGAGTATGGGTGTTGGAGGCTGTTGGGAAAAGTTATTAAGGTTTTAAAAATCCATTTTTAACAGTAATTTGCAAAAGCTATGAGAAAAGTAGTCTGATCCTAACAATTAAAAAAAAACAAAACAATGAAAAATATTTGCAGCGACTTAAGAGGCAGTATTTGTAGATTCTGCTCGGTTTGTTCTAGAGGTCGTATCGAGGTGCTCCGATTTGGATGAAACTTTCAGGGTTTGTTTGTCTATACATTAGATGAACTCATGCCAAATATGAGCCCTCTACGACAAAGGGAAGTGGGGTAAAACGGGCATTGAAGTTTGAGGTCGAAAACACATGAAAAATCTTAAAATTGCTCGCATTTTCGTAAAACTTCATCAATTCCAACTCTCTTAGATGCATTCGAAAGGTCTTTTGAAGCCCTTCAAAATGTGCTATAGACATCCAGGATTGGTTTTACTTTTTCTCATAGCTTTTGCAAATTACTGTTAAAAATGGATTTTTTTAAAACCTTAATATCTTTTTGCAACAGCCTCCAACACCCATACTCCCATAGGTCAAAAGTTAGGAAATTTCATGGACTATAAGCCTACGGTATTAACTTTTTGGCCAATCGCAGTTTTTCTCATAGTTTTACGATTTTTCTAGAACAAGCATTTTACGACGTTAGTTTTTGCCCTGTAGCCCAAGAAGACTGCACTTTTTGGTCTCAATTTTGTCATATTAGGAATCCTCGGTCAATTTCACGTAAGTTAGAAGTATTGGAGTTGTAATTTTGATTTAAAAAATAATTAAATAAAACATTTTTGAAAAAAGAAATAGATCTTATTTACCCTATGATCAATACGTCAAATGCTGTATCAAGTAGGCGAAAACTGGTTTTACCCCTAATCCGACAACATTCTAAATAATATTTTAATTAATTCTAAATGGCATTTTTTCCAATCAAATTCAAAATTCCAACTCCTCAATCTAATGTAAAATTTTCTGAGGATTCCGAATATGAAAAAATTGAGACCAAAAAGTGCCGTCTTCTTGGCCTACAGGGCAAAAACTAACGTCGTAAAATGTTTGTTCTAGAAAAATCGTAAAACTATGAGAAAAACTGCGATTGGCCAAAAAGTTAATACCGTAGGCTTATAGTCCATGAAATTTCCTAACTTTTGACCTATGGGAGTATGGGTGTTGGAGGCTGTTGCAAAAAGATATTAAGGTTTTAAAAAAAATAATTTTTGACAGTAATTTGCAAAAGCTAAGAGAAAAAGTCGAGCCAATCCTGGATGTCTATGGCACATTTTGAAGTGCTTCAAAAGACCATTCGAATGCATCAAAGAGAATTGGAATTGATGAAGTTTTACGGAAATGCGAGCAATTTTAAGATTTTTCATGTGTTTTGGACCTCAAACTTCAATGCCCGTTTTACCCCACTTCCCTTTGTCGTAGAGGGCTCATATTTGGCATGAGTTCATCTAATGTATAGACAAACAAACCCTGAAAGTTTCATCCAAATCGGAGCACCTCGATACGACCTGTTTCACATCGGTGAAAAACTCGCTCTTAAGGTGAAAATTAAAAAAAATGTGGGACAGTACTGAAACCCTTTAAAATAAACTTTTTTTTCTGGAGTGCTATCAAAATAACCTCTTATTGTATTGGTCAAAAACTGTTGCACAGACTTTCTACAAAAAAAAAAAAAAAAAACAATCCATCCACTTTAACGACCCCCAGGTCTTTTATGGTATCTTATGCAAGTTCCTGCTCGAACCTTCTAGTCCAAAAGCTTGAATGGGAAGAGCACCAAAACCTCTTTCTTCACCAAGGAATCTTTCACCCCAGGGTTTGAACTGACGACCTTTGGATTGCGAGACCAACCGCCGCCAGCGATTCCACCGATGCTGGCTTGGTTCGGTGTGTTGTTTGTCATTTTACTTCCTCATTCGATAGAAGGTTGGAACAGATGGGAATCGAACCCATGATCATCCACTAACAAAGCGGACAGCGGAACCATTCGGCCAAGCCTGATGTACAGGTTTAACTATCACAATATTATTTTTTCGTAACGTTTTCTGATCTGTCCAAAAATCATTTTGAAAATACCATCAAATGAAGATTGATCAATTCAAAAAGGTATCAAATGCTGACAATCTCATTACCGTTTCATAATAGGTAGAAAATAGTAAAGCTTCATAAACCAAAGATTGTATCGCACAAAGAGAGCTCGCTCCTGTTTATGAGACGCATCCGGTTTCACTTGGGCAAGGAAACACACTTACATGTGTTACCAATCTCATACCATCAACAAAAGAAAAAGAAAAAAAACACGAAAAAAGAGTATTCCGAAAAAAGCACCAAAATCAGAACCAACACGTCGACGCACGTCTGGCACAAGGTGTGCCAATAAAAGAGGTGTGCGTGTGCGTGTGTGTGTGTGTGTGTGTGTGTGTGTGTGTGTGCGTGCAAAAGTGCGAGTAAATTGAGGCGTGGAAAATATACACCGGAAATCATGCCACGTGAGGAAAAACAAGGCGGGGGTGCCGATTAAGCCATCCACGTGTAAATTTTGGCTAGCTCGGGGTTGGGTTGGGGGTGTGAAAATAGCTGTTCCAACCTTGTTTCAACCCGTGCTATTGCAACGGGGTAACAATAGCAGAAAATAATCGCTACAACAATAAATTCAACTTCCGGCTATTGGTAATAGTGAGCGTGAGCGTTAGTTTTTTTTGCGTTTTACTCGGCTTTTAGTACATCGAAAACGTGTAACAAAGCAATGTTGCACAAAATGGCCACCTATCCATTTTGTTTTTTTTTTTTTGTAAAAATAAATCAAATCATACATTTTCTTTTTTGTGCTCAAAGTGCCATTTTCATGTAACACAACTTGTGGCAAGGCTTAAACGGTTAGTTTAGTGTTTGTTAAAGTCAGTGGTGGCACGAGAGAAAAGCGACTCACGTGACGAGAATTCCTCTTCGCTGACAGAAAGTCGTAAACGCCACACACATGAACACCAAGCTATCTGTGTGAGTGAGCGCGTGTGTGTGATTGTGTTTGATGGATTTTTTCCTCTTCCGTCGTGCGAAAACCAACCGAAGAGAAAACAGATGTTGATCCTGACGATGACGATGATGATGAAGCTGGTGGTGATGATGCTGATTATAAGCTCCGGCGGCCGGTACCAGTAGAATCATCGAGGCGTTAAGCGGCAGTTTCGGCACCGTTAACCGCGTGAATCAGCCAAGCCAGCAAGCTTGCCAGGCGGAGGAATGTTTAATCAAGTGGAAAATTAAAGAGGTATGTAGTTTTATTGCAAGTGACTGTTTTCTATTGCATTTTCAGGGGTTTGTTAGTTTTGGTGAGAAAAAAAAGATTGCCAATGTTGCCAGGTAGATTCCTTCAAATCAGTGTTGGTATTATCGCGCTCTCGCGAGAAAATTTTCTCTCTCTCGAGTTCTCGCCGCGAGTCTCGAGCTGCCGAGAGAAACTCACCGATTGCCCGTGCTCTCCTCCGCTCGCGAACGGGCTTTCTCGCGAGCCAGAATTGCCCGTTCGCGAGAAGTTGAACGTGTTAGAAACGAACAAAAAACAACACAGCGATTGAAGTTACACCTGTATACCATCGCTTGGTTCGTATTCATAAGCCTGATAAACAAATTGCTAGCTTGGGACGAATGGCTAGCACGAGGCGCTCGCGAGCGCTCGCGGCGAGAGCGAGAACGCGAACGAAAATGCGAGCGCGAGCGAGAAGAGAAAAGAACCTACAAGTTCTCTCCCTCGTTCGCGAGCGAGAAATGCTTTCCTTCTTCTCGCTCGAATTCCAACAATGCTTCAAATGAATAGGTTAGTTATATTATTTAATTTTTAAAATGTTGGATCGGAAAACAAAAAATCGTAGTGGTTTCGAGGTTTAAATTATTATTTGAAATTCAGAAATAAGGTATTGTGGGATTATGTTTGAAATGAGAAAACGACCATAAATAATCCAATAAAACAAATTTTATGATTTTTGAGTTTTGTTTTTTCCGCCTCTCGAGGAAATATGCAAGTTAAAAATAAAAATAAAAAATGATTCATTGGACATTTGAAAAAAAAAAAACAAGATATTTTAGTTTTGCTTGTATATTTCAAGATCATTCAAAAGATTATAATAATATATTTTTTGCTATTCGGTTTTAAAAATACTAACTTTTTTCTGTAATGGAGTTGAAAAGTTCACTCATATAGGTTGCGAAAAATTCAACAAAAATTGTAGAAATACTGCGCTACGTAATTTTTCGACGAACCTTCGATCTAAACATAAATATATCCGAACAAAATTATAAAATTTTTAAAGTAAGAAATTGACAGAATTGTCGTAGTTTTTGCTCTAGAATTTCAAAATTTTTTGTTTTGGATGAAACTTTGTCTTTGATGAAAAATTGCTTTGCAAATGTTCAAAAATCTGTTTCTTAGGAAGGGTAAAAAAATTGTAAAATAGGTCAAAAAGGACAACTTTAAGCTGAGTTTTTATTCTATGAAAAATAAAGTGATTTTTGGAAAGTAACGAAATTCTATTCGACAAAACTTTCAAAATTCACTTTGGGATATAAAATTTAAATTGGAATTAAAAAGTACTAATGTGTGTTTTTTTTATGTTTTGCTCCATATTCAGGTTTAATTTGTTTTAGAAACATTGTTATTTTTTATTATTCAAAATAGTCTCAAGAAACCAGGTCGGATTGACAATGTTTTTAAAAGATAGCTATAAAGAATTTTTCTCAGCTTTTAAATTTTTTTTAGACGTGATTGAGAAACACTACTTAAAAAAATAAAAAGGATTTTTTCTGGAAATTTTGACATAAAAATGGCTTTAACTTGTAAACGAAGATGATATCAAAAATTAAAGAAAGTACTTTACAGTTGAAAAAACAGTTTGAGCATTTATTAGTTCTGCTCAAAAACTTTTACCGCGGGTTAAAATTGATAAAAGACATGTAATATCTTTATGAAAAATTGACAAAAAAAAAAGATATCCAATTTCAGTTTGTTTTCTTAATAAACAAATTTCAAAATCAAGAAGATGTGTAAGAAAAACTGGACTAAATATATGAATTCACCTCCTAAAGTCTCGGGACAAGTTATTTTACACGTTTCAAAACATAAACATGATATTTATCCATGTTTTCCAAAATTTAAATGGATGATAAGTTGTAACATGCTTTGGACACGGGTACAAATGTCGAACAATCATAGTTAAAAAAAATGGTCTTAGCAAAACCATTTTTTCATCGAAATTTCACAAATATTCAAACATGTCGTTTTTTTAAACTTCATCATCTCGGTACGAGAATCGAGCTCACGACCTCTGGATTGGAACCCCAGCATGCCGCTAGTCGAAACCAATCTTCTACCGGTCAGTATTCCCAGTGAGCAGATTGACTCTTTTACGGGATCTGACTTTGTCGAGCCAGACATGAATCGAACCCATCACCTTCCGTTTACGAGGTGAAACCCGTAACCTAACGGCCACGGTAGCTCGGTGACATCTAAGAAAATCAAACACTTTGTATTATTTGTAGTTAATTTAAAAAAAAAATCCAACTGTGTTGAAATGATTAATTCAAGCAGGCCACGCTGGTGCCACAATCCACAATCGGTTCTGTACTGATGTCCGCCTACTGTGCACACATTTGGCCGAGCCTGCTACGCCGGCCTGTCCGTTTGTTATGATAATTACTGATAAAGTGTTATCTGGCTTGCGGCCACTTTGATACGGTGTCGGTTCGCGCCTTCTGGCCCACCCAATATGCCCACGTGGATGTGTGAGGAAATGGCTTGAATATTTATGAAAATATACGAGCTTTGAAAAATATTGCACCACAAAAGTTGGCAGCCGCAGCAGTAGCGAAAACATTCTTGTAATCAGATTTGTGCCAGGTTATGTTGTTTTAACAAGCAAAAATAAACATTACATGTGAGGAAAATGAGCGAGCGATGGTAAACGTCAGTTCAGAAGTTTGCTTGATGTGCTGCCGCTTTGGCACAGGATAAACAACGTTTCGCCTGAGGAAACACTTGGGGTTCTAATCAACATCGAGTGTGGGGAAAAAACGAAACGGAAGAAGAGGAAAAAGAAACGGTTGGCTGCACTGGCTGTTATTATCCAACTCTCCTCCCCGTCATCGACTACTGGATTCTTGCAGTGACACTTTGTGTGAGTAGCAACGTGTGGGAGCACTTGCAGCTGCAACAACAACAGCAACAACATCGGAGTGTGCCATGTGTGCTGTACCTGCCTGTCTGCTTGCCTTCTGGATGTCCGCTGAGTGCATTGTTGATGCGTTCCCATGTCAAACGGTAAGCAAGCGGGTGTGTCAGTGAGTGGCAATGATTGTACACGCAGAACAACTCAACCACGCATAAAAGAATAAATCAACAACTCAACAACTCAACAACTAAACAACTTAACAACTCAGCAATCTACTTCAACAACATTGTAATGAAAAATCAAGTTCAATTTTGCGTGCATCAAAGCAAACCTCCCGTGTGTGTGCAATCCTGACAAAGTCCGGGAGTTGTTTTTGTCAGTCATCGTGGCGCTGGCAGTGGGTGCCTCTGATGGCGAAGCTTGCTGCGAACTTTTGTTGCAGTTGCCGTTTCCTGTGACCTGGATATGTGCTTACAATTTGCTCCACGGATTGCTGGGGTCGCTTGCCAAGTGAAAGATACAAAAAGCAAACAAAAAGTTTGCTTTTTCCTGCCTTGCTCGCTGTAGATAAAAGCTCTCCGGATCAATCAAGAGTCATTACGGGATGAAATGCTTGGGAAAAATTAAATCAAATCAAAAATTTATTGAGTTTTCTCGTGGAAAAGTGGTCATGTCCTCGTATCGGTTTAAAATTAAGAAATCACATTTCGAAACCGGTTGGGGTCGATCCGGTTGGGGTGAGTCCCGACTATCTTTTATGGCTCAGAAGTAGTTTTTATTATCATTTGACACTGGGATATGGCTGGCAATTGAAGGACTCCCGCGTAGGGTAGTTAAAATGTGATTTCGGCAATGGGGGCGTTAGCATCATTATTTTAGGCTGGCGTAAGGGTTGTCTGAATTTTGAAATTGTATGTGTGCAATTTGAACATTTTGAAATTAAATTTTTAAGTTTTGAACATTTCACTTTATTTTATTTGTTTTATGAATGATGGCAACCAATGTGATGTTGTCCCAGAACTCAAATTAGATGTTAGAAGCAAGATAATAAAAAAAAACTTTTATTTGGTCATGATTCGATTATACCGTAATCTGGGGTGAATCGGGTCAACAGTCTGAATAGGGACATCAGTTTTTAGAGCACTTATAGCTTTTAAATTTGGAAATGGATGTACATTTTTAGTTGGCCTGAGTCTGTTCTAACCGAAACCAACCAGAAAAATCAAAATATTGTGCTCCAACATGGTTAAAACTGCTGTCCCAATTCGCCCCATGTGTCCCGATTGACCCCAGTTTACGGTACATAGTTTCATACAATACTTCGAATAATCGAAACATTGGATAATCGATGTTCTGGATAATAGCGTTTTGACATCATACAGATTTCTACTTCGGGAACTATGGAATGTTGTTTTTATTTTAGTAAACAAGGCCAATGCACTTTTTGTTTCAACATTGAAAAATGCAAAATTCGCCCAAAAAATCAGGATATGAAACAAAAAAATATGCAAAAAAATGTACAATGTATTTTTTTAACAACGCTTCTTAAAAATTTCGAGTGACGTTTACTTTTTTTTGTCTGTAGAGAGACAAATACTTAACATGACATTTAAACTAGCCTAAGAATCTGTAGCAAAAAAAAAAATAAATAAAAAAAAATAAAATGAAAAAATGCATTCTACAAATGCCTTAAATTTGAAATAAAAATCCCTTGGAAAATAAATAAAATTTGGAATGAAATCTTACGGTTCATTTATAATGTTGTCCAGTTTCGAAAAATAAATTAGCATTGCTCAGATTTAATCTGACCGAGCCACGTAGCCCAGAGGTAACGCTTCCGCCTCGTAAGTGGTAGATCGGGGTTCAAATTCCGGCTGGGACCAACACAACTGGTGATTTTTTTCTCTTGTGGATTCAATAACATAGTAAAGGGAAGGTAGTGTACCGTCACAAACTGGAGCTGTTATCATTAACCTTAACATGTTAACATTAAGTGATCGACTGTCACTGAATCCGCTTTGTAAATGCCGGCCCCGATACTCTTCAAGGGTCCGGCATTTACTTAAAATGTTAATTTCAAACATATCAAATGTGAGAGTTAATTTGATAATTTTTGAAAATATTTTTATTCTAAAGCTCTGAAAATTTTACGGTACTTTTAATTTTTTGACACCGCAAATCGGACGCATATTTGCTTAGCTTACATATTTATTTTGATTCAAAAATTCTCAGTAACCAATGGTTCTATTTCCTATAATTTGGAAGCAAATTAAAAGGAAATCTTCTGATGTTTTTGAAAAAAATATTTTCATAGATGGTCATGGTTTCACAAGTTACGAAAAGTCAAGTTATTTATAAAAAATAAATTTCAGTGTTTATAGCTTATAAATTGTGCACAATTTTGGAAATTATATAAAATACTTTTCATAGGAAAATTATATTTTTCATGACAAATAAGTTTTTTTTCTTATTTTTTCCATGATTTAAAAAAAATATAATGTTTTTTGAAAATTTTCAATGAATTATTAAAAAAAAACAGTCTAAAAATTTGTATGAAATTTTCGTTGAAAAGAAAAGTTTGATGAAATTCACTCTTATTGTTGCAGCGTTATTTTGGAAACTATTCTTTCGATTACCAATAGCAAAAAGAGACATTTCTTAAAACGTTGATCATTCATTCATTTATTTTCCAAAAAATTAAAAATGAAATTTGAAATATTTGTTTAAACAAATTTTGAAACTCAAATCTCAACCTTGAAATAATAAGCCAATTTGGAAATCTGTAAATTTTTTAACATTTCGATACAATTTAAAAAATTAATCATGAATGTTTGTAATATACCTATAAAGCATGTTAGAGATCTGTTATTAATTTATTATTTTTTTAGAATTCAATCAAATCATGAATTTTAGACCTTTTGACTTTTACTTTTAAAAATGAAATGAACTCTAAACTCAGCGAGTTCAAGGACGTCGATGTTCAAAGTCAAGCTTTCAGAACCACCAGTCCAGTTCAGTCACCCCGGGAAGGGACTTTCAAGCATTCCCCAAAAAAGGACCTCTATTTGTAGGTAGAAAAATGCCCTGAATGTATGAATGTGTGTTGTAGTAATAAGATCCCCAACCAGCACGTACGAACGACCTGCTCCGGAAATAAAAATGAATAGAAATTTAGGTTTTGGGGGCTTTTTTTTGGGGGACCGAGGTTGAGGTTGTCCTGAAATTCCAAGCGTCGAACACGGGCTCGGACATGGATTGGGGCCAAATTTTGTTTGCTCGCACCGCAGGAAGGCACATGATGATGATGGTGTGATGATGAGATTGTTGTTGTTGTTGATGTTTGAAGATTGAGAGGATGCCCCAAAGTCATCTCCGGTGATAGCAGTGTTGGTGTTGGTTCTGGTGGGCTGGGGCCGAGGAAAAGTTTGGCGATAATGACTTGACTGATGGGCAGCTACCAATAAACAGCTGGGGATCTACTGTGGCGTACAAGGTTTCTTCTTTCTGTGTTGAGATGGATTTGAAACGTGGTCCAGACATGATACCAAAGGGACCGTTCGTTGGTGACTTTGAGTGATTTGCTGGAGTTGGGTCTAGCAGAAATGACATCAAAGACATTCTTGGAAGGTGATGTTTCGAGATAACTTTGACTTGTTAATTTATAATTATTTAATTTGAACTTCTGTCAAAGATTTTCTTTCTGGGTCCAAAAACCAGATAACCCAGAACCAATCTAAGGGAAAAATACTACTCTATTACTAGTCAGTTCCCCTCCAGGAGACCGGCGTTTCGATTGCAGCAGCAGCGCCATGTTTATCTGGATGATTTATGTACTCCCGCGCGGTTGAGTGTTTACTCTATCGTCACAACCGGAACTTTGCGTGTGGGCACGGCTACGTGGTAAAATTTGGGGTATTTTGCACCAATAGGGTGGGAGTGAGAAGTGCCGCGGTTTCTGGCCCGGTCTGTTTCATCTGCTGGACGTGAGAATATTTGAACGCGGCTGGAATGCAACAGGCCCATCAATTGGAGTTGAGAGGTGAAAGTAAATAAGTTTTTGGCAGCAAGCTAAATTGTATTGACTTGCGATTTAGCAAAATAAGTGAGTGTAAATGTTTCACCAGCCATCCGGGACCGTGGTGTAGGGGTAAGCGTGGTTGCCTCTCACCCAGTCGGCCTGGGTTCGATCCCAGAAGGTCCCGGTGGCAAATTTTGAGACGAGATTTGTCTGATCACGCCTTCCGTCGGACGGGGAAGTAAATATGGCCCCGGTCTAACCTAGAGGTTAGGTCGTTAGCTCAGTCCAGGTGTAGGAGTCGTCTCCCTGTGACCTGCCTCCGTGGAGTTGCTGGTAGGCAGTTGAACTCACAATCCAAAGGTCGTCAGTTCGAATCCCGGGGTGGATGGAAGCTTAGGTGTAAAAAGAGGTTTGCAATTGCCTCAACAATCAAGCCTTCGGACACCTAGTTTCGAGTAGGAATCTCGCAATCGAGAACGCCAAGGCAATGCTGTAGAGCGAATAATTTGATTTTTTTTAAATGTTTCACCGAAAACGCTAAATAATTGTTGAAGCAGTTGTTGTTGTGCTAATTTATTAATTACATCCTAACCAAAAATCATGATTTTCTGAGTTCAATATCCCACTTTTCATATGAATTTTTCAGTTCATTTTTATGGTTGTAGTACCTGAACTCAAAAAATCGTATGAAAAGTGGGATATTGAACTCAGAAAATCACGATTTTTGGTAAGGATGTACAAACACAATAATAGTAGTTTATGCAACAAGTTGCAAAAAGAGGATTTTTTCAGCACGAGTCGTACATTTATCTAACGAGGTACACCGAGTTAGATAAATACGACGAGTGATGAAAAATCAAGTTTTGCAACGAGTTCCATACACCGTTTTTTTGCAATTCCGAAAAACACCCTTTGGACAGAATTATAGGACAAATGTCCATGCATTGAGCCAATGAATCGTTCAAATCAAAAAAAATGTTGAAAAGTATAACTTTTCCTAACAAGTGCTGAAAAGTTCAACTTTTCAGCATCCATTTCAGTGCTGAAAAGTAGAACTTTTCAGCATTTGTTTTGAAAAGGGTTACTATTCGATTCTGTTATTTTTGGTACAGAAAAGTAGGCTGTTTCGTCGTTCAAGAATGACAGGAAAAGTAAGTAATTACACGACGGAATTGCAAAAAAATATTTTAAACAACTTCAATTAAGAACAACTCTAATTTTCCTAAAATACCGCATTCTTCAAAAATACTAAAATGGTTATAATTTACACTATGACAATCAAACGAAGAGAAATTGTGTTTGAATTTTCGCTTGCTTAGAGTTTTTTTTTGTAAAATGTTGCAATTATCACAAAATACCGTATTAATTCAAAAATACTCAAATTAATTTATTAATGATATGGGTCATTCCAGGTCAACTGAGTACACTTTTGGACTCGACCTTCACCGATTTGGACAAAACTTGGAGGGAACGTTTATCTATCGATAGTTAACAGAAATCCCAAGTTTGGTGCTGATTGGACCATCCCTCTATTTTTGGCACCGCCCTCTTTTTTGGCGATTTTCTAAAAAACTTTTTTTTCTTTTAATCATAACTTTGCAACTATTTGAGCAAAAGACTTTCAACAGGTTGCATTTTATAGAAAATTGTCCAAGGAATTCGATAAAAATAAAATTTTAACCCTTAATTGCCCACTAGTATTATATTTTATCGTTTTAAGTATAAAAATTCAGTTTTGACCAATTGCTTATATTTTTATTTGTTTTATTTCATCACCATCGTGTTCCCCGGACAATTTTACATAATAATCAATGTAGACTTCAAACTAAAATGAACTATTGACGAGATACAGCGATTTTACTGAAAAAAGTTTGATTTTGCGCAGCACTCTGAAGTTCATGGTGTACTTTTCAAAAAAAAGGAATGAATCTCGCATAATTCGGTTTTTATATGTGAGAAACTTATTTCGGATTTGAATTCATAGGACAGAGTGCAGTGCAAAATCAAACTTTTTTCAGTAAAATCGCTGTATCTCGCCAATAGTTCATTTTAGTTTGAAGTCAATATTGATTATTATGTAAAATTGTCCGGGGAACACGATGGCGATAAAATAAAAAAAATAAAAATATAATCAATTGGTCAAAACTGATTTTTTATACTTAAAACGTTAAAATATAATATTAGTGGGCATTTAAGGGTTAAAATTTTATTTTTATCGAATTCCTTGGACAATTTTCTATAAAATGCAACCTGTAGAAAGTCTTTTGCTCAAATAGTTGCAAAGTTATGATTAAAAGAAAAAAAAGTTTTTTAGAAAATCGCCAAAAAAGAGGGCGGTGCCAAAAATAAAGGGGATGGTCCAATCAGCACCAAACTTGGGATTTATGTTAACTATCGATAGATAAACGTTCCCTCCAAGTTTGGTCCAAATCGGTGAAGGTCGAGTCCAAAAGTGTACTCAGTTGACCTGGAATGACCCATATGTAATTGAAAAAAAAAATATTGTGATTTTTTTTTATTCTACAAAAACTAAAATTATAATTAAATGAAAATACATGCAAAGTTTCATTTCATTTGATTCCCATATTGCAAGTTATAATGATCTAATTGTTTTCGGAAAAATGCGGTGATTTGTAATAATTATCATAATGTCATAATTATCATAATGCCTTGAAAAAAACTTTGAATGCATTCCAAATTTCGCTTCGTTTAATACATTTGCAAATCATGGAAATTGGGAAAATTTCGAAAAACAAAACGTAATTTTATGAAAACATTTATACAGCTATTCCCCACGAAAACAGCATGGAAAAAACAAAAATGCTCGGATCGGGCTCAAAATTTTTCTGGGGGTATAAAAAAAACTAAGAACGTGAATAAAAAATCAAATTATTCGCTCTACAGCATTACCTTGGCGTTCCCGATTGCGAGATTCCTACTCGAAACTATGTGTCCGAAGGCTTGATTGTTGAGGCAATTGCAAACCTCTTTTCACACCTAAGCTTCCATCCACCCCGGGATTCGAACTGACGACCTTTGGATTGTGAGTCCAACTGCCTACCAGCGACTCCACCAAGGCAGGGCCCAGGGAGACGACTCCTACACCTGGACTGAGCTAACGACCTAACCCTTTAGGTTAGTCCGGGGCCAACATTTACTTCCCGTCCGACGGAAGGCGTGATCAGACAAATCTCGTCTCAAAATTTGCCACCAAGACCTTCCGGGATCGAACCCACGCCGACTGGGTGAGAGGCAATCACGCTTACCCCTACACCACGGTCCCGGCTAAGAACGTGAAAATAAATTCTAAATTACTTTACGTTTGATACACATACAGAAAGTCAGAAAAATTTTAGTGTTTCGAAAATAAGGTATTTAGTGAAAAACTCCGTATTTTATTTAAAAAAATCATAGGGGAGTGTGGGGTAATTTGGACACCCTAAGGAAATTACTCTGTCACGGGCTGTATGGATATTTTAAACGAATGTGGATGACACCAGAGGATAATAGAGACCATATTTGATGGAAAAATGTCATTAATTTCGATAAATTTTGATGAAAACCCCATTTTTATCGCAAAAATTAAAAGGTGTCCAAATTACCCCCACATTTTTGTGTGGGGGTAATATGAACACCCCTATGGGGTAATTTGGACATGCCTTGTGGGGTAATTTGGACATGCCTTGTGGGGTAATTTGGACATACCTTGTGGGGTAATATGAACACCTTTTGTGGGGTAATTTGGACACATGTTGAGGAATAAGTTTAACATTTGATTTTTTGAGCATGTTTTTTATCCTTCAACCTGGTTTTGTAATTGCTTTATATTTTGAAGTATTGTTTTGCTCACAATATTTCATCAAAGGTTTCAATAATGATTTTGTGATAGAACTATAATTCAATAGGAAGATAACAAATAGTTCAGTGTAGTATACATAATTTAACCTTAATACTGAAATGATTTAAACATTGATTTTGGATTAGGCACAAGTATAGTTTTTAGTGATTAAGGTATCTTTTTTGTTTATATAAATCAATCTTTTTATAGAATTTATTAGCCTAGAAATATCATTTTTTAAATTTTACATTCTGTAGCCCTTCAAATTTAAATATTATTGTAAACCAGCAGAGAAATTAAAAATATTAAAGAAATTAATTAAAAGTAATCAACATTAGAGTCTTGTTGAATGCCAAATGTACAGTTATCAGATTTTCATCAATTCGAATATTGGATTAAATTTATCTAAATTAAAAAATAGGGGTTTTGTGAAGGTTCTCATTGCTCACATTCCTTTTTGATTGTTTTGACATATTAAATAGAGGGATTTAATATGTCAAAACAATCAAAAAGGAATGTGAACAATGAGAACTTTCACAAAACAATTTGGCTAAATCCCTTTAAAAACTCATCCAACCATGCAAGTTATTTTTTGTTGCCTGACAGGTAGACTTTCAGGTATGTCCAAATTACCCCACAAGCCATGTCCAAATTACCCCCATAGCATATTCTATCATAAATTGCCATTTTTGATGATAAAAATGGATAAAATGCGCAATTTTTATACGTACATATCTCAGGCATCGTCCAAGCAACCCCCTTAAACAAGAATTGTCCACTTTTTTGTCATATAACCCCTGCAAAACCTTATTTCCTAACCCTCAAATATTAGAACTTAAGGCAGTGCCAACCTGCCTTTGGAAACTTTTACATATTATACCAAAACTACTTAACCTATTCCAACTTTTTTGGTTTGTCCATACTTCTAGGCCATTACTAGTCTAAGCCTTATCACTTAAATTGCTGTTTTCACTTTATATCCAAAGAAAACGTGATTTTTAAAGGGGTGTCCAAATTACCCCCACTGTCCATATTACCCCAAACTCCCCTACAAAATTTCGTTTCGTTTGATATCCACTTTGCAAACCCTTCAAAATTGTTATGAGATATCACGGGGAAAAATCATATTTTTTTTCAAAAAACACATTTTTTAAACGTAAATAAGTCTAATCAGCTAAAAACAATCAAAAATGCATTTTTCTACATTCATATTTAGTAGGTTTGAACTCGTTTAAAATATTTTGAATTTTAAAGAAATTTCATATTTTAAGTTTGATAATAAAATTAAACCTGGGCCGTGTTAGGGTGCCAAAAAAATATTTAAAATACATTTTAAAATATATTTTTCTAAAAATCATAACATCGCTAAATTTTACCCAATTTCAGCTGTCTTAGGCGCAAATGAACGGTGTTAAGATTGACTTTCAAGGAGAAATAGTTTGAGGTTTGAAAAATCAAGCCTTACCTTTGAAAATGTCTTGTGAAACTATAAAATCGCCGTTTGGACGATGTCTGGACCTAATAGCCGAATTTTGTTTTTATCGGATTCTTAGGAAAATTTTACGTAACATATTAAAAAATGTGCTAGGTTCAGTAATAGAATTCCAATACATGATTTTTTGAAAATAAAAGCTGGAATCTTCGACGCGCTGCGCGCAAAAACTACAAAATTTCAACTTTTTCACTAAAATTACGATCATACGATTTCAGCGATGATCTTTACTTTTTGGATACCAAATGTTGCGTCTTTCAGTTTTGAAAATCGAGAAATCCGAAAAAATACTTTTAGACATAGTCTCTTTGGTCCAAGCACTTTCAAAACGGCATGTGTAGTTTGTATATGACTTTTTCATAAATAAGGCTAGGTTTTTTAAACTCCCAGCTATTTTTTTATGAAGTTTTTGCAAAAAAAAAAAAAAAAATGAAAATTGTTTGACCACCCTATCACGGCGTAGGCCAAGATTTGTTCCATTCCGTCCAGTTTTGGGTCACTTAGTATCAAAAAATGCGCAAACATGAAAAACAATTATCCTGTCTCTTTGACGTAACACGCGCCCTTGTTCTGGTTTCATTTTTCACAATTTTTTTGGGAAACTCAACAAGTGTACTCTTCATCAGCTTCTTTCCTAAAGAGAAGATATAAAACCAGTTTCCCTTTCCTAAAAACGACTAGACACTTGTAAAGACACTTCCTCCCCTCGACTCCTCAAACTTCCAAAGGTAGCGAACGAACAATAATTCATTGTTTCATTGTTAATGGCTTTCGCACGGAAAAGGGGCACTTTCGACTCCCGACTTTTTCCATGATGGGGCGTAATCTGCCCACCATTGAAAAAACGGCTAATATCCACTTTTGGCAAAAACGAGATTAAGCACTAGGTTGTAGAGGATGTTCCAACGCATCTTCTGAACCTTGAATTTCACAGAAATCATGTTTAGATTTGGCTGCCGATGCGAAAAACCAAACGGCTAATATGCCACTCTTATGGGAAATTGCCTTGACGGTGATTTTGTGACAAACACTAAAACGCGTTTTTCTCGGAATACTTGATTTGGCATAATAGCCGAATTTACAATTATGGGCAGTAATGTACTCCCTTTTTTCCTGGCTCATCCACGTAGGCGGTGAACTCTGCGTTCTTGGCTTACTTGGGTTGAAGGGGTTGGCACGTGGTATCTTGTAATTTACGACCGATTAATTATGCGGATGATTTATTCAGACTGTTTCAACTCGTTTTTTTTTCTCTCCTCCAAAAGTAGCTCCTTTCCATAGACGATGATTATGGGCGAAATTGTGCAGATTGAAGCAATTAGGAGGAAATTAATTTTTCGTTTTTGGCCGTTTTTCGAACAACCGGGAAGGTCGTCGTAATAAACCCTAATGATGTCTATATTATGGCACTTTCGGGTGCAAGCAAAGGGTGTGGCTCGGTGAGGGGCAGGGATCATCGGCCAAATTTTCCTGGAAGATGGGCCGGAATCTTCCGCTAAAAGGTATAATTAAGCGATGCTATCGAGCGAATTTCCAACGTTCTTTTGGGAGAAAGAATATGGGCCTATTTTGGGAAACTTCTGTCTCAATCAGATGAACTTTTTCACTTTGCTCTGTTTATTTGGAAGCGAAAAGTTAAGCTATTTTGAAGTTTTTGCAGGTTTCAAGTTTCCGCCCTGAGCATCTCATTAAAAGTGGAATCGTGGCGCGTAACGTCCAGGCCAATAATGGCAGGTGCGCCAGTCTTGGGTCATTATTCGTTAATTGCTGAGCGCTGTGCTATACTATTATTTCCACGTTGCACAGTGGAACTGAGACATTCATAATTCGTCAAAATTTATAAAATGTGTATGTCCATTCAAAAACATTACAAAACCTCCAAATTTTGAATGTTTAGCAAATCAAAATTTCTCAAAACTGGTATCCCACTATGCCATCACTCCACATCCTGAGGACAGCAAAGTGTTCTAAATTGCGTACTGCTGACGCGAAAGGATGGACCTGGAGGGGTCCATAATCATCTGAACCCCTCCTCGCAAGTGTCCATTCTCGGCCCCAGGGCGATCCAATTTACCCCACTTTACCTCGCACACTCATTTCAACATAACAAAAAAGCCTTTTATTTTGGAGCAGAAATCCATTGGTTACGGTAGCCACCACCCGGAAAAAATACCTTCTCCCCCCATGCCAGGGGGAAGGTGGGTGGTGGGTAAAGTGAGAACAGAGTTTAATTGGTTTATTTTTATGAGGGTCGTCAACGGTGGCGTGCGCGCGTTGTTTTCGAGCTGGAATTACATCGTCCCCGGGAATGGCTCCGATCCGGTGGATCCTGGAGGCCACGCGTTGGATGCTAATGGATGGTGGCCGCACGAGCGACGGAGAGCTTGTTTACGTGAAAGATAGCTCCCGAAGAAGGTCGGCTCCTCACGGGTTTCGGAGTGGCCTTAAAGGTCTAATTGAATGAAGGATTAAAAAATGATCAATGGATGAAAATTTTCAGAATTTATCCTTGTTTTTGAAATATGGCTTTGATAAATTGCATAAAAAGCAGTAATGATGCTATGACTGGCTTGTAATTTTGACTACCGTCACTAGGGATGACATTGGGTCTGGGGGTGGGATTGGGTCATACAAATTTCAGCATTTTTGTATGAACGAATCTCACCCGACCCAACCCCCCCCCCCACCGAAAATGGAATCTAAAACAAAATAGAATATTTTTTTAAGAAATTTGTTTATCGTACGAGGTTTTTGTGATTGTGCTACCTTGTTGCACTAGCATTTTGAGCTCAATAAATTTTAAAGAACGCTTTTCTCTGCAGCTTGCTGTGTCTTGAAGCCGTTGCATCGTATCAAAATGTAATCAAAGACAAACTTTAACGGGAAATTTTACTGTATTTGGGATAAAAAAAATACTAAAAGAAAAATACACCCCAATTTTAATGAGATTTTTTGATTCTTCAGTATAAAAGTCAAATTAAATGGTGAACCCACTATTTTTTAACATGTTTATTACAGCCTCACGAAAAATTGAAGATGGAGCATCTCTCCTAACAAGAATACAAAAATTATTTATCAAATTTATCAAAATCTAAAAAAATACCACGGGATCGATTCTTCTTACAATTTACCTAAAATTCTCCATATTGGCAATTGTTATTATTCTTTTAAACATTAAACGTATTTACAAATATTTGTTTTGAAAAAAGATGTTTTTGATCAGTTTTAGGTGGTTTTATGCCTTTTCATATGTAAGCAATTCTCAGAAAATCAGTAACGGTCAAACAATTTTTATGACTTTATTTTTAATTAAAATCAAATTTGCCATCAATCTAAGGCCGTATCATAAACCCTCTACAACCCAACCCCTCCTCTAGACGGGCTTCGATTTAAAAAATCGCCAAAAATCCATTTTTCAACCAATTTTTGATCTTCTAAAAGCATTGGAAAGAAGAACTTTTAAAATTTTGCAAAATTTTAGGGTTGGAAGTTTGACTTGTTTTATGTGACTTTGCCAATGTTTTTAAAAATGTAATTTTTTTACGGGTCAACTTTGGCTGTGTTTTTTACTAACATTTCCTATATTTTAAGTAAAAAGAAGTATGCAGTAATTTTTCTAGTGCCCCAGACTATGCCTCTACGCATTTTTTTACAATTTTAATGATAATGGTTCCATTTTATAGCAGAAAATGTGAAAACATGCAAAAAATGGAAAAAGTTACTGTAAAAACATGAAAAAATTAGATAGGCAAAATGTAATGATAGGAGGCGGTAGAGTAGGCCAAATACTACCAAAAACAAACATAAACTAAACAAGATAAATGCAAATAAAAATACTAAAAATTAAACAAGAAAAACATAAAACAAGAGAAGTAAAGTTTTTCGTAGAACAAAAGTTGCTCAAAATGACCTCCTGAACACGGGAAAAAAAAATTTTCGAAAAAAATTTGGGCAGTAGAGGGTTAAAGACCAAACAAGAAAATGTAGGAAATTTTCTTAATAAAAAAATATTTGAAAAAAAAAATAGAAATTGCGACTGTATTCAAAAATAAAAATAACTCAAGCTTGAAAACAGTACAACCTATTATAAATTTCTACCAAAATACTATTTAATTGCAAATTTTAGTTTACATAGAAAAATAAGCTAACAGTATCGAAAAAATATTCTTTTTCGATACATGTGCTGAAAGGATGGGCTTTTCAGCACTCAAATGAATGCTAATATAGTACCCGGGCAGACGGTAATAACAAAATTCATGCCATTTCAATAACAAATATTTTTAAAATTACAGAAATTGTTATGGAATCTTCTTGAAAAATCCATTAATAACAATTTATGTTATTATAACAAAATTTGTTATTGGTCTGATATTGGTTGAAATCCAAAACAACTTTGGAATAACATTTCTTGTTATGGATGAATACCGCCAATTGTTATTGGGAGGATCGGATTAGTTGTTAAAATAACAAAAAATAATAACAAAGATTTGTTCGAAGAATGACTAAAAATGTTATTATTTTGTTATTATAATAACAACCGAATGACAAAAAAATCATAACGACGAATAACAAATCTTGTTATAAATAACAAAAAATGTTATTGGCCTAGTATTTTCAAATATCAAAAAATGTTATTCCCAAGTTATTTCCGTCTGCTCGGGTAGTTTCTAATCTAATCTCTAATCAGACCCTAGCGCAGCCAATCTTTCGAAGGGATCCTGGAGAGTGCCTTAGGTTAGATGACGCCTAGCACTCTTCTTGTCATTTATTAACATTTGTAGTGCGCCATTGCATTGAAATGCACTGAAACAACACAAGCGTTAAAGCGGCCAGGCCTACTGCGTAAAGCCGTATCGCAGAGATGACTCGTAATTGGGTTGAGTTTGAGCACTGAGTGTTCGAACAACAACACAATTCAGAATCGACAGGGGAGGAAGAAGCGTGGGGACACACCACCATACGCTCCGAGATTTGGTTGTATTCGTTGGGAGCACCATGCTAAGATGGTTTGGTACTCCGGGACCCTCTGGGATGGGACATTGTATTTCCACGAATGCCCTGGACACTATTTGCCGTGGTTATAGCGCCACAACCCGCTCTTATTTCCGTCTGCTCGGGTAGTTTATGCAAAAAGTTACAAAAAGACAGCAAGAGTCGTACATTTATCCAACGAGGTTCACCGACTTGGATATATGGAAGGATGAAAAATCAACATTTTTTAAAATCCGAAAAAAAACACTCTTTGAATGGAATTGTAAATCGAATGTCCATGCATTTAGTCAATGCACCGTTTAAATTAAATCAATGTTTAAAAGTAATTCTTATCAAAACAAGTGCTGGAAAGTTCATACTTTTAGCATTCAGTTCATTGCTGAATAGTAGAACTTTTTAGCGAGCGAGTTGTGGCGCTATAACCACGGCAAAAAGTGTCCATGGCATTCGTGGAAATACAATGTCCCATCCCAGAGGGTCCCGGAGTACCAAACCTT
The DNA here is from genome assembly GCF_015732765.1 of Culex quinquefasciatus. Classification (NCBI taxonomy): domain Eukaryota; kingdom Metazoa; phylum Arthropoda; class Insecta; order Diptera; family Culicidae; genus Culex; species Culex quinquefasciatus. The sequence goes on along the minus strand of NC_051862.1, from coordinate 211,410,458 downwards.
CTTAGCAGGGTGTTCCCAACGAATACAACCAGATCACGGAGCGTATGGTGGTGTGTCCCCACGCTTCTTCCTCCCCTGTCGATTCTGAATTGTGTTGTTGTTCGAATACTCAGTGCTCAAACTCAACCCAATTACGAATCATCTCTGCGATACGGCTTTACGCAGTAGGCCTGGCCGCTTTAACGCTTGTGATGTTTCAATGCATTCCGATGCAATGGCGCACTACAAATGTTAATAAATGACAAGAAGAGTGCTAGGCGTCATCTAACCTAAGGCACTCTCCAGGATCCCTTCGAAAGATTGACTGCGCTAGGGTCTGATTAGATTAGATTAGAATAGTAGAACTTTTTAGCATTTATTTTGAAAAGTGTTTCTATTCGATTCTGTTGTTTTTGGTAGAGCAAAGTAGGCTGTTTCGTCGTTCGAGAATAACTATTGTAGTTTTAAGACGGAATTACAAAAAAAAAACTGCATGGCAGATTGTTTTGGTTCTTGACTGTTAACCTTATCTCGCCTCCGACCTGTTTGACCCAAAAAAGCCTATTATTCCCAACAACCATTAACCGGGTAAAAGTTGGATCGATAAATTTCATCCATGTGACGTCACATGTGTGGAGTCTCTGCACTTCCTTCCTCCAACACAGCGCTCACTCACTAACTCGTAGTAGTAGACACAACGAACCTTGGAGGCACACTTTTCCGAATGACGTAAAGGAGAAAAGACAGCGCCGGAGTCTCCAACGAGTGGAGAGTGGAGGGCACTTGAGCTCACATCTTTGTGTTTTATGCCATAGACTGAGATTCCAGATGAATGGGTTAAATGTTGGCTTTTTTAAAGTAATTTTGATGAACTCGAGAACTTCAGATAAAATCCACTCAAAATAATTACACGTATAAAAAGAAGATGAAATTTTGTGTAGAGTTTAATCTAAATGATTTAAAATCCTGAACATAACTCTATGAGCTGTGCTCATTTCAGCGCTTTGTCGAGGTCGAGGCCTTAAAGTGCCTCCCATAGACGACGTTTTAAGAAAGAGAAAAGGAGAGACAATTCACGGAAGAGAATGGCGTAGAGCCAGCGTGGCACAAGGATATGCCGAGGCTGAAGGAGATGCTATTGTCGGTTAGCCATGAAAGATGAGAGGCTAGCGCCTGCGGGTCTACCAAGTTTTAGAGGAATTTTCGGTGTTTTCGTCCTGATGTGAAACACCATTAATCTTTGGCGGCAGGGGAAAAGACGGGGAGCGGATATCAAGTGGCTTCATCAATTTTGGAATTTATGAAGCTTTATATTTAAGATTGTTCTTGCACTATTTTAAAAAATTTCATTTGCAATGTCTTGCACATTGCATACGATTTTTTAAGCTTCAGTTTTCTCAAGGGATAAACGGCATTATTGCTGTCTACGCCATTCGTTACGAGATATTGTTAAACGATGCAAGAGAAAGAAAATTGAAACCAGCAGGGTTGCAATTCACAAACTGATTTTTTTTAAACTCTACACAACTCTACAAACATCAAAAATTGTTAGGTTCAAACCTTAAAAACGTTTTAAAAATCATGTGTAAATTTTTTTTAAAAAAATCTACAAACTCTACAATCTCTACAAATTTTATGAAGCTTAAATAGTTGTCAGATAAAAAATCCAACAAAATATAAACTAACAGCTCTGATGCCCTTCCCTTCAAGACACTGGAGTGGAGATGCTGTCAGTTCAAGGCATTGTACTTCAACCTTAAAGACATCGCCTTGGTCGTCGAGTCATCATGTTACAAAACGCATACAACCCATCGTAAAAAAGTGAGCACAGACTCTAGAAGGTGGGGGAGATTCGTTCGTTGAAAGCTTCACAAGAAAATAAAATAATCCTGAATGGCATTTGAGAGTCGGCTACGGTGGGTCGTGGACCGAAGGAGAGTATCATAGTAAAAGTTACGCGCGACATGCGGACTGGCCAACTTTTGGCGCGAGGGTTTTATCCCACGTTGATTAAGAAGATTGGGAAAGATGGTTTATAGTGTCGCCCCTTTTTAAGGGCGATTTAAGCTTGTTTTGGATGTCTGTTGAGAGTTGGGAAAAAAACACAGTCGAGACATGCGTCAGACAATGATGGTGACGACGGTGAAAACGTCGACGGTTTGTCTGCGATTCTGGTTTTAATATTTGCTGAACGTAAGTGGGTCATGATGTCATGATGTTTGCTTATTTTGAAATTACTCCATAACTTCTACAAACCTAACTAACTCTACAATCTTCAACTATTGTAAGAATTATTTAAGAATTTTATTTTCTTCAAGGTCTCCAACCTTCACAAACTCTACAAACTTTCAAAACTCTACAAACTTACAATTCTATGCAATTTATAAACTCTACAAACTCTACAAACACTATAAACTCTACATACTCTACAAACTTTACAAACACTACAAACTCTACAAACTTTACGAACACTCTCTGAGCTCCATAAACTCTTCAACTCTACAGACTCTACAAACTTCATAAAAGACCATTTATTGTCAAAACCTTCATCCTAACTTCACCAAATCATGCTAGCAAATTTACACATCCTCCGATCTAGAACCGGCTTACGTCAGCGTCGACGAGATTACCAACTACAAATTGGACTTCGACTCTACATCGAATCCGTAACCTTTCCACGGCACGGTTCAGCGCGATGTCACACAGCGGTTCGCCTCGCTCATCGTAGTCTGCAAAGTTTTGGCATATGAGAAAGCTCACCCCCCTTCCCCCCTTTTCCCGGTAGCGGTTAGCAGCAGTTGTCGAATGGATTTATTACTCTCCAGAAGTTTTGTAAAAGTTAATCTATTTCGTGAAAACTTTCCTAAGGATATAACGATATTGGTTGTAACGAAAGTTGGGGGAGCTTTTCCATCGTGGGGAATGTTTTGTCTCAAATGAATATTTTATTGGTTTCGATTTAATAAAACATAAACTGTAATTTTTCAGTCGCCGTCCGGCTTCCGGCTGGCTCTGCGAACAAGACAGGAAGCATATCGATGTTCAGCATCTCCGCTTTTATCTTCAGGGTGGGTTAGTCTATGTTTTAGTGCCAAGCTGATTTTCACAGAGAAAATATAAAAAAAAACAAATTTTACAAATTCTACAAATTCTACAAATTTTACAAATTCTACGAATTTTAAAAATTCTACAAATTCTACAAGTTTTACAAATTCTACAAGTTCTAAACATTCTACAAAATCTGCAGATTCCAAAAATTCTACCAATTCTACAAATTCAACAATTTTTACAAATTCTACAAATTCTACAGATTCTTCAATTTCTACAAATTCTACAATTTCTACAAATTCTACAAATTCTACAAATTCTACAAATTCTACAAATTCTACAAATTCTACAAATTCTATAAATTCTACAAATTCTACAAATTCTACAAATTCTACAAATTTTACAAATTCTACAAATTCTACAAATTCTACAAATTCTACAAATTATACAAATTATACAAATTCTACAAATTCTACAAATTCTACAAATTCTACAAATTCCACAAATTTTACAAATTCTACAAATTCTACAAATTCTTCAAATTCTACAAATTCTACAAATTCTACAAATTCTACAAATTCTACAAATTCTACAAATTCTACAAATTCTACAAATTCTACAAATTCTACAAATTCTACAAATTCTACAAATTCTACAAATTCTACAAATTCTACAAATTCTACAAATTCTACAAATTCTACAAATTCTACAAATTCTACAAATTCTACAAACTCTACACAGTATCTTTGAAGTATAATTTCAAATGAAATCAACATCGAAAGTCTTTCAACTTGCTGAAAATCATACTTTTCACTGTCTCCGATCGTTGCCGGTAGCCTCTGGAATGACTGGAACTTTGCCAAGTGCTCTCCACTTATTTCCCAGCTGGTTTTCTCTAGTGGTTGCTGAACTTGAAGCCATTCCAGGCTTACGATTCCCTCTGAATAGCATCGAACAAAACTCGAATGGGGTCCGGGATTGCCAACTGTTTGTGAAGCAAGTGAAAATGAATGATGTTCAACTTGGAGAGCGAGCGAGAGAAGAACGCACCGCTGTAATTACAGCGAGTGGTGCCGGGGAAAATGGTTCAATTAATTATTCTGGCTGGTTGTGGCGGGAACCCCCGGAAAACGAAGACAAACAAAGTGGACATGACCTTTCCGATACGGACGGGGAAAATGGTGCACTTTGTCGAGTACTTTCGCAAGAATGCCGGATGATGGTGGTTTGGCTTTTCGGTTCTCGGAAACCGTCTGTTTCAATATTGATGAAAGTTGTTTTACTGAAATCCATTTCTGCGCAGTAAAAATTGTTAATCAGCTAGATATCAAACGGGACATTTATTTTTCATGAAGTTCTATAAAGTTGTTCTCTACACCACTATCTTTATCGAACTCTATACAATCAGTTTTTGACCGTAGCAATCCAGGGTTTCGTTTTAGAGAATCATCATTAAATTGGGTTTTTAAGGATTCTTTTACAAGAACTCTCCAAAAACCACAAATAAGCGATAATTGGACTCTTCTGCTCAATTTGGAGATCAGATTCTGATTTGTCAGGAAAAAATACACGGAGAAAACATAAAAAATGGACAATCTTCGAATTTCATTAGGGTGGTTTAATACACTTTTATAATGAAAGTTAGACACTTTCAAACGAAAATATCTAGAGTTTAAAGAAAAATACCCTTAAGGTTTTTTCAACGTTTGTAGTGCTAAATCTATTCTTTCGAATGCATCTTGGTGCGCAAAATTTGGTCATAAGTCACCAAACGAAAATGTTTGGTTAATAGATCTCTGAATGTAACCTGAACATCACTTTTCTATAAAACTGAATTGCTACTTTAAAAAACTGATTTTAAAGGGTTTGCTCTGATGCTATTGACATGCCCAAAAAAAATTTAGAAGAGAAAAAAAATATAACTTTTTCTAAAACACCCTAATTTTGAAAAAAGCCAAAAGATCTCTTTTCAATTTGCAGCAACTCCTCTGAACTAACGCAAAAACGGTAAAATTCACAAATTTGTAACGGCGGTTTTTCATTACTAAAAAATCAGCCCAATTGAAAATTTAACAGTCCAGTTCGATTTGGATTTCATTTAGAATAGTTAAGCCCTGGAATAGACGGCGAAAAGTCAATTTTGACCACTCTGTTGGTATCATAACATTAGGGTTTCCATTAGCCTTTTGAAAGATTATTCTATTATCTATAATAGAGTAATTTATCTTGATTTGATATCATACGTAACAATTTCATAATAACGTTACAGTTTTTGTTCTAATGGAAGCAACAGTACAGCCATGACGTTCAGTTGGATAGCTACACTTTGCTTCCTTTCCTGTGTAATTTCCACAACCCATTCACCAGTACTTTACAGTGCTGCGTTGATTCGCTATCTGGCAGAACATCATCCATATGGAACTTTTGACTGTTGGTTCTATAAACTTTCCAAATTTCCTTTGGAAACTAATATGTTGTATAAGATTGTAACATCAGAAGAACTGGCCTCGATTCCGATTCGTGTGCTGTGCCTTTCTGAAGCAGCCAAGTTTGATCATCATCCCCAGCTGCTGTTTATCTTCTGCGATGACTGGACTCAGCAGTTCCTTGAATCATTGCACAACTTCCTGGTACATTCACGTTTCAAGGCATCCCTCAAAATCATCGTATTTTACGAACATCTGTACGTTAAACAGCTGGTTCTGATTCAAACGGCGTTCACCTACTCTAACCTGTTCAACGTGATTTTCATCCGAACGGATCGCCTACAGGTGCACTACTACCTGGTGTACAAGAAGCGGTTTGTATCGTCTCAAGGGGCGGTACCGTACGGGGAACTGTTTCCCGATCAGTCCGCGGATCTCGCCGGGCGCGAGATGTACTTGTCCACTTCACGTAACGATCCGGATCAGCTGGTGTCTACGCCGAAACGACTGTTCAAAGGTCGTGTTTACGAGTGGGTTTTGAATACGGTTGAGCATTACAATGGAACGGTGGTGATTCATAGGCTTGCGCCAGAGCACAACTTGTACGTGCTAAATTCAACGCATCTTTACCCATTTTGTCTGGAGATGATGTCTTTTCTGGATACTAAGGACACCTTCCTATTGTCGGCGTATCCGGACAGGTTTTTGGTAGCTGCACCCGCTGGGCGAAGGTACGAGATTCGGGAAGTGCTTTTCATGCCGTTTTCCCCTGCACTGTGGATCCTAATAATCACACTGGGAGGGTTCTTCTACGCTTCATTGATGCTGTTACCACGTTTATTCAAGAACGATATCTTGAACATTGCGATTGTGATTCTAAGCTTCTTGCTGTGCAGTGCGTACGAGGCCAAAATAATCACCTTCATGATAAACGCGCCCTACGCTGCGAATCCGCGAACTTTCGAAGATCTTCTCGAAGGTGGAATCACGATTAACATGTCAACACGGACTTCAATCGAACTGCTCGGCGATCCTAAATACGAGCAAGTCTTCAAGTACAGTCCGGGGATTCCCGCCATGAGGTATCATCCCAAGATGGGATACTACGCCAGATCGAACGATATACGGCTGGGAATCGTTGATCCGGTGAATTACGACCTGCGAACGAAACGTAGTATGTTGGTGATCCTTGATCGATTTCCGCTGGGAAGCTTCGTTCACTTTTACTACGTAGGACCTACGAGTCCTTTGAGGGACAAATTTCAGCGCACGGAGTTGGTATTCTACGAGGCTGGTTTGATGGACTTTTGGACGAGAAGGATATTCCGGGAGTATTTTGGAATAAAGTACAGCCGCATTGTTGAGGATGGGAACGGACCAGAGGATGAAACGCTAGGGATGATACATCTGGTACCAATCTTCAAAGGAATGCTAATCGGGTTAGGTTTGGCAACACTGGTTTTTGTTGGTGAGGTGTGTTTTTATTTAAAGAAAATTGAATTAAAATTTGTCAAATGTTTGAGAAGATTTAAAAGTAATAAAATATTGAGTCTGAACTAAACTTAATACCGAAAATAACTGCTGATTATGATCTCCAAATCTTCGTAAGTGTTTCACCCTTAACCCGAACCTCAAATCTCCCTCCACGCTATACCCAGAAATTGAACAATGGAGAAAGTTTAGCCCAGATAGGCCGTAAAGTTGTGCCATAAAGTGCCCACCCTTAACTGATGTTGAAAGGAGGATGGACGATAAAGCCTCACCGAGATGGACCATTATCCTTCCTCCACCGCCTCTCATCTCGTCGATAAATTGGTCATAATTTTCCCCCGGATTGACGAGATGACCTCCGGCACCACACCCTTGAATGGAGCACATTACACTTGTACGTGGTGGTCGTGTAATGTGTAATTATTGGTCACTGTGTGCACAGCTCAGCATGTTGTCATAAGTATTGTTAGTTGTGACCGCAGGCGAAAATTGTCGATAATTTTACGATTGTTCCCATCATGATGGGATTAATTGCTTACCTTTCATGGCGATTGATTGGCGTAAATAGGTGAAAACCACAATCCATTTCGGTTGCGAGATTAAATCCACTTGAGTAGAAGGAAAACGTTTTGTGTTCAGGTTTAGTGAACCCGAACAAAAGTTAGCACGAATTAGTAACAATTTGTGTTCCTTTTGAAATGTATCCTTATTTACATTTTAAACTGGAAGCATTAACTTTCTGTAGAAACATTTCACAATCTTTAAAATTTGATGAAAATATTTGTTCAGTTTTAACATAGTGTGTTATTTTATCTATTTTTTTTCAACAGATTTTGTTATTTTACTCACACTCTCATACTCCTCACATTGACATGAAATCCCTTCTGCCTGTCACTTTTTTTTGTGCTCTCCTCGTTTAAAACTGGTCAGCTGGGGCACCTTTACAAAAGGGAGTTGACTTACAGTATTATCTCTTTCCAAGCCCTTCTGACCCCCCCCCCATAATGCTTGTGTGAACGAGTTTTTCAGTTATTAAATTTTTAATCAGGGTGACACATTGTCACCGGACGGCTTCGAGGAAGAAGAAAGGGAAACATGTGTTTCACAAATTGACGTAATTTTTTTCTAGTCAGAGCTTAAGATTAACTTTTTTTTATTTCAGATTTTTACATCAAAACTATGGGAACATGAAATTGGGGACAAAAAAAAAAGAAAAAAAACGTAGTTAGTTTGGACTTTGTTTCCTGATTCTGCAAAAAGCATCGTCAAAGGAAACTCTAAGGTTAAAAAAAGCTTACGATAAGGATAATCGAGGGCTTTTCAGGCGTGTCGAAGAGAACGTGGTCTTATCGTACACGATGGCAGGGATATTGGAAATTCACAGCTAAAAAAGTAGTAATCCAGCTGCGTGTAAAAGGCCTGGGTGTAAATTAAATATTGCATTTTTTATGCAATTTTATGTGATTTTACACCCTGAAATATGTAGCCCATCAGTATGGGAAACCTACTTGACCGAAATGTCAAGCTCATATATGCGTTCATCCTATCCGTTCTTCATCGGTCTGATGGCCGAGCGGGCTAAGGCGCCAGTCCTTACTGTTGGTGCTGGGTTTGAATCCCGTCGGTTGCAACTAGGTAGTGTTTGCAAAAATTGTACATGCAGTGTGTAATATTAAGTGTTTATTTTGACGAAGGTGATGTGCATGCTTTTGCATGCGATTTTACCATCGGATTTTTTGCTGTGTTCTGAAAGTTGAACGCTCCACCGGGCTCGGTTCTGATGGGTAGTTTGGAATCGGACAGCGTTGTTTGATCGTTGTGAAAAAAGACAGGTTTGAGATTAAATTTCTGTTTTTTTTTTAGAGAAAATGGGACCATCAGAAGTGACACAAACATCATTTTTAGGAATTTTTGATAAAAGTACTCATAAAGAGGTTAACAAATTTGTCAGTACTTTACTTGAACTTGACTTTCCAAATAGTCTTTCTGCACCTAGTCTAGGTCCGGGTCTTTGAAATTACTCATACAAATTCTTTTAAGCATTTTAAAGTTTTCACTTGAATGTTCTTTTGTCAGAGTGTAGCAATTTCAACCCATAAGAACTCATTTGTATTTCTTAAACCATTTTTTAGCTCAATTTTTTATAACTTTGATAACCCATAATCTAAATTCTACAAATTTGAGCAGAATACACTCCATTTGGACTTTGTCCTAGCCAAATATCAGGCTTGATTCTTAAATTTGGAAAATATTTTTATCGAAATAAAATCACAAAAGCTTCATTTTTTCACATTGAAAGTCGAATCAATAGATTTCTAGATATCATCAGCTGTGTTCCAAAGAAAAAACTAATTATTATTCATAAATTTTAAGCTTGAAGAGGCAATATCTTGAAACCAGCAGTCCGATCAAAATATGTTTGAAAAGGAAAAATGTAGAAAAATTCAAATGAGATCGATTTTTATACAAAAGATAAGATACCATTAAATTTTATTAAAATTTTGTTAGAATTACAATTAATCTACAAAAAACAGCTGAAAAATGGTACCAACCCTTAATCGGCAATAAAATTGTCAAAAAGTTCTGTTTAAATAATTCATTTGCGTAAATCACATCCCCCGTCACTTCCAGGAACATAAATTCCTTCGTCAGCACCCTCACTAACAACGACTCAAAATCATAAAGTTCGGAACGTCTCTTTCTGTGCCCCTCATTTTTTTCTGAAACCGAAAAAAAAAATCCAAAATGAAAAACAAAAACAGCAATAGGAAAAGTTCGTGCGCTTTTTCCACTCTCTCTTTCCAACTGAACCTCGATGGTTCCGCGAAAAGAAAAAAACTCTAATTTTGTTTGTGCTGCGCCTTTTGGCTGGTTTGCAGAAAACTTTTGCCCGCGCGATCAAATCATGCCGGGGCAATTTTTCAGTTCACTTCAACGCTTGTTTGAGTTTGGGGAACACCTTAAGGTTTGCTGCAGACGAAGGTCCTTCAGGATACGCAAGGAAATAACGATGGAATAAATTTAAACCGACGAAAAGGTACAGTCGCGCTTTGAGAGTCTCACGAATAATTTATAAAAAAATTTCGACGAAAACAAAGCAGCAGTGTGTGCGCGCAGAAATCAGGATAATTAAATGCAAATTTATTTATTTCGTTTATTTCGTCAGTTTCGAGCAGTTTTTTGACTTGAAATTCCATCAGCTTCAAATTTCCAACGCGCAAATGAAAAGCACCGAAAATTTGGATTCTATTCAGCTTATCAAAAACGAATCACAGCACAGAAGTAACTTTTGCATCCCCACTTTGCACTGGGGGAGGGGAAAATTTCGTGGGAAAAACAAAAGCTCGCCGGAAAAGTGACTTCTCGTATCAAGAAGGGAAGGAGGGTGCCGTGCCCGAAAAAGTCCGATCGATTTTAATTTTCAGCTCGATTTAAATCTGGTTGGGTGAAACAGGATAACAAGTTTTTCCGGATTCGATTGTGATTTTGGCACCCAGCAATTGACACCCTTGACACGGTGGGAGGTGGGAGTTGATTGAAAAAAGTTCTGGTAAAGTTGCTGATTCGAAGTTTGTCGATACATAACTGCTGTTATGTGAGTTACATGAAGACACAAATAATTATAAAGTTTGATTTATTAACAAATATTTTATTTTCGAACCTAGGCAGGTAAATAAATCTGGAATAGTTTAAATTGTGTTTTTGTCGAAAACTTCAGAAGAAAATTGGTAATAAACAGTCGGTCATTGGTAGACAAAATTATTTGAATTGTATTTTAGATTTCACAAAAGTGTAATTTCAGAAAAAAATAAACAATGAAGCATGGGTTCCAAAAAATAAAAATAAAATAATATTACAATCTACCACACATAGCTTTATAAAATATTATAAAATGTTTGAAAATAGTTTACACTTGATTTAAAATTCTTTACTTTTTTATGATTTGTTTTAAATTTCACACAATTTGCTTATCAAACACTCAATTTCAGAATGTTTCTTTTTAATGTGTACAGCTTGTTAGCTTTTCTGCCTTTCTTCAAACTTATAAAACGTTTAATAACCTTTTCTCCAACACATACTGCAGCACAACAGATCCATCCGATCAAAATTACGTACCAGGCCGGAGCCATTTCATCAATTCCAAGAATGCCATCGTCTTCGGATCTCTTCAGAGATACTCCAGCTTTAAAGCCTTCCATTCGCGCGCGCAACCGATAGATGTGCATCACCTGGTCCATCCAGAACCGGCTCAGTCCAACCTCGAAGACGATCCGCTGAGTGCGCTTGAACTCCTTCGCCAGCGGACTCCGCTGGGCCATGTAGTACTGCCGGATGGCGAGTCCCAGATGGTAGTCCTTCAGTATGATGAATCGTCCGGCACGGTTATAGATATGTCTGGAAATACTGATGATCAGCTTGAGTAAGTTTTCCTCCCCGATAACCGCGTACTTGAAGATCTCCGAAACGTTACGGGTTGTCACAGTTTGCATCAAACTCTGCAGCTCGGCATTGTTGTTAAAGGTGTACTTGGAGTTGCCTTCGATGTAACGAACTTTGATTCCTAATCGTTCGAGATCGTCCAGGTCACGAGGGTCTGACATGTACGGATAGCTGGTCATCAAGGCGATGATCTTGGTCTCGTATGCTTGGAGCAAGATGAAGAAGAGGATTGAGAGTATGAGGATGAGCAGCTTCTCCGGCTTTCCAGTAAGGTGGAAGCTTCTTCTTTCAATTCCACTCAGAGCAGCCAGTATTGGGTCGTTGATGAAGGTGTCCGCGTAGAACAAAACTAGTGCCCAACAGGCAACGAAAAGTAGGGCCAGCATCACCCACACGTGCGGGTGAAACGGAACGATGAAAACTTCGAGCGGGGTCAATCTTTGACCGCCCGGGACCATAATGGCCGAACGATCCGGTTCCACTCCATCGATGAAGAAGTATTTCATTCGAGTGGCATACGTAGGATCCAGACAGATGTCGTACATTGTTTTGTTCTTGAACTGATATTGCCGCTTGAAAGCACACTCAGCACTTGAGTAATGGCTGCAATCAATGATACTAAGCATTATTGAACCGTTCAAATGTAGAACCGTAGACTTGATCCACGCGAGGTCGCGACCAATAATTCGATATCGAGGAAAGACGGTCGTTTCCGGCTTTGGATCTGTCATGGATATTGCGACCTGTCGTCCGTTCAGGTTGCGGGCCTGCTCCACAAACAGCTTTGATGGTGAAATTTCGAGGTTCCGTACCAGAACCAGTTCTTGCTTGAAGTGCAACACGTACATCAACAGGTTCTCATCCAAATCGAGAAAAACCGTATTGATGAGCATGAGCCTCTTGAACACGTTTTGCATCAGATAGAATGCATCCCGACTTTTGCATTGATGAACCACCAAGAATCTAGTCTCAACCGACACATTGGCGTACTTGAGATGTTCCCAGTCGTTCCTCCGACCACAAACCAGGCAGCGAATCACGATCAGCGATGGAGCGTGCTCGAGGGGATCCACCACAGTCATACTGGTCGTGCTCATGACCTGGCGGGGGATGTTTCGAAGGTGTGGAGCTTGCAGGAGTGCGCTAACGAAACTATCGTCGGCTGCTTCCAGGTTGTAGATCCACCAGGTGAAGTGTCCACCATGGTCGTCCGCGATGGATCGGATTACATTTGTTGTGAAGTCAACGGCTAAGTGCTGTTGGGTGACGATTTCCAAAATCCAGAAGATTGGCAAGAAAAAAGAGAGTAACATGTTGAAGGTTGATGTCAGTTATGTGAGAGCATGGACTGAGAATAAAGGCGGCACTTAAATTCAAGCCTTTGTTTTTGACAGTAATGCATTAACGGAAATTCTACGTTTAGTTCAACGCTATAATGGACAACTTTCAATACAATAACCACCTACGGTGTACATTTTTTTTTGTTTGATGGACAATAGCACCCGTTTTCCATTTATACGGGTTATTATACGGGTATTCCATGGATCTTTCCTACTACCAACTATTTTTTTGTCTATGGGTATCATCTCTATGCCAAGTTATGTTGATTTGGACGTTCGAGTAAAACGGTTTGATGCAGCGTTTTTAAGCTCAATTCTCTGCTGGAACTATAAAAGTCAATCATGTTTAGTCACATTGTTTTGCTGCTCTACTACTTGTGTGTAATAACATCCCAGGAGTACTTGGCCATCGAACTCACGCTCAAGGTGATTGAATCCATTGCGGATAATCATGGTGGACACTTTACCTGGTGGATCTACAACTTGGAAGCAGCGGATGATGGCTTCGTTACGGCACTACTGGAAGCACCCCACATTCGAAACATACCTCGCCAGGTCTTGAGCACGACCAGTATGACTGTCGTTAATCCTCTCGAGCACGCTCCTTCGCTGATCGTGATTCGTTGTGTGGTTTGTGGTCCTCGAAATGACTGGGAGCATTTGAAGTATGCTAATGTATCGGTTGAAACTAGGATCTTGGTGGTTCATCAGTGCGAAGGTGACAAGCAGTTTGAGTGGATGTTTAGTTTGTTTGAAAAGTTAAAGCTGGTGAATACTGTATTTCTGGATTTGGAAGATAATATGATTGTTTATGCGATGGTTTTCAAGCGGGAACTGGTCGTGATCAGCAACTTTGAAGTACCTCCATCGGAGTTGTTTGTAGATCACGCACGGGACCTGTACGGTTACAGAATATCGGTTTCGATGTCAGATCCAAAGCCGGAGACGACGATCTTTAAAAAGTTTAAAAAAGTTATTGGTCGTGACTTTCAGTGGATAGAACAAACTGCGGATCATTTGAATGGATCGGTGGACATAAAAATCATCGATTGCTCGCGTCTCTCGACTGCAGAGTGTAGCTCCAAGAGGATGTATCAGTCGAATAAAAAGCAACACGACATCAGTCTGGATCCTTCGTATGCCACTCGAATGAAGTACTTTTTCATCGACGGTGTGGAGCCGGATCGATCGGTTATTATGGTTCCGGGTGGTCAAAGATTGACTCCACTCGAAGTGTTTATCGTGCCATTTCACTTGTATGTTTGGGTAATGCTGACTTTGCTAGTCATTGCTTGCTGGACACTTGTTTTGTACTACGCGAACACCTTTATTAACGACCCGATACTGGCTGCCCTGAGTGGAATCGAGAGGAGGAGTTTTCATCTTACTGGGAAGCCAGAGAAGATGCTCATTTTAATACTCTCAATACTATTTTTCATCATGCTCCAAGCATACGAGACCAAGATCATCGCCATGATGACCAGCTATCCGTACATGTCAGACCCTCGCGACCTGGAAGATCTCGAGCGTTTTGGGATCAAGGTCCGCCACATCGAAGGCAACTCCAAGTACACCTTCAGCAACAATGCCGAGCTGCAGAGTTTGATGCAAACTGTGACAACCCGTAACGTTTCGGAGATCTTCAAGTACGCGGTTATCGGGGAGGAAAACTTACTGAAGCTGATCATCAGTATTTCCAGACATATCTATAACCGCGATGGACGGTTCATCATACTGAAGGACTACCATCTGGGACTCGCCATCCGGCAGTACTACATGGCCCAGCGGAGTCCGCTGGCGAAGGAGTTCAAGCGCACTCAGCGGATCTTCTTCGAGGTTGGACTGAGCCGGTTCTGGATGGACCAGGTGATGCACATCTATCAGCTGCGCGCACGATTGGATGACTTTAAAGCTGGAGTACAACTGGAACGCTCCGAAGGCGATGGAAATATTGGAATTGACGAAATGGCTCCGGCTTGGTACGTTATTTTCATTGGATGGCTCTGCAGTGCTGCAGTTTGCATCTTTGAGGTTATCTACAGGCGTATTAGTTACTGGAAGATTGATAATAAAATTTAAAAATTGTACACAATTCTTCAATCTTCATCGATCACTGACAAGATTAAAAAAAATGCCAAGCATATTTCCACAATCTCACGCGTTACTCAAACTACTCGAAACCAAACCACGCACTCACACATCTATCCATCGGTTCAACACTCCAGCGTGTGTAGAGTGTAAAATCAATTTGCTGTAAGCTCCAGGCATGGCAAATCCGCTCACCAGCGCCGACCGCCGCTGAGGCTATCATTTTGCCTACCCTCTGCTTGAATCCGAACCAGGGCAATACTTCGCGTGTTTGCACAGACAACACAGAACGACGACGGTGGTGACCACGAGTCTTGGTGGTGGCTTACCACGGTGACACTAACTCCTGATGCTGCTTCTATAGTTTGCAATGTTGTAGAGTCATTTTCGAGCGCTCTACACTCTGGATAGCTGCTGGAACTCCGAGCTTCCGCCCAGGGAAAAAAGTACGACGAGGACGGTATATGGCGATACCCGCGAATAGTGGGAATAGTTATGGCTACTTTCCCGCGGGCACCATCCGGAGTGGCTTCGGGACAGAAACGAGGATGATGACGAGGACTTGTTTGTAGGGTAGCTGTGAAGAATAGTGGGACGGAGTTGGTCTGTAGTTCTGTGTAGCATTATGATGTTATGCTTATTTTGAATCAAATTATTATGAAAATGAGAAAATTTTGTTTTATTTGAAATTAATTGAAAATGTTAAAAACACGTCGATTTTTTTAAAATAATTTTCTGCAACACAAGAACAGTTGTCAGCTCAAACCCTGCCTAGACAACGCCGGAACTGGCGGTCATCCGATCCAGACCAGAACCAACAAGGGCTCTTAAAGTACTTCAGCGAAAGATAACTGAACCACTCAGTGGGAGGGTACAAGACTTAGGCGTTGACTGTCGAAATGTTTATACATATTTAATGCACTAGCACCACAAGTGTAGCGGGGGAAGGAACCTTAATGGAAATTCATCATTTGGCTTGGAGGTGCCGCTGCCAGGGCGCGAAAATCGTCTGCGCTAAGTGGGTTCGGAACAAGTCGAACGACGACCCACATGTACTCCGGTGGTAAGGTACGTGGATGGATTTTTGAGTGGTTTTATGTGGTGGTGGTTTTCATGGTTCATGCTTTTTCGATACGTGTACTCCTCTTAGCATGATGATTGTGTTCGGAGGAAAATTTCCGCCGGATCGATTCGCGTGATTGTACTTTTGGTTGCTCGTGAGAAATTCCCGGGAACTTTGGGGAAAATATGCACGAACATAAATTGGAGCTCAACGTTCTGGCAGCGTGATATTGACACCTCGTGGAATCAACCTTTCCCCCTTGATGCTTCTTTGTGCGAGGAGGGAGGGGAAATTTCTTCGGAAATGTGAGGTTCCGAGCTTGTTGTGATATTGATCCCAATCTTGATATGAAATGTTTGCTTTTCGTAAGACGTGGGAAATTATTTTAATCATATGTGAAATTATTTTGCGTTTATTATTTGCCATGTTTAATCAGTATGTCTTATACTTCATTTAAGCAACAATTTCTTAAAAACGAAACCATGACGTTACTTAATCCACCCTTAGGTGGTTGGCGCCTTCCTCACATTTAAATGGTGCTATCCAAAATGCAAAAAGTGCGTAAATAACACTTAAGTGCTTATAACTTTTGATAGGGTTGTCAGATTTTCAATGTTTTGGATGCGTTGGATAGCTCTTTTGAATACCTATCCAACGATAGGTAGCATTAGAGATCCGGACAACGCTTTCATCAACATATCTGAGATCCGGCCTCCAAAAAGCGTATAAATAACACTTAAGTGCTTATAACTTTTGATAGGTTTGTCAGATCTTCATTGTCTTGGACGCGTTGGGAAGGTTTTTTAAATACCTTTCTGAAAATGTATAGATGACGGGTTTTCTTACAAAAACCACCCTTTTTACAATCTTCCGGACTTTTGTTAAAATCGTTTTTTTAGCATAACTTTTGAAGTACTTTACTAAACTGCATAATTTTTAATAGCGACTTATGGGACCCCAAGACGGATCGAATGACGTTAAAACGGATAAAATCGGTTCAGCCAATTTTGAGATAATCGAGTGACAAATTTTTGATCAACATCCCACCACACTCACAGACATTTGCTCAGAATTTGATTCTGAGTCGATAGGTATACATGAAGGTGGGTCTAGGAGGTCTAATTGAGAAGTTCATTTTTCGAGTGATTTTATAGCCTTTCCTCAGTAAAATGAGGAAGGCAAAAAGAACCCCGTCGCGTGCTTCATGTACGAAAATTCTAATTTATATTTCTTTAATTTTTTAAACAAATTTTGTAGAAATAAATCGATAATTATAACTTAAAAATCTCAAAAATTAGTTGTGACAAGTTTAACATATGGATAATTCTCCGCCAACTCACATAGCCGTTGCCCCGACCCCTCTTCGATTTGCGTGAAACTTTGTCCCAAGGGGTAACTTTTGTCCTTGATCACGAATCCGAGGTCCGTTCTTTGATACCTCGTAAAGGAGGGGTGGCACGACCCCTTTAATTTTTGAACATGCGAAAAAAGAGGTGTTTTTCAATAATTTGCAGCCTTAAATGGTGATGAGATAGAAATTTGGTGTCAAAGACGCGCGATTTAATGGCGTACTGAGAATTCCGAAAAAAAACGTATTTAACGGAAAATGGGACTTAAAACTTTTTGAGTGTTTTTTCGATGAAAAATACGTTTTTTCGGAATTCTGAGTACGCCATTAAATCGGGCGTCTAATTTTACATAAAAGTACCTTTGGCACCAAATTTCTATCTCATCACCATTTAAGGCTGCAAATTGTTGAAAAACTCCTCTTTTTTCGCATGTTCAAAAAAGGAAGAGGTCGTACCGCCCCTTCGTCACGAGATATCAAAAAATGGACCTCGGATTCGTGATCAGGGACAAAAGTTACCCCTTAGGACAAAGTTTCACGCAAATCGAAGAGGCGACCTCTTTTCGATTTGCGTGAAACTTTGTCCTAAGGGGCAACTGCTGAGTGAGTTGGCGGAGAATTTCCCTAATACTTCACCGGAGATTCAGGAATTCCCGGGATTTTTTTTCTTGGGATGGGAAATTGGACACTCTAGTTCACAGAAAAAAATCATGGTAATATGTTTATGTTTATGTTTATGTCAGAAAAAATGTGTAATTTTACTTCTGAAAATATGTAATTTTACCACTTTTCTCTTGTAATGTTGCTTTTTCAGTCTGAATTGAGGTAAAATTACATCATAAAAGAGGTAATATTCAACCTTCCAAAATTACACCTTCAAAATTTACACAATTTTTGTCTGTGTTTCCAACAAAACAATTTTGTAGCATGATTCAAGAAATTTCAAAATATACTTAGATAATTGTTCTACTCAAAACGCTGACCTGATGCTATTTTTGATTTTTGTTTTTAAAAACATGAAATTTTGAAACTTAGTTTAGCTGTTCTAAGTGTAAAATTGTCCAAAGAATCCGACAATGCAGTCCAATTTCCGATTCGAACTTATTTACATTGAGAAATTTATGACACTTTGAGAGTATTTGAATGACCCTAATTATCAATGTTTTCATGATTTTTTTTTACTGCATTTTTGTTACAAGAAAACATGATCTAAAAACAAAACAAAAAAAATTAAATTACAGATATATTTAGAATGACAAAAAGTTAAAAATACTCAGAGGAAGCTTAGAGAAACCAATCTTAAAGCAAACCAATTTTCCACCAAACCCACAGCTGACAAAACTGCAGTTTCAACAAAAGATCTTCTCCGAACCGTTCTCGAAACTAGGCTAAGACCCTTGGGGAGCAGGGCCTTTCACCGCAGCAACAAGAGGCTTTCCCACAAAAAAGCAGGAGGGAGAGAGGGATAGAAAATGATTTCCTTCTCGTGCCTCATTTTCCAAAACCAGACGCATCAACGTCGACAAATGCATGGTTAAGGTTGGGACAGAATAATGTGCCTCAAATGCTGCAAAGACCTTTTTAAATGTTTTTTTTGTTCGTTTTTATTTAGAGGTTTGCCGAAATTCGATCAAAATATTCAAAAAGTTAGTAGTGACAATTCTGTTCCCTCCTTAACCATTACAAAACCACAATTTTGTGCGCTTGTGATTGTCACAAAAGAGCGCCTTGCCGGTGCAGCGCGAGGGCTTACTTTTGCGCTCCATTGACAAACCGGAAACAGGAAGACACAACGAAAAGCTTCTTCTTGCGAGGTGCTTAGTGTTGTAAGTGTGTGGGTTGCTTGTGAGTGCAATGTGGTAAACGATGGAAGGCTTCTGTTGTGTGATAGAGCACGTGCGGCAGAGTAAAATGTTTGTCGTCAGGGGTTTGAAGTAGGTACAGCTGAGATGCACAGGAAAGATGTTTTCACCGGGGAAATCTAAAGTATTTGCGGTTTGGCAGGAAGTTTTATGCGTTCTCGAAATGCATCGGAAAACATTGTGGTTTGAAGCTTTGTTTGGTGATTCTGAAGGTATACTTATATTAAATTGCATTGAAATGTAATCATTATTTAAAAAAAGGAAAAACGTTTAAAAAATCAATCTAGAAAGTGCATTTAAACTTTTCTAAACAAACTAAGAACTTCCTTTTACAAAAAAGCTCGTAACCACCAATATGTAAATTAACACCTTCCAGGTCTCCACATTTCGACCTATAATCCCTTCCTAATCCAGGCTACAAATTTGCATATTACTTTGGCACCAGGGGCAAAGTCGGGAACCCCCGTCGTTAAAACTGCATCCGAAATCGCCAAAGTGGCTGCCAGTTGGCCTACCCAGTAGCAGCCAGTGCTGCCGGCCATGTGGCCTAGTTTTTGGGGAGCCCTTTTATTGCACGCCCTTGGAACAAAACTATCGTCGAGGAAATAAAATATCGTTTTGCCTCTTTTTTTTCGAAGCCGTTTGCGTGTGGCGTCAATGGCGACAATGTGGTGGCCAAAAATGCTAGGCTGGCGATGGCCACTTTTAATCTAGATTGTACGTAACCAGACTTTTGTGGTGCCAACGTAAAAGCTGAACTCGATGACGACGGCGAAAAGTGTGCCTGCCGTCAATGGTGGTGCTCGAAGAAGAAGGGGAAAAATAAACAAAAATGAAGGAAAAAAAATCTAGTGGGAAAAAATAAACTGGAAAATGCTGAATGAAAGTTATTAATAGAGTCTTTCTTTGGCTTTATCGTACACCTTCGACTCGTAGTATGAATAGTAGAAACCACCAACTCTTTTTTATTCTTCATTCACCACCACACCAGGTCAAACCCCGTTGAACGACTTCTCAGCTAATTCATGAAAACTTCCGAGTCACGCGACTTGCGACAACAATGTTTACTATTTCTTCCTTCTGCTTCTACCTCTTTCTGGAAAATGTTTGTTGGAAGTGCTTGGGCTCTCGAAGGTGGTTGACTTTTCAACCGGGAGGATAAAAGGGTTATGTAAGATCGGATTGACTTTTTGGCTTCAGAAAAACTGAAAGCAACATCGATTTTGGGCTGAATTCTTTTAATTCACATAGTCAACCAAATTGACATAGATGGACGCATTTAAACCACTTTTAAATATAAATTGATTTTCACGATTTTAAGGTTGAAAGAAATAATAAATCAAACGTTTTTTTTTTGCTTTGGCAAGTTTATCAAGTTTTTATTTTTTGCCTTCCTCACATTACTGCGGAAAGGCTATAAAATCACTCGAAAAATGAACTTCCCAATTAGACCTCCTAGACCCACCTTCATGTATACCTATCGACTCAGATTTAAATTCTGAGCAAATGTCTGTGTGTGTGGTGGGATGTTGATCAAAAAATTGTCACTCGATTATCTCGACATTGGCTGAACCGATTTTGTCCGTTGGATAAGTAATCAAAAGACCTTTCCAACGCGACCAAAACATTGAAGATTTGACAACCCTATCATAAGTTGTAAGCACATAAGTGCCCAGAAATATGAAGATCTGACTATCCAATCTGATGGTATGAATAATAAGTCAAGTTGATAGTACACTGAAAAGTCCGCTCTTTTGTGTCTGCATTACCTTTTAAATGCGAGGAAGGCACCAACCACCTGAGGGTGGATTAAGTAACGTTTTTTTTTTATTTCAACTGCTGCATAAAAATTGGCTAATTTAACTAAAAAGTTGGTAATTCCAACTCTAATGACATGCGACAAAATAGCACGGTCTCGATGAAACAGAACTTAATCTTCAAATCTAGACTTTTTTAATAAGGCTCTTTAAACATATCAAACACAATTGTTTATAGGACATTTCAAAAAAAAAAAAATCTAGAAATTCCGATATCTTAACATTATTGGTCCAATTTTAAATATCGAAAAATGAAACGTCCGTGACTTTTTGCGTTTTTTGTCGTAGTAAATACAGTCGACTCTCTGACTGTCGATCTTCTCGATATCAATAATTCTCCATCTATCGATGAATTCTTCAGTCCCTTCAATCTGCATACTTCAATAATCTTCATTCCTCGATATTTTCCCTTGCTTGAAGGATCTCTTCCTCGACGGTCCCTTGGATTCTGTTTGCTTTAAAAATTTCTTCCGGTTGTCAATAATTTCACTTTCTCATGGCTTGCATAGACATTTTTCTTGGCGAAACGAAGCTTTGAAGGGTGTTTGACATAAGTTTGTTTTTGTTTGATGGACGTTGCCATGATTCTCTCCCATAGCTGGGTATCAAGAAAAAAATATTTTCAATCGAGACTTCATTTTGCATCGTTCTGTAAACTGATGATTCTCTTCCTCGACGGTCCCTTGGATATTGACAACCAGAGAGTCGATTGTAATATCAAAATTTGGAATTTGAGACTATCATTTTAAAAAAGAGAATAATTTTTCATTTTATTGTAATCTTTTCTAATTTAATCTAACCACATTAAGTTCTTTTCAAATGTTTGCCTCAAATGTTATGAAAACAACTAATGCCGATACAAATACTTGACTTGACTTTGGCCAAAATCCGAAGCGAATTAACTCTACCTGGCTTGAAAATAATGTGTCAAATAGGCGTCTATAATACTGACTATTCTAATTGTGGGATAGCCTGCTTTTAGGCAATTCAGAAAAAATGGGAAATGAAAATAGGACTTGAAAAACAAACAACTGTTGAAAAAATAATTTTGCAATTCCGTCGTGAAACTACTTACTTTTCCTGTCATACTTAAACGACGAAATAGCCTACTTTTCTGTACCAAAAATAACAGAATCGAATAGCAACACTTTTCAAAATAAATGCTTAAAAGTTCTACTTTTCAGCACTCAAATGGGTGCTGAAAAGTTGAAAAGCACTTGTTTCGAAAAGTAACACTTTTCAACATTTTTTTTATTTAAACGATTTATTGACAAAATACATGAAAATTTGACATCAAATTTCACTCAGTGTGTGTTTTTTGAATTGCCAAAATTGTTGTATGGAACTCGTTGCAAAACTTGATTTTTTCAGCACTCTTCGTATTTAACCAACTCGGTGAACCTCGTTGGATAAATGTACGACACGTGCTGAAAAAATCCTCTTTTTGCAACTTGTTGCATAAATTACTATTTTGGAATCGTTTGGAATAGAAATGATTCGGTATTTGCTTTGAAAAATTTAGGATGTAAGAAAGATGTGTAGATATGCAAACCTTATTTTTTTTCTCCAAAATTGCCATCATTTTTTTTGATTGCGCTGTAAACGATTTCAAAATCGACAACAGTGTTGTCAAAATCGGGGAAGAAAATGTTGACGATTTTGAAAACTTTCAATGTTGACAAATTTGACAAAAAAAAAAAGTTACCGGATATATTCGTGTACAAACTTGAATTCATATATGTTTTTTAAAGTGTTATACAATTAGCATAACTGAATTCATGCCTTGAGCACTTTGTGATAGTTTTTGCTATCATTGTTCATTAAATTTGATTGAAATTAGAAATAGAAATCAACAGAAACATTTAACATCACATAAATTTGAACAAAAAAATCAGTCATAACGTGCTAAAGATGTTCCCCTTCATGACCCTTATTTTCGCAAAAAATAAATAACGCCGTAACCAAAAACCGGAAATCCACGTGCCCACGTCACATCCGCTCGCTCCGCGGGCCACCACTCATTTCGCGCCACTCAAGCAAATATTTACAGCAAAGTGGGTGTGTAGGCGAAAAGTGAGGCGAACTGTGAAGAAGGCGCCGAGCCCCCCAAATTCAATTTCAAAGTTCTGAACGAGTGGAGTTTCCTTTTTTCTAGGCAACATCCATATGGTCAAAATAGCTGTGAAGAAGAGTGACTTGAGTTTTGTTTTGGAAGAATGTGTGACGCTTGACATTTAAATTCTTTATGAGATTATTTGTAATTCACAGTGTTTAGCTTTAAAATTTATATTTTCATTTTTTTTGAAATTTTGAATTTTTACTAACAGGTTTTAATTAATTTAATTAATCTTTTTCAATTGCCAGAAATTCAAAGTTTATTGAGTTGAAGGAAAGGCAAAAGTGTAAATATTGATCAAAACTAGTTTAAATGAAATGAATTTCGTGTAGTCTGCAAAAAATGTGGTCGTACATTAAAATTTTCTTTTCAGTTCCACCCCACATAACAGTAGATCATCAAATAGTGGGCGATAGCAAAATCGAAAGCTTCGCAAGTGATTTTACTCGGTTGTTATTTTCTCTTCCCTTTTTTCTCGTTCGGTCCTCCTAACTTCTTTTCCGCTATCTGGAAGGTCGTGTGAGGCGGGAAATTCGCTATCAACAAAGTCAACGATGTGAACTTTTTCCCGCCACGACAAAATTGGGGACAGCAATATGGACGACATCGCGGGTGGCATGTGGTGACTCAGGCTGGTAGGAATAGTTTTGTGACGTGCGTAATCAGCTGTCATACTAGATAGTACTCACGTGTGGAAAATTCGACGACGGTGTTTGTGTCAATTTTTTATTTGCTTTCTTTTTTTCTTTTTAATCATACTTCAATTTTTTGAATTTTAGACCCAATATAATTAATGATTATGCTGTCTTACTGTACATTTTTTGTATAAATTCCTGACAGATATCTGATGAGTCGCGAACTTGGAAGAGCTGTTAGGAAATGTCGCAACATTGGAATGAGTTACTTTCGAAGATATTTTTAAAAGACTGAGAACACTGTAATAGGAGGATTAAGTATCGATTGAAATTTAATGTTACGCAAGAATTTCTCTTTTATTATCAAATGATTTCAAAGAAGTTGGAATTGATACAATTGATTCTGTTTTGAACAACAACCACCCGGCTCTCTCCGGACAGATTTGCGCCTATTTGTAACCGGCTCCGTGATGGGAATCCCGGAAAACCCATCCACTTGACTGTTTGCAAGGTCATTCGCATACTACACAAAGGCAGGAGGAGTTTTCCCTGCCTTTCTTCCCCGACACGCTCCGGCACATCTCATTGGCCTCAAGTACGGCAAGCGAAGGGGTTGATTACATCCCATGGAGTAAAAATAGCCTCAAGATCAGGGCATCATCATATATTTCCCCGTACTTGCCATTCTCTTTGGCTGCCACAGTCGATGTCTCGGGATAATAACATAAATATAAATATATTACAATTCCAGTTGAGAGTGTTTCAGTCTCCCTCCTTCCATCTTCACCATGCTGATTTTCCCCGGAATGTTCTTTTGTTTGGGGAAAAACGACGAATGGCTGCTTTCCATCGCTCCCATGGAAAGGCAGAAAATCGATAATGACTTGTGATCTGTGTTCGTCTTGTGGCGTTTCATCTTCCCAGCGAGAATTTCCTCGCAGATTTTCTGTCTGTAGATCATGGGGCAATTCTCGGAACGATTCCTGCGCGAGTGCTCGCGTCTGGACCTGGGAGAAAACCAATTTCTACACCGAACACGTTTTCCGAATCATCACTTAATTAGCTTAATTTCCAAAAGTTCGTCCCTTGGAGCCATTCAATATCCGGCTTAATTAGAACAAATCGCGTTCGATATTTTCCCAACAAGTTTTGCCTAAGGTCATGCAACCTGAGAATTGTGCATGCTTTTTAAGAGGGAAATTCCTTCTTTTTACACAACATCAAACCAGCACACACGTAATGAGGTTTATTTGTCGTAATTTGTTTGGTCTCAAAATGACTCAAACGTGACCTGGCAGAGTTCGTTGCTTGAACACCAACTATGAGCTCACCAAGGGTGGACCTGATTGCACTTTGAACTAAGCTCCAAGGGGGAGCGACAAAATGGCTTCAAAAGTAAACAACATTGTTGGGCCTCCCCTTAATGTGTGCATCCAGCGTGGTTGGGCGTGTTTGTGAGAGCCAAATCATGACTAGTATGCAGATTGGAATGGACACGAGATGCTAATTAAAATTCAGAACATTTGGTGGGGGGTCGGGAACTCGGTCCATTTGGATGTGTTTATCGATTTATGGACTGACTTTGTAATTGGTATACCGCATTATCAAATAACACATACCAAACAGGCAAACCTCAAACTTTAAAAGTTTCTTTAATTCAATAAATCAATCTTTCAATCTTTCAATCTTTTAATCTTTCAATCTTTCAATCTTTCAATCTTTCAATCTTTCAATCTTTCAATCTTTCAATCTTTCAATCTTTCAATCTTTCAATCTTTCAATCTTTCAATCTTTCAATCTTTCAATCTTTCAATCTTTCAATCTTTCAATCTTTCAATCTTTCAATCTTTCAATCTTTCAATCTTTCAATCTTTCAATCTTTCAATCTTTCAATCTTTCAATCTTTCAATCTTTCAATCTTTCAATCTTTCAATCTTTCAATCTTTCAATCTTTCAATCTGTCAATCTTTCAATCTTTCAATCTTTCAATCTTTCAATCTTTCAATCGTTCAATCTTTCAATCTTTCAATCTTTCAATCTTTCAATCTGTCAATCTTTCAATCTTTCAATCTTTCAATCTTTCAATCTTTCAATCTTTCAATCTTTCAATCTTTCAATCTTTCAATCTTTCAATCTTTCAATCTTTCAATCTTTCAATCTTTCAATCTTTCAATCTTTCAATCTTTCAATCTTTCAATCTTTCAATCTTTCAATCTTTCAATCTTTCAATCTTTCAATCTTTCAATCTTTCAATCTTTCAATCTTTCAATCTTTCAATCTTTCATTCTTTCTGGAACTTAACAGCGTCGGGCCGTATAATTCTTAGTAATATGTGGTTTTCGGCAAATACTTCATCACTTTAAGATTTGAGTGATAACAAATAAATAATATTTGGGATTTTGAACTAAAACTTTTTTTAAATTTTTATCCCTTTTGCGACCTTAATATCTTTGCACACCTTGGTATCCTTATTACTCAAAGCACCACGATGACACAAACAACTGTGTGTTTTTTTGTTCTGCAAGTCCCAGCTAGCATCCAAAAACGCCTAGCCTTCGATTACGCTCTCAAAGTGATCCGAACGGTAGCGGAGCGCCACATAGGATTCTTCAACTGCTGGATCAACGGACAACTTCCTCCTTTCCCTACGCCAAACTCAAGACCTTCAAACGCTTCCCAAGCGGATCATGACCTCCACCCTATACGCCGATATATATAGTATACATGAAGTAAAGATATATCGGTACCGCAATATTAATGTGTATTTGATATTGATAGCATTCTGAAAATTACCGGTGTTCAACATCTATATCAAAGCTATTTCGAACAAAATACACTCAGTAATCTCTTAACCACTATGATGTTACAATGTTTTCTAATAGTTCTTGCAATTTCCACGAGCAGCCAAAACAAAGCCGCACTCAACTATACTGAACATCTTATCC
Organism: Culex quinquefasciatus; assembly: GCF_015732765.1. Lineage (NCBI taxonomy): Eukaryota > Metazoa > Arthropoda > Insecta > Diptera > Culicidae > Culex > Culex quinquefasciatus. Next base: position 211,383,860 of record NC_051862.1, on the reverse strand, counting down.
ATTTTTTCGCCAACAAACCGTTTGGCCACTTCCACTGCTGGATTTACGACTTGGAACATCCAGGTGACGATTTCATCAACAACCTCCTCACTTCACCAACTCTTCAAACCACGTCCCACCTAGTCTTAACCTCCACCAGCACGTCCGCTGTCAGTTTGGACACCTTCCCGGACATACCTTCGCTGATCATCATCCATTGTCGCGTTTGCGATCGTCGTCTCACCTGGGAACACCTAACCTTCCACAGGGTTCCAACGGAAACAAAAATCTTCATCGTGCACCGGTGCCCGAACCGGAACCTGCTCTCAGACTTGCTAGAGCTGTTTGACGAGCTGGGCCTGATCAATACGGTGCTGCTGGATTTGAACACCAACACGATGCACTACCTGCTCGTTTACTTCTGGCGAGCGGTTGAGATCCGGAACCTGCGGGTTCCGCCGGGGGCGTTGTTTGTGGATCAGACTAGAGATTTGAACGGCTATCAGGTGACCGTATCGTGCTACTGGCAGCGTCCCGAGGTCACTTTTGTTGAGAGGCACAAGGTGCAGGGTAGGGACGCCCAGTGGATCGAGTCCAGTGCGGAGTTTCTGAACGGGTCGATGATCTTTGTGGATATTGATTGTGATCGAAGCAGGGTTTCTCCGGAGGAGTGTGAGTTTAGGAGGAAGTTCATTTCGAGAAATAGACGGTTCGATATGAATCTGGATCTCACGCACGACGATCAGATTAAGCCGTTCTTCATTGATTCGGTGGAGCCTGATCGTGAAGTGATCATGGTCCCAAGGGGAGCAAAGCTGAGCGCACTTGAACTGTTTATTGCTCCGTTTCATGTTTACGTTTGGTTGACGCTGTCGTTCGTGATCGTCGGGTGCTGGATGGTGGTCTTCTACTACTCCGACTTCATCGTCAACGATCCGATACTGGCAGCACTGTGCGGTATTGAGCAGATCTCCTTCTATCAAACTAACCGAGTCGAGAAGCTTCTCATAATAGCTCTTACGGTTCTGTTCTTCTTCCTGCTGCGAGCGTACGAGACAAAGATCATCGCGCTCATGACCAGCTACCCCTACAAACGCGATCCTCGAACGCCAGATGATCTACGCCGACTGGGAGTCAAGATCCGCTACTACGAGGGCTTCTCCAACTACTCGTTCCAGCACAACCCCGAGCTGTGGGACTTGGTCGTAACGCTACCTCCAAACACCACCAACACGCCAGTCTACGCTTCGATTGGTGAGGAAACCCAAGTCAGCATGATCATGTCCATGACGAACCACTTTTACGCTCGTGGCGATCGCCCAAAGTTTGTACTGCTGCGAGACTACCAGCTGGGGCTGGCAATTCGGCAGTTCTACATGGCACCCCGGAGTCCGCTGGCGCAGAAATTCAAGTGGACGCAACGGGTCTTCTTCGAGGCTGGATTGCGTCGGTTTTCAATCTTTCAATCTTTCAATCTTTCAATCTTTCAATCTTTCAATCTTTCATTCTTTCTGGAACTTAACAGCGTCGGGCCGTATAATTCTTAGTAATATGTGGTTTTCGGCAAATACTTCATCACTTTAAGATTTGAGTGATAACAAATAAATAATATTTGGGATTTTGAACTAAAACTTTTTTTAAATTTTTATCCCTTTTGCGACCTTAATATCTTTGCACACCTTGGTATCCTTATTACTCAAAGCACCACGATGACACAAACAACTGTGTGTTTTTTTGTTCTGCAAGTCCCAGCTAGCATCCAAAAACGCCTAGCCTTCGATTACGCTCTCAAAGTGATCCGAACGGTAGCGGAGCGCCACATAGGATTCTTCAACTGCTGGATCAACGGACAACTTCCTCCTTTCCCTACGCCAAACTCAAGACCTTCAAACGCTTCCCAAGCGGATCATGACCTCCACCCTATACGCCGATATATATAGTATACATGAAGTAAAGATATATCGGTACCGCAATATTAATGTGTATTTGATATTGATAGCATTCTGAAAATTACCGGTGTTCAACATCTATATCAAAGCTATTTCGAACAAAATACACTCAGTAATCTCTTAACCACTATGATGTTACAATGTTTTCTAATAGTTCTTGCAATTTCCACGAGCAGCCAAAACAAAGCCGCACTCAACTATACTGAACATCTTATCCATTTTTCGCCAACAAACCGTTTGGCCACTTCCACTGCTGGATTTACGACTTGGAACATCCAGGTGACGATTTCATCAACAACCTCCTCACTTCACCAACTCTTCAAACCACGTCCCACCTAGTCTTAACCTCCACCAGCACGTCCGCTGTCAGTTTGGACACCTTCCCGGACATACCTTCGCTGATCATCATCCATTGTCGCGTTTGCGATCGTCGTCTCACCTGGGAACACCTAACCTTCCACAGGGTTCCAACGGAAACAAAAATCTTCATCGTGCACCGGTGCCCGAACCGGAACCTGCTCTCAGACTTGCTAGAGCTGTTTGACGAGCTGGGCCTGATCAATACGGTGCTGCTGGATTTGAACACCAACACGATGCACTACCTGCTCGTTTACTTCTGGCGAGCGGTTGAGATCCGGAACCTGCGGGTTCCGCCGGGGGCGTTGTTTGTGGATCAGACTAGAGATTTGAACGGCTATCAGGTGACCGTATCGTGCTACTGGCAGCGTCCCGAGGTCACTTTTGTTGAGAGGCACAAGGTGCAGGGTAGGGACGCCCAGTGGATCGAGTCCAGTGCGGAGTTTCTGAACGGGTCGATGATCTTTGTGGATATTGATTGTGATCGAAGCAGGGTTTCTCCGGAGGAGTGTGAGTTTAGGAGGAAGTTCATTTCGAGAAATAGACGGTTCGATATGAATCTGGATCTCACGCACGACGATCAGATTAAGCCGTTCTTCATTGATTCGGTGGAGCCTGATCGTGAAGTGATCATGGTCCCAAGGGGAGCAAAGCTGAGCGCACTTGAACTGTTTATTGCTCCGTTTCATGTTTACGTTTGGTTGACGCTGTCGTTCGTGATCGTCGGGTGCTGGATGGTGGTCTTCTACTACTCCGACTTCATCGTCAACGATCCGATACTGGCAGCACTGTGCGGTATTGAGCAGATCTCCTTCTATCAAACTAACCGAGTCGAGAAGCTTCTCATAATAGCTCTTACGGTTCTGTTCTTCTTCCTGCTGCGAGCGTACGAGACAAAGATCATCGCGCTCATGACCAGCTACCCCTACAAACGCGATCCTCGAACGCCAGATGATCTACGCCGACTGGGAGTCAAGATCCGCTACTACGAGGGCTTCTCCAACTACTCGTTCCAGCACAACCCCGAGCTGTGGGACTTGGTCGTAACGCTACCTCCAAACACCACCAACACGCCAGTCTACGCTTCGATTGGTGAGGAAACCCAAGTCAGCATGATCATGTCCATGACGAACCACTTTTACGCTCGTGGCGATCGCCCAAAGTTTGTACTGCTGCGAGACTACCAGCTGGGGCTGGCAATTCGGCAGTTCTACATGGCACCCCGGAGTCCGCTGGCGCAGAAATTCAAGTGGACGCAACGGGTCTTCTTCGAGGCTGGATTGCGTCGGTTTTGGATGAACCAGGTGATGCACATTTACCGGGTGCGATCGCGGTTGATCGCGGTTCGGGAGGGGGATGAAGACAGTGAGGAGGACGACGATGAACTGCAGATGCACGAGATGGATCCGGCGTGGTACGTGATCGTGATTGGGCTGTTCTGCAGTGGGATTACGTGCTTGGGGGAGGTCGTCCGGAAGAAGTGTTGCCAGAATTAAGCGTCATGAATTTCAACATGAGTGAAATATTTCATTTCCTTTTCACATTTGTTATTCAAATGAAAACCACATCGTACAGGGGGAGGAAACAAATTTGGCTCCCTGGTTGAACTTTGAAGCATCTTTTGATTAAATCATTTCGTATTCATACTGGCAAAGAACACACACACACACATGTTCGCATAAACACACACAAACTTTTCGGTTCGAAACTCACGGAAACCAAAGATCTGGTGGTTGTTGGTACACGTATGATGCTGCATATGTAATGAGAAAACTGGGCAGAGAAGGGGAAGTTTTACTTGTGTTTTATAAGTCAGGTGGATGTTGGATACAAATTTGAACCGGAAGGATTACATTCGTAGGGTTTGATCTGGGTGATGAATAGAGAGAATGCGTAACGTCATTTTCGAATCATCCCACTTTGTTTTCATCTACAAAGCAGGAGGCTGTTCAAGCACAAGCATGACTTTTTTATTGCTGGTAAATGAGCTGTTTCATAATCAGTAGTATGTGTTTTATTTATGAAGTTTTCGACATTTTGTTGCTGGAAAATTGGGTGTGTTTTCAAGTTTTGATTGGATAGAAGAGGTTTTTGTTTTTTACGGTTGACGAAGGACTGCGGCGAGAGTGTCATTTTGCGATGTAGCAGATACATTCCCTGACTGATTTTAGATTCCTGCAGCTATTCCTGGTCCAGCTATAAAACATCGCTAATTCTAGTTATGCTGATCCAACAAACAAAGAAGATTGTCACCAATCCAGTAGGGTTTCAAAAAAAATCAAACAATAAAGACAGCTTCTGGATAAATACAACCGCATCGACTCCATAAACAACTTCTATTCATAATTATAAAAAAAACGACGATCACTCCTTCAACATTCTTAAGATTTCTTGACTTCATCTCCAGGTTCCAAAAGCCACGCATTTTTATTCCAGCATGAAAAAAAAATTATCGATAACAATACTCTCTTTTTTTGGCGGACAGTAAATTGGTTCCGCTTTGACAGTTCAAAATTGAGGCCGTTTTGCGAACCACTATTCAGCACCCAGGGTTTGATCATAGAACAATAGATGTAGTTCATACAAAAAAAATGCTCATAATCTTGTAACTGTTGGAATTTCCATCGCTTTCATTGTATAATACGACAATGAAAGCGATGGAATTATCTCAAAAAATCATTTTCCATTACCAAATCTTTCTTACCGATGAAAGGTAGACGTACTGAAACACGATGATAAAAAGAGATGAAAATCTGTTAAGAACCCTCAAAAGAATATCAATGATTAAACGATATTAAGATTTGAATATTTCCACAATGTGAAAAGCAACATCGTTTAGCGACATCTGACGCTTCATCGGTATTAGTGAGTTCAAAATTCGTCTTGAAAATGTTGAAATTGAATTATTTTTCTGAAATTTTTCGTGACAGAAACGAGAGAAACGACTCTTTCGATTTTTGCTCTCAATGAGTGCTCTTCAAAACTCATTCAATTTTTTTTATCGCTGTTGGTGTGAGTCAGATGAACTCATAAATCTTGGTTTATGTCTAGAATAAATAATGAAAAAAAAAAAAGATTTGCAGCTATTTGAAAACTGTTCATAATCCATAAAAAAGGTTTGTTGCTGATTGGAACATTTTGCAGAATAAACTGTTTGATATTTGACGTTTAAATTCTATTTATTATTTGATGAGTCAATCCTGCATGATTTCACAACCCACTTTTTGAAATCCATTATCGAGTCAGCCTTGCCAATAATGCCATTAGGGGCTACAAGATTAAAGGGCGCGCGTGGGAAATTGCGTTTCCATTAGGTCACGGCCTACTGCCACTTGGAGTTCGTATGTCCCAAATGGGCCCACAGACATCATTTAAAGCAATTATGTGGGGGGCTACTGCCCTTTTCCCTCAAGTGGGAATTTCCCATACCCGAAAAATAATAAAAAAAGCGAAGAAACTTCAACTTCTAAAAGTGTTAACTGGAATAATTTTCGCTCTAGCATTGGCAAAATGGATAATCGTCACGTCGGAGCGACTGAAGGGAAGCAAAGCAAGCCAAACTTTAAACGGTAAACAAACTTGAGAAAGATGAAGCAATTTGGGGAAAAAGTTCACTCGACGACGCCGTCGTTGGACCCCTCGAGAAGAGTAAAGTAAATAAAGTTCGCTTTCCCGTGACGGGGAGGGTTTCGGGACTGCTTTTGGGGTGCCAAGCGCGCGTGCGACGGGGATTTTTGGAGAAAAACAACAACACCAACAGCAACGCAAAGAGACAGTTGTTGTTTGTGACACTTGCCTTCATCCGTGTCACAAGGTTTGCTGGGAAAAAATACACGGTGTGTTTAACGTGTTTATGTTTTTTTTTTATTTCTAATTTCAAGTCACTTGTATAATTTTAAACATTTTAAAACTCTATGGACAACGCTACTGCAGAATCGATTATCCATATGATTAAAAATATATTAACATCGGTTTGAATGAACTACAAAAAATAATACTTTTGAAAAAGAAACCATCAACCCCACCCTGAAACGTAGCCAAGGCGCAAGATGTGGAGCATTTCCCAGGAGGTTAACGAAAAAAAAAGAACGGTGGGATAAATCACCTGACAAATTGGCCTCATTTTTTAAGCTTGTACGGGTAGGGAATTTACCAGGCTGTAACGCGTGTGACAGGGTTAATAGCCTGAAAAGCGGAGAAAAGAGACTTCGATAATATTTTTGAAAGAGTATGGTTTAATCAAATTAAGTTTTTGCAAATAATAACACAAAACAATGCTCTTTAGAACATGTTTGCGCATAATTTAAAAAAAACACAAACTTGCTAATTGCAATCATTCTCTCGTCATCATTTGCCAGCTGTGGGAGAATAATTTTGCAGCAACATTTTCACGTGCATCTTATCACCATAACAAATTTTGAGCTGGCGCTGCTGCTGCTCTACAAGTCACGTTGCGATGTGCAACACATTATTCACGGGCTGTGGCTTGCCGAATGAAATTGCTAATTCAACAACCAAAATCTCGCTTAACAGCTGACCTGACACGTACGTGACGCGGCTGGGGATCGTTTCCCACTGTCCTCTGAGCCTGGCCGAAATATGGTTTGAGCTGGTTTCAGCTATTTTGGTGTGATTATTTTCGACGGAAAATTGTCCTAAATCATGAAAATATTGAAAATTATAGATATGTTTGAACGGATTCTTGTTAAATAAATTCGTTCAGTTAAAAATAAATCAAAATCAATTACTAAATTCCAAAGCCCAAAAACGCTACGGTACTTGAGGACAACCCGAAATCGTCCGCATCGTTGAGTGAGCAACGGTTTTCCGCTTCTGGGACACCATGAATATGATTAGCGGTTTGCTTCGCCATTCGTTCGGTGTCCCACCGACAACGGACGTGGTTCTGGCCAGCAAACGTCCCTTGTCCGGTGGACAACACAACCCGAAAAAGGAGAACTTGTCATCAAATTAATTATGATTATTGCTTGAACATCTAAATGATTTAAACTAATAACTCTTTACTCTTTACTCTTTACTCTTTACTCTTTACTCTTTACTCTTTACTCTTTACTCTTTACTCTTTACTCTTTACTCTTTACTCTTTACTCTTTACTCTTTACTCTTTACTCTTTACTCTTTACTCTTTACTCTTTACTCTTTACTCTTTACTCTTTACTCTTTACTCTTTACTCTTTACTCTTTACTCTTTACTCTTTACTCTTTACTCTTTACTCTTTACTCTTTACTCTTTACTCTTTACTCTTTACTTTACTCTTTACTCTTTACTCTTTACTCTTTACTCTTTACTCTTTACTCTTTACTCTTTACTCTTTATCTCTTTACTTTACTCTTTACTCTTTACTCTTTACTCTTTACTCTTTACTCTTTACTCTTTACTCTTTACTCTTTACTCTTTACTCTTTACTCTTTACTCTTTACTCTTTACTCTTTACTCTTTACTCTTTACTCTTTACTCTTTACTCTTCAACTTTCTCTCAATTTCCTCCAACTCGGAACCTCACGACACTCGAAACTGAAACCCACACACATGGCCATGGGATGCTTCTAATTAAATTTACATATGATAACGAGTTGCGCGCGCCTTGCCCCATACTCCCTCATCAAACTCTTCTTTTGGCAGCCGTTTTCACCGCCGTTTTCCATTTTGCAAATTTAATCGTTCATATGTCAACTGAAAGCAAATTTAAATGAGCAAACAATAAATAATTGTTTTTTTCCTTTCTCTTTTTTTGCAGAGTAAACTTTTGCTGGAGGAGGACTTTTTCCCTGCAATGACTTTTTCGGCCATCATCACCGTCATCGTCAGCCAGTTTAAGCTCGGTTTGGAGCACATTTATTACCACTGACGCATGAGTAAAATTTACTAACAAACTTAATTCAACTTTGGTGGAATATATCAATATATTAGAGCTTTAAATACAAATAAAATTATTTTATGTAATAGCAATAAGATTAAGATTATTTAGGAAATTAGGTGCTTAAATTAACAAGCATGTTGAAATTTAAATTTGTTTCAAGCATTATTTAATTGTGAGAATTTTTATTTTACTTTCATTAACAATCAAACTAGTTCCTATTCCAAAAAAGAATCTAAAAAAATCATCATCTTGATTATTCGGTGGAATATCTTTTTCACTACTACATTTGCAAGTGTAACGTCACACGTCGAGAAAAGACCTGTCACATTTTGTAGATGGGCAATGTGTGTTAACAAAGTGAAATATACATTATTAAGTGGTGCTGACAAGGAAATTCACAAAAAATCATCAGCAGATTGATTTTCTTGGAGAATTTCTGGAGCGATTTTCTCTTGCGTGATTTGCCTCCTCTCTTTTTCGCGGGTGAAGAATGTTCGCAAGCGAAATTGATTTTTTTGTGATTATTCCATCCCTGTTCAAGACCCTCTTGTGTTTTCATTTTATATTTGTCTACTTTTGGTTTTGATTTTCATAAAACTAGGTGAATTGGGGTATTTTTAAAATTTACAGCGATTGCTTTTTTTCACTAAGCTTTTCGACCTAATCACTATTGCAGTTTGTTACTTTTCAAACATTTTCTGATACATCAACAAAGGAGAGTTGTTATTAGCTATTTATTATGTTGAAATAGTCAAAAACATTTCATGAAAGCTGTTATTCATTCTCAATGTTCGTGTTATATTAGAAATGGGCTGAGAATAGTAATATTTCTCCTAGCTGAATTTTTTATGTTTCGTTTATTGTTTTAACGCTGACATATTTTATTTTGAGGTTCAATATATTTAAAAGTCGATTTTTTTTTAAATTTGAAACAAACTAGAATCATTGATAAAACAATTTCGGCCAATTTTTTAATCATTCTTTTAATTTATTTCGTGTTTATTATGCTACCGTTATCATTTTAGTTATTATTGTTGGTATCTCAGATTTTTTTTAAATATTTATTTAAATTAACTCCTTTTCATTAATTGATTTCATTTTCCATTTTTTTGTCTTATTTGTAATCTTTTCATAAATAGTTTATCTTCTTTTTCTTATCTTTTTTTATATTCTTGAAAAAAAGAAATAGTTTGCGTACTTTTTCAAATCTTTGCTTTTAAGTTATTGTGAGAGTATCCTTACCAATTTTAATTTTTATGAATAAATTGTCATTTCTTCTTTCAAATATAGTTTATTTTTTTCGAAAATACTCAAAAATTTTACTAAATATTTTCGAAAAATTTCAGTTTTTACAATATGGATATCAAACAATCGGGATTTTTTCATACATTTCGAAAATTGTTACACATTTTTGTTGGAAATACTAAAAATTTTCACATTTTTTTAAATACTCAAAATTTCAGTTTTTTGTAATATGAGGATCAAGAGATTGAGATATTTTAATAAATTTCGAAAGCTATAACAGTTTTTTTGGCAGTACTTAAAATTTCAAAAGCTGTGTATGTTCTAAAAAGTACTCAAAATTTTAAAGTTTCGAAATTTATTTCATTTGAAATGTTTGAAAAAATTACGATCGTTTGTTACCCAACTGAAATTCAGAGTGTTTTTTTTCGAAAATACGTAGTTTTGTGAAAATTTTGAGTATTTTCAAAAAAGGTTGTTATTACAATCGAAATGTATGAAAAATTTCTGATTATTTCATACCCATATTGTGAATTTTTTTGTATTTTTTCAAAAATACGTATGTTTGTGAAATTTTTGAGTAATTTAAAAAAAGGTGCAGGTGGTTATGTTACACATGACCAGTATGACAAAGAACTTTGCAAGATGGTTGTTGAAATTTTCGATTACATTGTCTGGTCCAAATTTCCCAAGATTCACTAGATTCATAATTACCATAAAAATTGATACCCATTTTGTCCCTACTCTTATGGTATCAAAAATCATAAAGTTTGATACCCATATTGCCCCAACTCTTATGGTTCGGCAAATGTCCTCCCATCGGAACATCCCCGGGGCCTCCGGCCACTTCGGTTTGTGGCCACTGCTGCTGAAATGTCAAATTTCATATCCAGTATCAAAAATCATAAAGTTTGATACCCATATTGCCCCTACTTTTATGGTTCGGCAAATGTCCCCCCGCCCCTCGGAACATCCCCGGGCCTCCGGCCACTCCTGATTGTGGCCACTACTGCCGAAATGTCAAATTTCATATCCAGTATCAAAAACCATAAAGTTTGATACCCATATTGCCTCTACTCTTATGGTTCGGCATATGTCCTCCCATCGGAACATCCGCGGGGCCTCCGGCCACTCCGGATTGTGGCCACTACTGCCGAAATGTCAAATTTCATGTCCAATATCAAAAACCATAAAGTTTGATACCCATATTGTCCCAACTCTTACGGTCCGGCAAATGTCCCCCCATCGGAACATCCGAGGGGCCTCCGGCCACTCCGGATTGTGGCCACTACTGCCGAAATGTCAAATTTCATGTCCAGTATCAAAAACCATAAAGTTTGATACCCATATTGCCCCAACTCTTACGGTCCGGAAAATGTCCCCCCCATCGGAACATCCCCGGGGCCTCCGGCACTCCGGATTGTGGCCACTACTGCCGAAATGTCAAATTTCATGTCCAGTATCAAAAACCATAATGTTTGATACCCATATTACCCCAACTCTTATAGTCCGCCAAATGTCCCCCCATCGGAACATCCCCGGGGCCTCCGGCCACTCCGGATTGTGACCACTACTGCCGAAATGTCAAATTTAACATTCAGTATCAAAAACCATAAAGTTTGATACCCATATTGCCCCAACTCTTACGGTCTGGAAAATGTCCCCCAATCGGAACATCCGCGGGGCCTCCGGCCACTCCGGATTGTGACCACTACTGCCGAAATGTCAAATTTCATATCCAGTATCAAAAACCATAAAGTTTGATACCCATATTGCCCCTACTCTGATGGTTCGACAAATGTCCCCCCATCGGAACATCCCCGGGGCCTCCGGCCACTCCGGTTTATGGCCACTACTGCCGAAATGGCAAATTACATATTCAGTATCAAAAACCATAAAGTTTGATACCCATATTGCCCCTACTCTTATGGTTCGGCATATGTCCTCCCATCAGAACATCCTCGGGGCCTCCGCCACTCCGGATTGTGGCCACTACTGCCGAAATGTCAAATTTCATGTCCAGTATCAAAAACCATAAAGTTTGATACCCATATTACCCCAACTCTTATAGTCCGGCAAATGTCCCCCCATCGGAACATCCGCGGGGCCTCCGGCCACTCCGGATTGTGGCCACTACTGCCGAAATGTCAAATTTCATATCCAGTATCAAATACCATAATGTTTGATACCCATATTGCCCCTACTCTGATGGTTCGGCAAATGTCCCCCCATCGGAACATCCCCGGGGCCTCCGGCCACTCCGGTTTATGGCCACTACTGCCAAAATGGCAAATTTCATGTCCAGTATCAAAAACCATAAAGTTTGATACCCATATTGCCCCAACTCTTACGGTCCGACAAATGTCCCCCCATCGGAACATCCGCGGGGCCTCCGGTCACTCCGGATTGTGGCCACTACTGCCGAAATGTCAAATTTCATGTCCAGTAGCAAAAACCATAAAGTTTGATACCCATATTGCCCCAACTCTTACGGTCTGGAAAATGTCCCCCCATCGGAACATCCCTGGGGCCTCCGGCCACTCCAGTCCAGGTGGTGGCCAGTTCCAATGATCGACTCCGCGACTACCATGTCTTAGCTGGTCCTTGCCTCCAAGCCATCTGCTCCCAGACCTCCAGGCCGTCTGCTACCGGGCCACCAGGCCATCTGCTTCTGATGTGTTCTCGTCGACGTCCAGCAATAGAATGACTTTTCAGGACCGACCGAGCCGAGTTTTGTTGGCTCGTCGACGATCCGAAAATTATGAGGTGGAGTGGGGTGATTTTAGATACATCAATCTCACGTCTCTCGATTGACTGATTGGGAAACGTTCGTTCATCCAACCAGCGTGCACCAAAAAGAGGGGAAATTTGCCGAGAGGGTAATTCGTCACGTTTCAAATAAATACACGTAAAAACATTAAAATTGGTTTCTTTTGCTTGAGTAAGCTGCCGAAAAACACCCCCTTTCAAGTTAGACACAAACCCTTCCGAGTTGGAACCTAAACAGTGCTTTGTGTGAGTGTGCGAATGTATGTGTGAGCATTTAAACAACCAACGCGAGGTCCGCTTCGGATGAAACCTCGGTAGGCACTGAATTTGTCTGAGGCTAAGTGCTAACTTAAATAGTATCGCACGGCATGTTGCAACCATGGTGCTACATTCTCGCGTGACAGTTCCACGGAAGGAGGAGGCAAGGCAAAATTTGCTAAGTGCTAGATACTTGAATCTGATTAATGTGTTCGGGAAAGGTTGCGCTTGACCAATCAGCGTTCGCTATTCTTTAGTAGTTTTATGTTAACTTTTAAGTACTTAAATAAATAAGTACTGTGATAAACATGTTTTAAGATCATTAAGTAAGTCTTCCCCTTTCGTTTGGTGGGTAAAACGTTCAAATTGGTCGAGAGGGAAAAAAGATACAATCGTTTGAAATCTTGCACTTTTTTCAAAAATTTGCTTCTACGCGTTACATTTCGCTTCGCGAAAAATCTAGATTGCTACCCTTGTATAGAGCCCTAAGACAAAGTTCTTTGTCAAAAATGTTGTTATTACATTCCAAATGTATGAAAAAGTTCCGATTATTTGTTACCTATATAGCAAAAAACTGAAATTTTCTGTAGTTTTTCGTAAATACGTAGTTTTGTGAAAATTTTCAGAATTTTCATAAAAAATTGTATGACATTCGAAATGTATGACATAACCACGATCATTTAATACCCATATTGCTATAACAAATATTTTGAGGTTTTTTTAGAGTAAAAAATTTAATTATCTAAATACAGGAATAAAACTATTTTTGTTAAAATTTTCTTGTAACTATAATTACAATGGATAGGTACCACCATCCCGATTCAAAACACTTTAATTTGTTGATGTTTGTATGATTTTTCATTCGATTATAGCCAATGTCTCCCATATAGCCAAAATCCCATAAGCTCTGTGCCTCAGTTATGCGCGCCTCAGTTTTGCATCCCCCATATGCGGTGCTAAACCAAGGCACGACTGTATTTCTTTAAGAAATTTGAATATTACTCCTCCTCCTAAATGATAGATATTATTCTAACATTTTTATTTTCAGATTAAAAAAAATATGTTAGTAATGCTAAGTTAAAAATCATTATCTTAAGAAGAGATTTTCTTATCGATCTGAATTTTTCAGAAATAAAATAGAAACACGAAAAAAATCCTGATTTTTGTATTTAAATTGCCTTTACCAAAAATAAATTCCCAAAATATTTATTTCTCAAATTTTCAAATTTTAAAATAAGAATTTAAAATTCAAATGATTTCTGATAAGGTGTTGTATTTTTTGCAATGTTTAATTATTTCTTCGTGATGGATATATTTTTGAAACGTTGAGAAAGTTTCCTTCAATTTTTGTTTTGTTACATTGACCGGATTGCTGGTTGCAGGGATGCAGCCCCTTATATTAAAAATCTAGTAGAAAAATAGCTTTTCTTAATGTCATCTAATTAGCTTTCATTTCCAACTTGGAATCTCGGAAATTATTAGTGCGATTTTTATGTTATAAGTTTGAATCCTATGTAATATTTTCTGCTAATTACAAAGAAAAGTCGGTTTGCAATAATGTAGCTAATCACTATGGTCCAAAAAATGTCCAGTCGAATAAAAAAATGAAAAAATAAATTTTTTACGAAATCAGTCGATTTTGTGAAGAATTATTCGTCTAAAATACACAAAAACTTGGGAAGTTGTATTCTTCTTCCTTCAAGATCGTTGTATTTACGTACCCATTACTAGAATGTTTGATTTTAAAATAAGTTAATGTTTTTGGTTTAGGGGATAATGTCGCTACTTTTCGTAGTTTTTAGGATACGAAATTTTTTCCAACGTAAATCTCGGTGCACTATACTTTGGTGGATGTGCTCCGCTATTTCGTAATCCTTAACAACAATAGCAATTTAAAAAAAAATAGCAGAGAAGACATTCACTTTAAAATTAAATCAACATATTGAATCCCGTACAAAAGTGCAAATACATTTCCCCCCAAAAAATACCATCATCAGCCAATTATATTTCGATGCCGGAAGCTGCTCCTTTTTGCGTCGGTTTGGTTTCACGGTAAACCCTTTTGGCCGCACCCATATTCATTATAATAATCCGTTCAATGGTCTCTGGAATGGGGTGCGAAAACATCGACAACCACCCCACCCAAATAGGATCGGATGATTATTTTTGGGGCAGGAGCCATTTTTGCCTCTCCTTATGCACATTCACATTGATACTGGAATAATAAGTGGTAATAACGGGGTAATCAAACCGGTGAGGCTCTGATTTTGGGTTGAGTGAGGTTGCTTTTTTGAGTACGGGGGTTGGGGTAATTTGTCACGTTTCAGTAAGAAAACGGATGGGCTATTGAAAGTGCATCCATTCGCTTCAGTGGAACCAATTTGCAATTATTATTCTCTGATGGACGGTAGGCTCAATTAAAAGCGCAATCTGTTCGTCAGAAAATCGTTGACCCATGAATGTTTGTTACCTTTTCAGCCGGTTTAGTGAACTGAAACTTGAACATGTCTCAATTTAAGCTCTCTGAATATAATCAGGAAAGGAAAAAAACGAATGAATGAATCGGAAAATTTAGTTAAATATTTCAATCGCTGTTAAAGTACTATGCATCTCCATTGAAATTCAAAATCTTGAATTATTCCATGGAGACGCACTGTACTTAACATTTTATATATTTTTTTCGAATAAATAAAAAGTATAAGAATATTTTTTTTAAACTTCATTAGAATTTTGCTGTGATGATTCCACATCCTTCCCACCAAGAATGGTTCTTCCTGACCTACGGTGGGTTCAAGCTCAAATTTCTAAAAATATTCTCATCATGCCAGGCGGAAAAAGTGCCGATCGCAGCAACCCGGTAGTCACGTACCTGGCACCGGCAATTACCAGGGAGGTGGCAGTACCCGGCCACAATCTATGGGTGAACCATGAATGAATGGCGACGGAACGGAAAACAAGATTTTTTTTCTGAGGAAGAAAAAAAACGGTTGGAAACAGAATCAAATTATCTCCCTCGCCAACCACTTTTTGGAGCGGGATGTCAGCGTGACAGAAGTGCGATAGCGCGAAATGTCGTACGTGATGTTGTCGTCGATTTGAGTCTATTGTTCACGGAAGGAGGAGAGGAAAGTTGACAGTGTCATAGGTCGCGTTTGACGTTTGACAAGTAGACTTGGTGATTTGGTGAATAATTTATACCACCATTATTTTAGCGATGCTTTCTTAAAAGGTCCAAATAACAAAATTTAAACAAATGATAATGTGTCTCCTTCCAAGAAAGTTGACTCGCTAGAGCACAAGACACAGTTAATATTAGATTATCCCATTGCGTAAATCTTCTTTCCGGTTCGATGCACGCATATATTTACAAAACAATGGTCAATATTCCCAAAAGGTCATAAAACTTGACAGAAGCAACTTTTTTTTCTTTCCCATACCATTACGTCCTTTGACTGTGTCTCAAGAGAGGGGTGATTCCATAGCAAGTCACTCATATTTTGTCTCAATTTATTCACTCGCTCTTTTTTTTGGCATTTTAATGTTGAATTTTATTTGATCAGATTCAAAAGTCAGTTTGTTTACAAACTATTGAACACGGATGATATAATTCATTGTTAAGAAAGGCGAATGATACTTGTCAAATTTGAACATTTATTGAATATCTGGCAACTCTGTCTCTGATGAGGAAAACTGATTTACCGTAAACCGGGGTGACATTGATAGGATTTAAATTTATTTTTGGAATATTTTCCAACTAGTAAGGGTTTTCTCAAGACAATTATTTCTAAAACATATCCTGGGGTAGGCCACACGAGGTACATGCACTATTTTTGAAAAAAAGTTTTTTCATAATGGTTTAAAAAAAATAGTTTCGATGAAAATTCTTATTTTAAATAAATACCGGGGTGACTTTGATAGTCATTGTTTTTGTTGTTAAAATCAGGTTGAAGGTGTTCAAATTTTATTTTTACGTCAAATGTACCATCGCTAAGTTCCTGAAATAGTTTTTAACAAAAAAAATCAATTTTCATATATAGTTAACTGAGTTTATCTGCTTTTTTACCAAAATACATATACATTTAGGTAAAATTGTTAAAAAGTCAGAATTTTGCCTGGAATGTGTTGAAAATAATTTCGTTTATATAATTATCGATTCATATTGCATTTTTAACTGAATTCAAAGCACGAATCAATTTTTTTACATTTTGTATCAAAATTAGTTTTTATTGAAAATGTCTTCAAATTTGGAAATTTGAAACACACAATTTTTATTGTTTACTTACTTTGTTTTCCTACTGTTAACGCACAAATTGACGATTTTGTAGAAAACATTTGGACGACACTGTAGTAGAGATTCATGTACTTTTCTGTTGTATGTTTGTAGATGTTTTAGTACATGTGCCATAATGTTTTGTAAAGTCTCCCCGGTTAAGAGATTTAGCTTGCTCAGAATTCCCAGAAACTAGACCAGTTACTTCTGACCAGACGGTCGACCAGAACAGACACAGCAGAAACAAGATAAGTAAAGTTTACCCGTCCACAAACACTCTGTCTTTTTGAACGCAAAGCGGAATAAAGTCGTCCCTTAACTCTACGCGTATTTTTTGACTCACCGAACATCTCAGGCACAGGACCACATCCAACGCTTGGAATGTGCGTCAACATTTTTGTTTCATGAAATAACCCGGTTTCTCTCTGAGCACACCTTCGATTGCAGGCTCGGATCGTTTCCGAGAGCGTTAATACTTTGCGTCGACAGAGTGTTTGTGGACGGGTAAACTTTACTTATCTTGTTTCTGCTGTGTCTGTTCTGGTCGACCGTCTGGTCAGAAGTAACTGGTCTAGTTTCTGGGAATTCTGAGCAAGCTAAATCTCTTAACCGGGGAGACTTTACAAAACATTATGGCACATGTACTAAAACATCTACAAACATACAACAGAAAAGTACATGAATCTCTACTACAGTGTCGTCCAAATGTTTTCTACAAAATCGTCAATTTGTGCGTTAACACCTACTCCTAGTGGAAAATTATCCGAAGAATCCGAAAATGCATTCCGTTTTTCGATTTGAAATCACGATCATTGATAAAATCATGACACTTTGAAAATATGAAAATAGTGCTTTTCATCAACGTTTTCTTAATTATAGTTAACAAACTTTTTTAAACTTTTCAAAACATAACGTTAACTTCTTCTAGAAGTACCTTGAACCTTTCTCTACCTCGGTCAGTATGATTTAATACCATTCCTTACGTATTTTATTTGTACTCTTCATTTTGCGAAAAAATCTCAATCCTATTAACACTCAAACGCTCGGGTAGTCATTTGACCCCTATTTTTTTTCTTAGAAATCCCATAACTTTTGATAGAATTGACCAATTTGGATGCTTTCGGTTGCAAAAGATCCAGATTTGTCTATATTTTGAACTGCCAGATGGGGGACAAATGTGGTCCATTTTTACCGGAGATATTCCGGATTCTGTTGGGGTACCTCGGCCCTCCTACATGGGTATTTGGCCAATATAATAAAAACTTTTCAACAGAAAAATTTCGGAAATGATGCAAAACTACAAGGCATCATCCTAATACATCATCCTGCAAAAACAATTGACATGGTTAAGTCCTACGGGGCAGCGGAGCCGGTTCCAGTTGGGCAACAATTGACATCAGCTCAGTGAACCGTTTCCGGATAGAACCTGTTCCGGTGCCCGAAGGTCTTCAGCATGTCATGTATCTATGCAGGATGATGTTTTAGGATGATTCCTTGAAGTTTTGCATCATTTCCGATTTTATTCTGTTGAAAACTTTTATTATATTGGCCAAATATCCATTTAGGAGGGCCGAGGTACCAACAGAATCGGAATATCTCGGGTAAAAATGGACCACATTTGTCCTCCGTCTGACAGTTGAAAATATAGACAAATCTTGATCTTTTGCACCCGGAAGCATCCAAATTGGTCAATTCTATCAAAAGTTATGAGATTTTTAAGAAAAAAAATAGGGGTCAAATGACTACCCGAGCGTTTGAGTGTTAAAGTCACCCCGTTTGACGGTACTTTTAAAAGAAAAATTGTTGTGGAAAAAGGTAATGTTGGCGTTGAGAGTCCATAAATACGCCATAAAAATCCAAAGTTGGAAACAAATCAGGATTTTTTTTTTGTGCAAGGTTAAATGGAATGTCAACTAGCAACACACACATAGTCATACAATCTGAGAGAAAAATACCCTAATCATTCGTAATGGTTTATTCGGGATGATGTCGTAATAGGAGGCAAATCTCCGTGGTATTGTCGAGACTCTTTTTGGAACCTTCCTCTTTCAGGAGACGCACACACACACACGCACTTGTTACATCATTCTTAGGGTGTGTGTCAGCATGTGCTGTCTGTCGATTTCTTTTCTGTTTTGTTTTGGGGCGGAAGTTTGAGAAATAAGATTGAGTTTGTTGCGTCCTTCGAAAAATTTGATTAAACTTTTGTCGGACCATGGTCGGACCCTCATCATCGCGTGCCAAGGATATTTTTGGACTTTTATTTTACTACTTTGCTTTGACATTTCTCCGGGGGTTATTTTTAGATCATTTCTTCCAGATAATCTGTCAATTTATCTTCATGATATAGCCTCTAATCTGCTCCCTTGTTTCTCTCTATTCCAGCTCAATAACAAAATTCTGGATTTGCATTTTGGGAGGTTCTTATGCAAAGTTACAGCGCCGAACCGGAACTAACGACATCGAATCCTAGCTGCTGGCAGCACTGACAAGTGGGAGCAACAAGAGTAGTAGTAGCAGTAGGCGCTGACATCCCCGCCATCGGGACTGGAGGCGATACGGCGGCAGTCGCGGTCCATAGCGGCACGCCGCGGACGGAAGGTCAAGGTAGGCGTTGAGATAGGTTTTTGCTTTTAAAGGGCGATGCTTTGAGCAGTGATGCTGAGATGACGACTACTTTCAAAATGAAAGATTGACAGATTTAAAATTTTATTATTCTTACGAAATGACACATAAGAATTTCACGAAGAAATATCACCAACCATAATGACGCCACGTACTAAAGTACCCTCGCCTACTAGATTATCACGACTTTATCCTCTGAAGGACGCCATCTTCGGGAGGGGAGCTTCATTGACAAATGGCGCGAAACTAACGCCATTATGTTGCCGTCATCGTAACTCGTCCGAGACGTGTTTATTGTCTTGGGGACCTTATTTACCTTCTCTTTGGAGCCAAGACATGTCCTCCGGTGGCGGCTACGATGCCACGTTCCGTTTTCCAGCACGTGCTGAATCGACATTTTCCAGCAACACCTCCGGAGGGCAACAGTGTTGCCGTCGCCCCAAAATGAACAACCAGTCGACTCTATTTTGAGAGTCCTCGCCTCCCGTATATTTGAACCATGTGTGAAAGTATTTCTGGGGGACATGTTTTAGTTCTCCGGTGTGGTTTGCAGCACCTCAGGGGGACGTAACCGGGGAACCGGTTCCGCCGATTTTCTGTACTGAGAGCAGTGCTTTTAGCTTGATGGTTTCGTTTTTTTGTGCTCTGGATTGTATGAAGGATAAGAGAAGGAGCTAAAAAAGCCCCCCGGAAGCTGTGGCAGTGCAATTGAATTAAGCTAAGCTGAGGCTGTTGTTTCTGCTGCTGAAGTGAAGTTTTGTAGCCTTCCGGGAGGTGGAGAAAGTTGTGACCTTCTTGAAAATTTCAAGGGTTCTTGCATTTGTGAGGAGTTGAGAAATTAAGTTGAACTGCCTTTTCTCTTTAAACTAATGATAAAATTGGTTTTGTCTGGAATTTTTATAAGTGTTACTCATAAAGTTAGAGTTTTAGTAAAATAATCTAAAGCTAGGTACTAGCTTAAGTTATGCATTAATCTGTGTGGTGTTATTTCTAACAGAGTACACATGAGAAATAATCACAATACAGCAATTCCCCACGAAAACAGCATGGAAAAAAACAAAAGTGCTCGGATCGGGCTCAAAATTTTTCTGGGGGTTCCCTGGCCGAAATAATTAGACCCGTATTTTTTTGTTTGGCCATTAGGGTGACCTACGCCGTGTTAGGGCGGTCTGAAAAATGGCCATTTTCGTCGATTTTCGCAAAAACCACTTTTTTCGAAAAATCATAACTCCTCGCCATTTTAACCGATTTCAATTGTCTTATACGCAAATGAAAGGTGATAAGTTGGCCTTTCAAAGAAAAATAATATGAAGTTTCAAAAATCTAGCCTAACATATGAAAAGGGCGTATGAAACTTTAAAATGTCGTTTTGACAGTGTCTGAACCAAAGAGCCTATGTCTGGAAATATTTTTATCGGATTTTCCGGACATTTTTACATAACATACTAAAAAATGGGAGGAGTTCATTAACAGGATTCCGAGATATGATTTTTTGAAAATAAAATCCGTGTTTTTTGACGCGCCGCGCGCAAAAACCGGAGAATGACGAAATTGGCAAAAAATCAACTTTTTTCACAAAAACTGCGATAACTTTAAAATTTCAGCGATGACCTACACACTTCGAAAAAATCGTGTGATTTTCTGTCTTATTGATGCACATAACTGGAGCGTCAAATAAGACAGAAAATTATGTCTGATTTGGAAATTACACGTCCCAAACTATCAACCGATTCGGTCGTGTAAAATTACACTGAACGCATTTCAGTTGGAATATTTCCTGTTGGAATTGGATATTCTTATTAGACAGGAAAAACACACATTTTGATGAAATCATCGAAATTTTTTAGTTTTTATTTCCATTTCAACAAAATATACAAAGTTTTCTCTTCATGTCACTTTTTATCTACACTTTTGATCAATTTGCATCTTCGTTTGCGGGTCTGTTTGCACTGAGCTTAGTTTGCCGGAAGATTTTCTCAACTCGTTTACTTCCCCCGGATCTTTCATAAACTAGTTCACCTATGGAATGCTCTCAGTCGCTGTTTCTGGCTGGACTCTGACCGGAAAACTTGCTTGGCCACCGGAATCGATTAGACGTCTGGTTCTGCACACGGTGTCTGGCTCCCGGTGATGTGAGGGCGAACATTCTCCACCAGATCCTTTGTTTTTGTTGTGGTGCGCTTCTCCAATGTCCATCGGAACTGCGATTGTCGATGGTGGTTTGAGCTCGGTATTTCTTTTTCCGAAAGGGGAACCTATGACCAGCGTAAACATCCGGAACCGGATCGGAAAACAGTATAATCTGCATGTTGGAAACTTGAGCACCTGCAACGAACAGTCAAAAAAGTTCGATTATTTTGGATTTAAGTGGAAAATCAATCAACTTACCTTTACTAAACGTTTTTCAATGTTCTGCTGGTTCTTCCCGTAGATTTCTTCTATTTTCTGCAAAGATCAAGAGAAAATAAAAACTTTTCGCACAAACTAAACATCCGTCTGCTGATTCCAACATGGCTGACGTTTCACTGCACGCTCAAGTGATAAAGCTGAATACCCTTAAAATTCGGTCTAAATTGCAGTAAAATTACATCAAAGAACACGCTCTAGATATGTGCATCAAGGATGATTGAATATTACGATTCGTAAGACGTAACATTCTGTTTTGTTTTATTAATTTGAAAATGTATGCAATTGCGTTGAAAACACATAATTTTACGCTTTATTTTAAATTACATGGATATATTTTGAGTTAGATTTGCAATTACGTCTAATGTAATTTTAATTATTTTTTAGTGTGTATAGATGTCTGGGTACCAAAATTTTTGTAATTAAAAGACGCAACTTTTGGTACCCAGACATGTATACGTCATCGCTGAAATTTTTAAGTTATCGCAGCTTTTGTGAAAAAAGTTGATTTTTTGCCAATTTCGTCATTCTCCGGTTTTTGCGCGCGGCGCGTCAGAACACACGGATTTTATTTTCAAAAATCATATCTCGGAATCCTGTTAATGAACTCCTCCCATTTTTTAGTATGTTATGTAAAAATGTCTGGGGAATCCGATAAAATTATTTCCAGACATAGGCTCTTTGGTCCAGACACCGTCAAAACGGCATTTTAAAGTTGCATACGCCTTTTTCATATGTTAGGCTAGATTTTAGAAACTTCTTACTATTTTTCTTTGAAAGGCCAACTTATCACCTTTTATTTGCGTATAAGACAATTGAAATCGGTTGAAATGGCGAGGAGTTATGATTTTTCTAAAAAAGTGGTTTTTGCGAAAATCGACGAAAATGGCAATTTTTCAGACCACCCTAACACGGCGTAGGTCACCCTAATGGCCAAACAAAAAAATACGGGTCTAATTATTTCGGCCAGGGAACTCCCACAAAAATTTTGAGCCCGATCCGAGCACTTTTGTTTTTTTCCATGCTGTTTTCGTAGGGAATTGCTGAATAAATACTCGTAGTGAAATAAATTAATGCTCTAGTCCCGTAAAGCAAATAATCCTGAGAACACTCAAAGGTGCTACAACTAAATTATTCACCGTCGTGCTAGAAACGACAAATTTATTTATCTAGTTTGAAGCAAAACATTGCTGCGAATACACTTCCAAATTAATGATGGCAAACCAGCCAGGACTTAACCTCGGAGTGCTATAATTCACCCATTTTAATTACATCTCACACACAAAGTCACACATACTTATCAAATTATAATCACACTCACTATACCTCATTTGTTCTATAACTCAAAAGAGAACATTTTACCCACCACCCCCTTCGTTTTGTTCTTGCATCAAACCTCAGCATTTTACGAGCTTTTGAGAGGTGCTTACAAATGTTACCGGGAGTGGTTGTGGTGGCCCGGAAAAGCTCTTTGCATACAATGGATGTCGTCCTGCCGAAAACAGGGAAGTTTCTAAAGGAAGGAGAGCATCAGGCAGAAAGAAGCCAGGAAACTAAAACAATCATCCGAAAGCTCACTTGAGTCAACGCTGGTTTGGTTACGGTGAAAAGCTAGGGTTAAGGTTGGGTTTGCTATTTCTGGATTTTTTTAAAATAAAATAGTGGCTTATATTTTAAATGTTATGGGGATTTCTCCATTTTTGAAGCAACATTTAAAAATGGCGCATGAGCATTTTGACAGCTAGAACTGTTTTGTGGATTTTTCTTTTTGAAATTAAATATATCTTTATTGAACATTCTTATAATAATAACATTTCATTTACATTCCAAGTGGTATGGCTAAATGCTCTTCGTCTTTGTTGTATTTTTTTTATTATTAACTGTTCACATTCATTTATTTACTTGAAATTGTTTTACATATTTGAATTGAATCGAATACATTTGGGTAAAAAATTTGGAGTTTTGTGGAAAAGTTACCGGTTGTTTTGGAATTAGCTGAACAGTTCCAGCTGTCAAACTGCTTATCCGCCCTTTTCAAATGATGCTCCTCATTTCAGGATGATATAAAACATTTCTAGAAATTCGAAATCAATGATTTGGGCTCAGTTGAAATTTTGTCCTTATTCATCCTATCTTATTTTGATAGAAAAGTCCTACTGAATATTGATCCTTACACTGTAACTTGGATTTGGCCCGCACTTTTCTCTCGCATTTTTGACAACAAAATTTTCAAAAACTAGGCAACCAGCAGTTGTTTATTTATATTTCCAGTCGCAGTTTCCACCAAACTGGACATTCGCACTTCAAAATTGCGATTGACAGGAGAGCAACATCGGCTCGCTTTGATCATTTTTTGAGAAGATTAAAACTTCCCAAGCCAGTTTGACAAGTCGCAATAGTGCGATCGATAGTAATTATTTAGTGCAAAGATCAAGTTAGTGAGAATTGCGCAATAAACTAAACTTGTTTTTTTTTTGTTAATTACAGATGAATTTTCAATATAAATTCTTATTTGTAAGGACTGTTTCTGAAAATAATGCGACACACGAAAATACGTCGCAAATTTAACAATATTTATGATAAGATTAAAATTTGCTTGAAAATTAGCCACATTGGATTGAGACGTACGATAATTTAATAGATTTGCCAACTTTTTCCAAAGCACCTTTTCAAAATCTTGCACAGTTAGAGCTTTTTCATCATTCAATGTCATTTTCAGGTTGACAAGACCTTTCACTTGTAGTTTTCCAATTTCCAATTTTTTTAAACTTTCTATTTTTAAAAGTTCAAAAACAGAAAATTTTCTATATTCATGCTAAGAAAATACAATATTTAAATTTAACAAATAACTTAGAACTGAGTCCAGATAAACATGATTTTTAATGAACAGACTACAACAAATAGTACTTTGTTTATTTTTTTTAATTTCCTTAAAAAAGGTTTTTTTAATAAACCAAGTCATAACATTATATAAAAGATAGCTTTATTGTTGCCAAATTCAAAATTAAAACCCATTTTAATAGGATAAAATTGTGTTTGAACACAGTAAAGCAAATCATGGTAATATTACATCTGTCATAAGAAATCTTTTCCTCTGAAAATGAGTAATTTTACCACTTTTCTGGTGTAATGTCACTTTGTTAGACTAAATTAAGGTAAAATTACTTCATAAAAGAAGATATATTCAACCTTCCAAAATTATACCTTCCAATTCTACACATTTTTTACTGTGAAGGTATATTCCAATAAATTTTTATTAAAAACAAGCTAAAGCCGACAAAATTGGTCTTGTTTTTTCGTTTCTTGACGTTTTTAGCATGTTTGATTATTCAGCCTTCTGTGATCAAAATTTGATTAAACGTAACTTTTCCCATACAATCTGAACATTTTCCGGATTCGGTTCCAGATTGTCCAAAGTTATCACTTTTTGGCGTAAGAACCTTCCTTCGACTTATACGAACCCAACGCAACAAAGAGCACCTCGATCCGACGCTCCGTATTTAACTGATTCGTGGTCGATCAAAACCGTCGATTTTTTGTATATACAGTCGACTCTCTGGTTGTCAATATCCCAGGGACCGTCGAGAAAGAGAAATCATCAGTTTACAGAACGATGCAAAATGAAGACTCGATTGAATTTTTTTTTCATGATACCCAGCTCTGGAAGAGAATCATGGCAACGTCCATCAAACAAAAACAAACTAATGTACACCCTTCAAAGTTTCTTTTCGCCAAAAAAAAAAAATGTCTATGCAAGCCATGAGAAAGTGAAATTATTGACAACCGGAAGAGATTTTTGAAGCAAAAAGAATCCAAGGGACCGTCGAGGAATAGATCCTTCAAGCAAGGGAAAATATCGAGGAATGAAGATAATTGAAGTATGCAGATTGAAGGGACTGAAGAATTAATCGATAGATGGAGAATTATTGATATCGAGAAGATCGACAGCCAGAGAGTTGACTGTATATGTAGATAGACATTTAAAAAGTTTTAATCATAGTAGGCAGGCTGTTTGTTTAAAATTTAACATATTTCTTTAATTTCCTAGTTCCATTGTTAATAAATTTGAAAGAAGAATAACAGTTGTTATATTTAAGTTTTTTTTCGTTATATTTTAGTTATTACTTTTTTATGCTATACAGTGATTGCCTTGATTTAATAAAATAAAGCTTACTTTTCTATCTTTTCGGCAACATTATTTACTTTACTTAAAGAAATTGAGTCGATTTGAACCTAATACAGGGATTTTTCAGAGTTCTTTGAAAATGGAATCAATTTTGTTTTTAAAATGTTTAAGGGATACACACAAAAAGAATTTTCATTTTTTTCACGTAATAAGGATTTTTTCCGATTCAATCAAATTATTCTAAAGATTTGACATTTTTCATAAGCTGTTTATTTCTTCATTTTGTCCATACAAAAATCAAAATTTATTGATACAATGCAGGTTCAATCATTCTTATGAATAGCCTTTTTAAAGGTCAGGCCAATGCATATTTTATTTGAAGTTTTGATAGTTAATAATTTAAGATAATCCATGAAAACAGTTAAAACGATAACGAAACTAGTAAATCCGTGGAATTTGGATCACTTTGAAAAATTTTGTACTTCTTGTGAAAACACGTAAAATTTCATGTTTTTCTATTTCCAATACACTAAAATTTTCACATTTTTTAAATATTTTATTCATGTTAATCCAGTAATGTGAATTTAAAAAAAAACTTTTGTTCGGATGTTTTCAACATTAATGCTAACTTACAAATCACATAAAAGATTCCAAAGTTCCGGGGTAACATTGGGTCTGTGGGCTAATCTCAACTTACAAACCCAAGTTTACCCCTGCAGACGGTAACAATTAAAAAAAAACTATGCTGAATGAAAAACATTGATTTTTTTGTTCAAATAACTCAAATTCCAGTCAACCCAGTAAATATTAGGTTATGATTTGCTAAAACTCTGAAATGCATTCTCTTTTACAAATCTACTTATTTAGAGACCTCAAAACATTATCCTTTATCAAAATTAGATACCTTCCCCTACTCTGTCATCACTAAACATTACAGTCACGCTCTTTCCCCGAGCAAAGTGAGAGCAAGAGGAAATTTAAAGTGTGATGTTCGCAGCCCGAAAAACGGGGCCACTTCCGGCAAAACCAACCGTCGGTGCCATGTCGGGGCCACACAGGCAGTAGTGTGTCGCCTTTCATTCTGCTGCCGAGAAAATGTTTAGATTGGCTTTTCCGGGTGAAAATCGGTTGGTGGCAACGAACGTGTCTATTTGCTTTTGGGTTTGTTCTCTGCAGAGTTGGTCTCTCTAACCTTGTGAAACTAACTAGATTTCGGAAGAATCTCGTGTCGTTCGTGTGTGTGTCTATTGTTCTGTCATTAAATCAAGTTTATTTGAGTAAATTTAGTTGGGGTTATTTCTTTGAGCAAATAGTGAATGGCACTGTTCTCATGACGAGAATTTTGATTTTTGGTTATTTTAAGGATAAATCAGGTATGATCTACTGCAATTACTTTTCCTTTGCTGTTAATGTTATTCAATTAAAGTAAAAATTATTTTCAGATAACTGATTGAGGAAATCATAAAAAAATATTAAATTTTATTTGAGGGATTAAAATTTTAAAATTGATTTTCCTGTCAACTCCCTGAGGACTCAACCACTAATTATGACATAAATCATTGAGGCAGCACAACAAATCTCAAAAGTAGCAGTAGAAAACACTCAAATGATAAATTACGTCCTTTTACCAAGTAGTACCACAACCAGCTACAAACATGGTTGCTTGCTCCAAAACCATTGAAGCCAAGACGACGACGACGACGGAGCAACGAACATTAATTACTCTGTCGTCAACAAATTTTCTTTTTTCTTTTGAAATTTTTCCATTTTTTTCAGAAAGCGAAAGATCTCGGTTGGATTTTTCAACACGTGGCGAAATGAGTTAATTTATGACCGTTTAAAACTTGAGAAAGCACCACTCCTTTTTTCTTCTTCTTACTTGTCTTTACCACGGCGGGGAATTGTGTGTGATGTGAGTGGAAAATAAAGGTGTGTGCCTTATTCGCCACTTGAGGCTATAATTTCCATGTCGTCTGGGAGTGGTAAATCTTGGGAACTCAACGTGTGTTTTAAGGGGAAAATGAGACACGAGCTGTGCTGTGCAGTGAGGTCACCTAGCAGTGTGATTGATTGTGAAACTTCTTTGTTAATTTTTTTTGCGTATTCTTGTTGTTTTGTTGGTTATTTTAACAAAACAATGCCTCTGTGCTCTCTTGTCTTAAGCTTGCTGGTTTTCCTATCTAGTTAGCATAAGAGCTGATTGATGTTTTGTTTGTTGATATTGAAAGGAATTGCATTTGCTCTTAGGTTTTATTTGCTGTTGAAAAAATACACTTTTCACAAACTATTTTTTTTTCAAAAATGGCAATATTAATAGCCAGAAAAAAGGATGATGTATCGAAGGGTTTCTTCTGAAAAAAGAAGATAAAAATAAAATTAATTTGCTTGAAAAACAGCAATTGGAAATTCAATTTCTATTCTATATAAACAAAATTTGCAAGCTAAATGTATCACAAAATGCTTAACACATTATATCAGTTATGGTACTAATTTACAAAATATTAGTGAATTTTTTGAAACACACCGATTCTGAATTTCAAGAAAAATTGTTTTCAATTTCGGGAAACCAGGATTAATTTTCCGGGTAATATTCTGTTCCGAGAAATTCCGGGATAGACGTACCTAAAGCATCTGATAGCCTGCTTCTAAGTAGTGCAGGATATTTTGCAGAACTTCGAATAACTTATTTCATATTTTAGGCAATTATATTTTTGATGGAATATTTTGGATGGAATAATCCCAATAAAATCATTTTCGCTTGCGAGCTTTCTTCACCCGCGAAAGAGAGAGGAGGAAAATCACGCAGGAGAAAATTGCTCCCAAACTTTTCCAAGAAAATCGTCAGCACCGCTTAAAATCAATTATTTCACTTTGTTTACACACATTGCCCATCTACAAAATGTGTCAGGTCATTTTTTGAGTTGTGACGTTACACCAGCTAGTGTAGTAGTGAAAAAGATGTTCCGTCGAATAATCAAGATGATGATTTTTTTCGATTCGTTTTACCGATCTTTCGTGCGCGAGAGAGGAGAGCCATATTCCCTTTGGATTGTTTCTCTTGATGAAAGTTCAAAGATTTTTTTATGATGATTCTTCCATCGCTGTCACAGAGGAACTGAAAAAAAATATATTCCAAGAATAGTCGTTTGTAATAAAATTTAATGTTTAATCATATATTTTTGACGCATTTTTAAAGCTGGAAACATCATTTCCTAAATTTTTGGTATATTTTATTTTTAAGTAAAGTCAAAACAAGTTAATTTTTACTTGGTTGCCATTTTTTAAATAGCTTTATGAGTTAAAAATTTCATTAAAAAATGCATTAAATTTATAATTTCTGGATTCATTGGACAATTTTCGATTGCTTGGAACTGCTTAGTTTTTGGATTTGAACATCAGATTTATTAGGTGAAGACTGATGAATTTGTTCTAAGCATTTAAAAATTAAAATTTGCTCATCTTATATTTTCGATATTTTCAAATCGTTTCCATAATCTTGTTTACCGTCATCGGGGGTGACATTGGATCTGGGGATTTAGATTTCAAGTTTCAGCATTTTTGTATGAGAGCAATTCTCTACGAAATCGGTATTTTTTCTTAAATTTTTTTTTTTTTTGTATTTTTTAACCCGACTGAAACTTTTTTGGTGCCTTCGGTATGCCCAAAGAAGCTATTTTGCATCATTAGTTTGTCCGTATAATTTTTCATACAAATTTGGCAGCTGGCCATACAAAAATTATGTATGAAAATTCTAAAATCTGTATCTTTTGAAGGAATGTTTTGATCGTTTTGGTGTTTTCGGCAAAGTTGTAGGTATGGATATGGACTGCACTGAAAAAAATGATGCAAGGTAAAAAAATTGATTATTTTTATTTAACTTTTTGTTACTAAAACTTGACTTGCAAAAAAACACTATTTTTATTTTTTTTATTTTTTTTATATGTTTCAGAGGACATCAAATGCCAACTTTTCAGAAATTTCTAGGTTGTGCAAAAAATTTTTGAGCGAGTTATGAATGTTTGAATCAATACTGATTTAAAAAAAAATCGAAATATTGGTCGCAAAAATTTTTTGGAGCGAGTTATGAATTTTTGAATCAATACTGATTTTTTTAAAAATCGAAATATTAGTCGCAAAAATTTTTCAACTTCATTTTTCGATGTAAAATCCAATTTGCAATCAAAAAGTGCTTTAGTGAAATTTTGATAAAGTGCATCGTTTTCAAGTAAAATCCATTTTAGGTGACTTTTTTGAAAAAAGTCACAATTTTTCATTTTTTTTAATTAGTGCACATTTGAAAAAAAATATTTTTGAAAAGCTGAGAAAATTCTCTATATTTTGCTTTTTTGAACTTTGTTGATACGAACTTTAGTTGCTGAGATATTGCCATGCAAAGGTTTTAAAAGCAGGAAAATTTATGTTTTCTAAGTCTCACCCAAACAACCCACCATTTTCTAATGTCGATATCTCAGTAACTAATGGTCCGATTTACAATGTTAAAATATGAATTCGTGAAATTTTCCCATCTTTTCGAAAAAAAAACATTTTCAAACATTGAGTATTTAGTCCTTTTGTTAGTCTTGATTTAAAAATTCTGAAAATATTTTTTTCGAAGAGATCATTAAATTTCACGAATGATTCATATTTTAACATTGAAAATCAGACCATTCGTTGCTGAGATATCGACATTAGAAAATGGTGTGTTGTTTGGGTGAGACTTAGAAAACATAAATTTTCCTCCATTTTAACCTTTGCATGGCAATATCTCAGCAACTAAAGGTCGTATTAGCAATGTTCAAAATCCAAAATATAGAGAATTTTCACAGCTTTTCAAAAATATTTTTTTCAAAGGTGGGCAAACATGTGCAGTAATTTTCAAAAATGAAAAACGGTGGCTATTTTCAAATTTCACTTCAGTACTTTTTGATTGCAAATTTGATTTTACATCGAAAAAAGAAGTTGAAAAATTTTTGCGGCCGATAATTCGATTTTTTGAAAAAATCAGTATTGATTCAAAAATTTATAACTCGCTCAAAAATGTTTTGCACATCCTGGAAATTTCTAAAAAGTTGTCACTTGATGTCCTCTAAAACATTTCAAAAAAAAATTATAAAATAAAAATAGTGTTTTTTTTTGCAAATCAAGTTTTAGTGACAAAAAGTTAAATAAAAAATCACCAAAAAATTCCTTCAAAAGACACTGATTTTTGAATTTTCATACATCATTTTTGTATGGTCAGCTGCCAAATTTGTGTGGAAAATTATATGGACAAACTAATGATGCAAAATGGCTTCTTTGGGCATTCCGAAGGCAAAAAAAAAGTTGCAGTCGGATTAAAAAATACAAAAAAAAACCGAATGACCAAAATCTGAGAGAACTGCTCAAATGATAAAAAAACAGTAAATAAAATCAATATTGTCGCGATTGCTTTCAAATCAAAAATTAGTTTTTTTCCCCTCAGAAATCAGTACCTTTTTCTTTCAGATGCGTCGAGAAAAATCTTCCAACAAGAGATCCATTTCCCTCATTTTCTCACCAAGAAGAGAAAAAGGGTATTCCAGGATAAGTGCTGTTGCGGTTCCCGCTTTTTCCTCTCTCTCTGGCACTGGTTGCTTTTTGCCATCCCTCCCTAATGACAGTGACGTGATTTTTCCGGGAAAGCAATTAACGATCGCTTTCCCGAGAGACAGAGATTCTTGGAATGCCACTGCCAACAACCGACTTGTATGTGCGAATGTGGGTGGTTGCTTTGGCAAATCTTAATTAGTGCCGAAATCCGGCTAAACGAACCTACGAACGAACGTCTGAGAGGTCACGATAAAGACGTTCTCCGCTGGGAAGGCACCATTTTTCCAACGATTTTAAGACCACTCTCCATAGTTGTGAGGGGAGGGGGGGGGGGTGAAACGCCCACCCCCGCGTGTGCCATAACTCCGACGGTCTTAATAGGGACAACATGCAAAAGCTCATTGTGCTTGCTCCCGGTGGCGGCAAGGGCAAGTTTATGTCTGGAAGGCGTTTTAACGACAAAATTGGGATGAAGAAAAGAAAGCAGCTGGAAAAATTACCCACGGCGAAAGGCCAGATGGAAATCGTCGAGTCGTCGGGACAAAGCTCGCTTGGAACTTGAGCGAAATATGCTAATAAGAGCGGGCTTTTGCGTGCTGCTGCTGGTGCTTCTTCTTTTTTGCTTTGGTTTGGCCGCGGGGTCGGATTGTTTTTTTCCGTGGTTTTGTTTTCTTTCCTCGTTTTAAGCTCATGTCGTAATTTTGAGTATAATGGGCGTGTGTACGGGTAAATGCTTTTAGCGTTTTTAATATGATGAGAAACTGGAGGAGCTTTTGACAGGGAGCTTTATTTTCATTTTTATGAAATATCATTAGTAGTACTGCTTTCTGAGTAATTGCAATATGAATATTGTTTATCTCAAAATGACATAATTTTATTCTTTTGTTTAATTTGTCATGTTGATTTGTGTTGGAAAATAATAAAATATTTCGTTATGTTCACAAAAAATTCGCTTTCAATTTTATTACTTTCTTTCAAAATAATGACCAAATAAAAACCAATATAAATTTTAATAAATTGGTCAAAATTTGCCCATAGTCTTGCCATATTAGGCAACAACAAAAAAATAAAAAAATGGATTGTGGACACGTAAAAGTTTAATGAACAAATTTTTGATTCCCTCAAAAATACAAACAACTTTCATATTTCTAACCTTTTAGAAAAGTTTTGATATGAAGACCGCTTTTCATGGCCAAAAAAATGTCCTTGATAAAATTGGCCATTATTTTCTCATATTTAAAAAATGAAACAAATTGGGTTATGGAAAATTGGTAAATTTTTTCGCATAGTTGAAGTAAAAATCAACAATGAAAAATAATAACAAGTTTGGTTATGAGTGCTAATTGTTTAAATGAAAATTGAAATATCAAAATCGGTATTTTTATTCAATTTAAAGGTTTGTATTTTTTATCCGGCTGAAACTGATTTGGTGCCTTCGGTATACCCAAAGATGCTATTTTGCATCATAGGTTTGTCCATATAATTTTCCATACAAATTTGGCAGATGTCAATACAATAATTTAAAATTCGAAAATCTGTATCTTTTGAAGGAATTTTTTGTTGGATTTGGTGTCTTCGGCAAATTTGTAGGTATGGATAAGGACTACACTGAAAAAATATGATCCACGGTAAAATTTTTTTGGTGATTTTTTTTGCTAAAACTTGATTTGCAAAAAAACACCATTTTTTTTTTTCATTTTCTGATATGTTTTAGGGGACATCAGACCAACATTTCAAAAGCGGCAAGCATTCAATACGCCCTATTGAAATGTAATTTTTTTCAAAAAAATAGTATTGATTCAAAAATTCATAACTCGGACCAAGATTTTTTGCCCGTTCTGGAAAATCTGAAATGTTGGCATTTTATGTCCCCTAAAACATATCAGAAAATAAAATAAAAATAAAAAAAGGTTTTTTTTTGCAAATCAAGTTTTAGTGACAAAAAATGAAAATAAAAAACACTTATTTTTATTAACCGTGAATAATATTTTTTCAGTGTAGTCCTTATCAATGCCTACAACTTTGCCATAGACCCCATATCGATCAAAAAATTTCATCAAAAGATACAGATTTTTGAATTTCCATAAATAATTTTTGTATGGACAGCTGCCAAATTTGTGTGGCAAATTAAATGGACAAACTTATGATGCAAAATGGCTTCTTTGGGCATACCGAAGGCACCAAAAAAGTTTCAGCCGGATTAAAAAATACAAAAAATTGAATGACCGAAATCTCAGACAATTGCTCTATATTAGATATTTGACCAATATTTGACCTTCAAGTTCCAAACCAAATTTACCAGATTTCTAGCTTTTCATGAGATAACCCCAAAATCAAAGCTGGAAATCTCCATTCGACCAAATAAAAATCTTTACTTTGTACAATTTGTCATATAAATAAAACTACAGATTACCTGAATACAAATTCCAGCATAAAACACTGCTAAATTTAGAATATTTCATTTGAAAGCTATTTATTGCTCAAAAGGCTTCACAAAAACCCAAGATGACAGTGCTGACATATTGAACAAAATGATTTATTTTATTTAAAAGGCAATCAAACATTAAAATTTGATTAAAATGGGATCGCAGAACTTGAATTTATTGTTAAAAGCATGAAAATGTAGAAAATAGGAAAATAAATCCCATACAAACCTTCGGTTAATCGAACTTTGGATAATCGAAATTTCGAATAATTTCGAGTCTGGACTGTAATTGTTTATTTGCGACGAGTGCTAGGTAGTTTACAACTTTTTATCAGGTTAAGGTTACAAAACCTTGTTTGTAAAAACATTGAATTGTGTTTTGTGTTATCAACTTAAAATTTAAAATTCTTTGGTTATTAATTTCATCAAAAGCAGGTTCAATCAATACAATTCAGTTATTATGTAAATTAAAAAAATGCCTCCATACAAATCAGAACTCCAATGTTCCAAATTCAATCCCAGCTTCGTCACAAAGCTTCCACTAACAGGATTTTCCACGATTTCCTCTAACTAGCATATGTGCTGTGAGCTTCTTATCACATTCCAACACCATTGCGACTGACCACCATCCCGTTGGGAACGCCACCAGCTCTCGTTCGTCCATTGACCTTCCTATAGGTGACCAAGAATAACCCCTTTCTGAATGACTTCTACACGGTTCTCTGAGTGTGTGTGTGAACTGCCATCCCATTCGCCTATCTAATCAACGCTGTAACTGGCCCTCGGGCGATTCGTCCTCCCCGACATGCCTGACCGGCCACATGATGATGATGGTCCATTCCGGATGCTGGTGAAACACACCCCACAACAGTGGCAGGTTATTTCCTCGATTTTGAGACCTTAACTGGGACAAACGTAATACCGAAGGTCGTCTATTGGAAGGTTAGAGTAATTTTGCAAGATTATCATCTTGTTACCTTTGATGTATTTGCCTTGATACAGCGAAAATCACGTTCCAGGAAACAGAAAAAGAAGAAATTAAAGCCTAGCCATGGCCTAGAAAGTGGAGGACATACTTTCATCTTTTGCCGGGGATCTCTGACGCAAACCGAGCCAAACCATCATCATCATCATCATCGCAGGTTCAAGTCTCATTGTGATGGTAATTTTTTCGTGCTGATAGCTGCGAAAAAGAGGAAAAAGTAGAGAAGGAAGTGCTGCCAGCAATCAAGTGCAGAGTTCAAGCTACTCGTTTTGTCCCATCAACCACGGGACAATGGGGCAACCGACTGACAATGTACTAGATTGGGGAAGCTTCTCTTGAAGAGAAACCACCGGAATAATTTGTTATCCTCTGCGGTGAGGTCCAGGTTGACAAAGTGGAACATTTTTGATGTGGGTGGTTGTGCTAACTGGGTCAATCTTGAAATTAGGCAACCTTGTCTACAAATTTGGTTACTGTATTAAAAGCAAAAATATTGATAACCGAATTTCCATTCCATTACACCAAATTCACACCAAATTAATTTAACACCACAAAGCACTCTCATTTTCAAGCGATTAGCCGCTGCTTTGAAATCAAAACCAGGTAAACCTCTCTATTAGAGACCACGTGGCGTTAAGCCACCCCCACGACTGACAAAACATAAAAGAGTGGTTCCAATGGTGGGGTGGCTTTATGGTTTACCAAATTGTTTCGCTGAATAAATAGAACTCGAGTACATACTATTTGCGAGTGTGTGTGTGTGGTGGTGGATTAGGTGTGAAAATGTTGCTGGAATTTCACAGGAAAATTGTAAACATATAAATTGGCTCGAATATTGCTGCTGGCGATGACAGTTTTCCACACTTTTTTTGTTGCTTTTTGCTGCTGTGGTTAACACACAATGGATTATCTAGAAATCGATACCGCAATTCCAGGTTCCAGGTACGATAAACGAGAGGGACTGGGTGGATTGGGCTTCCCACGGAAATTATCGGGAAAATTGGGGCAATAAATGGTTGAGTATTTATCTGTTAGAATCAGTTGACGATTAAGCCGGAAACCACTTTTAATGTAGAAAGAATTGAAAGCATTACAATGAATGAATATAAATATTTATAGAATACAGATCAATGCATTGCAAACAAAAAATCTAAAACTTTGCATTGCTTGATCATCAACATTTACCATTTTCATCTACGAATATATTTTTCATTTGGTTGATTCGACCAAAATGAGTGAGTGCATTCAACTGTGTTTTTTCCGAAAATGTTTTGAAGTGATATTCGATAAGGCGCTGGCGTTACAAGTTTACTACTAGAAACAGTATCAAATTTATTGTTATCGGAAAGTCCGTTTTTCTTAAGATTGCCTCTGGCCGCATTTCTGTCGGACGTATTGGCGTATATATATGGAATCATTAGCTGAACAGATTTTGTCAATCCAGCTAATTACACTGAAAAATATCCTGCTGCCCTCGACATGCAAAACAAATGCGCCGATATCAACAAGACAATATGTCCGACTGAAATAAGAATTCAGACCGGCTTTCCAATCAAAATCGTTTAAGACTGAAAAATTAAGTTTTACATATGAGAAATTCGCTGAGATTTCGGTCATTCAATTTTTTGTGTATTTTTTAATCCGGCTGAAAATTTTGGTGCTTTCGGTATCCCCAAAGAAGCCATTTTGCATCATTAGTTTGTTCATATAATTTTCCATACAAATTTGGCAGTAGTCCATAGAAAAATGATATATAAAAATTCAAAAATCTGTGTCTTTTGAAGGAATGTTTTTTTTTGGTGTCTTCGGCAAAGTTGTAGCTATGGATAGGGACTACACTGAAACACACTTTTAATTACTAAAACTTGATTTGTAAAAAAAAATATTTTGTTTTTATTTTCTGTTTCTATTTCTTATGTTTTAGGGGACATCAAATGACAACTTTTCAGAAATTTTCAGAATGGGCAATCGGTGACTGAGCTATGATTTTTTGTTTCAATACTGATTTTTTCAAGAAATCGAAATATCGGTCGCAAAATTTATTTAACTGCATCTTTCGATGTAAAATCGAATTTGCAATCAAAAAGTACTTTAGTGAAACTTTGATAAAGTGTTCCGTTTTCAAGTTTAAGCCATTTTAGGTTATTTTTTTTTAAAATTAACATAAATGTTTGCCCACCTTTGAAAAAAAATTGGTAGGCTGAAAAAATCTCTATATTTTGCTCTTTTGAACTTTGTTAAGACGACCTGAGTTGCTGAGATATTACCATGCAAAGGTTTAAAAACAGAAAAATTGAGTTTTTCTAAGTCTCACCTTCAAACTAATGGTCTGACTTACAATCCCTCGCAGATGGTAATAACAAGATTTATGCCATTTCAGTAACAAATACTGTTAAAATAACAAAAAAGTGTTATGAAATATTCTTGCTAAATCCATTTTTGCATAAGACTTTTATAACAGTTTATGTTATCATAACAAAATTTGTTATTGATCTGATATTGGTTGAAAGCCAAAACAACTTGGAAATAACATTTTTTGTTTTGGAAAAATAACTTCAACTGTTATTGGGATGATCGGATTAGTTGTTAAAATAACAAAAAAGAATAACGATTTGGAAGATTTTTTTTTGTTATTCCCACGATATTTTCGTCTGCTCGGGATGTTAAAATATGAAACATTCGTGAAATTTTCCGATCTTTTCGAAAACAACATTTTCAAAATTTAAATCAAGACTAACATTTCAAATGGGCGTAAATGGGCGTGACAAAAGGTTCGATTAAAAATCGCCAATTTTTTTTATCGTGTATGATTTTTTTCAGTGTAGTCCTTCGCCGAAGACACCAGTTCGATCAAAACATTTCTTCAAAATATACAGATTTTTTAGTTTTCATACATCATTTCTGTATGGACAGCTGTCAAATTTGTATGGAAAATTATATGGACAAACTAATGATGCAGAATGGCTTTTTTAGGTATACCAAAAGCACCATAAAAGTTTCAGTTGGATCAAAAATTACAAAAATAAAAATTAAAATAAGACCGATTTCGTAGAGAATTGCTCAATATACAAAAATTTGTTATGATAAAATATTTTGAGCTTTATTATCTCTGCAATTATTTTTTTAGGATGTCAAAAACTCCAGGATGTAATTCTAAATTGGTTAAAAAAATTGCAGATAATTTTTAAATAAGTTTTTCATAACATTTTTCTTGCTAATGTAAATTTGATTTTTAATGTTCATGGGAAAACTTTAAAAGGTGATGTAAACATTTTTATTGTTTTCCCCTTTTTATGATATTGAAGAAATTTTCGTCAAAATCGACTCAAAAAATAAGGGCGCAAAAAATATTTTTTCAAAAAACATCAAGATTTTAATGGAAATTGAAATCATATCAACTGAATACAATTTAAACTGAAATTTCTTGCAATAAAAAAAGCATCGTTGGCTGTTTGTGCTCGATTAAAATATTTTTTTGTTTTTTTTTTGTGAAATTCCATTGTACAGTACCAATTTTTTTTTTCGAGGATCAGTTTTATTTTGTCAGCATTGAGATTTTTTGAAAACCAATGTTTGAAAATCAACTGGACTGGAGTAAAATTCATTTTAAAACACCTTTTTCATTTAATTGTTCAAACCATGGCGGCTTTATGGTATTACCAGAAATATGCAAAATTTATACGTATGAAAATGTTTTTTTTTTATCAAAAAGTTTAATGTCTATTCCCAATCTCTGGCCTCAAAATTCTAAATTTTCAAAAAGTCTAACAATGGTTTGATAAAAAAATCTCCATCGAGAAGCACAAATTTGCATGAAACTTTCAGCGTTTGTTTCAATTGCAACACCTCAAACTATAGCTTTGCAGAAATCATCCCAAAATAATCCTATGTTCCAAAGAAAAACCGTCGTAATTCGTTTCTGTACCACAAAAACGCTACATTGTAAATGTTACTGGAATCGGAAAAGACAGACAAAAAAGGCAAAGATTTCAATCAAATGTTAATAAGAACGACTTTCCATAGTTGCAACAACATTGTCCGGAAAAGGAAATGGATTAAGTTTTGGGTTACAGCATCCGAGAATAACTCTACGCAAATTTGCCTCGGCAAGATTTTATCTTATTTTTGCTGCCTACCACATTTACATACAATAATGAAAAGTGTAATTTATCCCTCAATTCATTACTGTGGCAGGAAAATTGCGAAAATTGAGAGCACTTGTTTGGTTTGAAGGTCCGTTGAAGGTTCATTGTGATCTGATTTCGAAAAGACGCCGAAGACAGAACGAACTCGGATAAACAAGATATCAATCGTCATTGTTTATCTTAATTTACGTATTTACGAGAGACGGAGAGTGAACGAGAGATGAATGGTGGAAAACGTAAACTTTGCTCGCCTCATCTTACTGGATTTACCTCGTTTTTGCGTGTTGAGATGTTTATTGTTTAATGGAAACCCTTCTGACAGCATTTGGAGAGGGGAGAGGTTTAAGATAAACTTTTGGCGAATCTATTAGCGCAATTTGATTTGGCAGATATGAATTGGGAGCTGTTTACCAACTGCCCATTTGTCGGAGGCTTTGAACGTGAGCACGTGCTCAATGATTTGAATAATTTTAGTTTCTTTAATTTTGACAGAATAAAAGAAATTGATGCCAGGAAAAAATTGCGACCGATTAGACTCAATTAGCGTAATTGACTTCAATTCGTCACCCCTGTAGACCAATATCGGATGACATCGAACTGAACGTCACCGCAAGTTGCAGTCCACCACGTGGGTAGGTGGGTGTGCTAATTGCCCCCCACCAGGAGTAGTCACACTCATCATCGTCGGGGGTCACTCCTCGAGCGATTTGATAAACGATTACAAACGCGCTATCACCAATTAGTGAAAATTAAACCGCATATAAAAATAAATTACTCGCCAAGTCGTCACCCTGGGTGGGAGGGGAAAGGGGGCCGCCACGACACTTGACTTGACAACAGGACAATTGATGATGATGAACGATTTCTGGTCTGGGCCAAAAGGGAGTTGGGTTGGGCCACCACTTGAGCTTCCTTAGGGGGGACCTACCTATTACATTCAATCGTCTACTTTGAAATTTTTTTCAACAAATTTTAGTTTTCTAAGAACTTTTCAACGACATCAAAGTAATAATCAACTGATTTAAAGTTTTGACTTAATTCTGACTAAACTGTTTTTAAAATTGACAAATTTCCCCTACTTTGTGCAAATTGGCCGTGGGAGATGAATAAATATTGTTCATCGCGCGGATCGTGTTTCACCGATGGGCACGTGGAGCAGTCGAAGAATCGTATAATTACGATAAACTGGATCTTGGGACGGCCGTTGATGACGAACGGTGGGCCGTAAGTCACTAATGACGATGTCACGGTTCTATTTATCTTAGCG
Organism: Culex quinquefasciatus; assembly: GCF_015732765.1. NCBI lineage: Eukaryota > Metazoa > Arthropoda > Insecta > Diptera > Culicidae > Culex > Culex quinquefasciatus. Next base: position 211,343,607 of record NC_051862.1, on the reverse strand, counting down.
GATCCGATTTCCCGAAGGGGGACAAGAAAATGATGAACTTTACTTGGAATCGAATGTTAATTGGTTTGGTTAATCGAGTTGAATGATTCACGTTATAGATTATAGCTATTTATGAATATTTACTAGAAATCTGTCAAATAATCTAATTCAATTAATAACTTCGTAAAAGTTTTCTTCAATAAAATAAAATTGGCCAGAGGCACATCGTAAAAAGCTTCTAAATCAATGAAAACAACCTTAAGAGGATAACGAACGAGTTGATTACGATGCGATGGTCAGATTGTAAACTTTCCCAAAGGAAGAGGGGGGAATTCTTTTGTTTTTCCACAGATAAATCCTTCCCAGAATCCCGCCCCCACCCCCCACGCGCAGTACAAAAGTTCAGTGTTTGTGTGGCATCATACTTGGTCGAATAGTTTGACCACCATAATTTCCAACAGGGAAAAGGTATTTGCCCTGCTACTCGCCGAGCTTGTTGATAAGACCGCTTGCCTCAAGTCACGTTCTTTTGTCGAGAGAGAAGCAAAAAAAAGACAAGCTGGGATGGTCAACCGATAAAAGTTTCCCCAACCACCGGTCGTTCGTGGCGATGAGGTTTTTTACAATCCGATGGTAACAGGAGGAAGAAAAAAGTTGGCAGTTTGCCGATTCCGGAGACTCCAGGACAACTCTTTGACACGTTTTGTGGGAATAAAAAAAGAAACTATATGTTCTGACCTGCCTCAGATTTCTCACCGAGAAGAGCTGTGAAAGGGAAAACTTTGCCGTAACGGAAAAATAACAGCACTTTTTCCTTCAACCTGTATGGGATACACACGTGGATGCTGCTGAGTTGGCATGCGGAATCGAGCTGAGGGATGAAAAGGAAAAACCTTAAAGTTTTAAAAAGTGGGACAATTGTGCTGGTAGACATGTTTGAAGGATGATTTTTCCAACCTTTTTTTCAGAAAATCACAAAATAGCAGCACTTTCTTTTGGCAATTGCTAGAATATTGTTTAAAAGTTGTTTAAAAAGCATTTCAGAGAAATATTGATCTGTTGCCTTGTTTTCAATATAATTCCACCTTTAGTTTAATTCGAGCTCAAAATCGCTCGTTTTACTCGTGAGCACAAATTGGGCTTGACGCAAATCACCCTTGGAAACCTGGTTTGATTCCTAGAGACCATCCACAAACCACGTGGACACTTACTTGGGAATCTGTTACAATTTTACAATTCTGCAATTTTTTTCCGTGTACCTATTTTTTCTCAATTGGCCTCAACAATATCTACAACTTTGCCGAAGATACCAAATTGATCAGAAAATTCACTCAAAAGTTACAGCTGTTTGAATATTAACATACCATTTTTGTATTGAAAGCAGCCAAAATTGTATGGAGACTTGTATGGGTGAACCAATGACACAAAAAAGCTTATTTGGTCATAGGGAATGCCCCCACAAAGTTTGAGCCAAATAAAAAATACAAAAAAATGGTCGAAATCGGCCGATTTCGTATAGAGTTGCTCACATATTTTATTGTGTAATTTTGCCTCATAAAATTTTTAATTTTACCACTCTCTGGTGTAATGCTACTTTTAGATAAAATTTAATCATAAAAGAGTTAATATTCAACTTTACAAAATTGCATCATCGAAATTGACACATTTTTAACTGTGATCCTGTTCATGCCAGTGGATGTTTACACTTCTTTAAACTGCTTTTAATAACTCTTCATCAACACATCAACACACTTGAACAAAGCCATTAAACAGTTTGTTCAGTTCAATGCTTTATTTTTCAGTTTAGGGGCCACCAAACAAACCATGTTGACACTTTAAGCGTGTTTTCAGTTCAACACTGCTCACCATGAAGGTAGCTTCTGTTTTCACTTTGCTGGTGGTCACCATTTTCGCGCGGGAAACCTCAATATCATACAGTGTTTCATTGATCCGACATTTGGCTGATCAACAGCATGGAATATTTGACTGTTGGTTGTACCGAATCCCAGAGACAGCTGCAGGGAGGGATTCCACACTTGAAGGTTTACTTTCGTCCTCGAAACTAACTAGCATTCCAAAGCGTTTGATGTCGTTTGAAGCGAGTGTGATTGATCGTCAACCGAAGTTGTTATTAATTTTCGGCGGTACATTCGATGCGGATTTGATGAGTTTACTAAACTTTGTGTTGAAATCAGACTTTGATTCATCGCTGAAGATCATTGTGTACCATCAACTATCGTCAAAGGGATTTTTTAACTTGGTTTTAAATCAAATTCATCTGATCTTCAGAACAGCAGATTTGTTCAATGTGATTTTTATTCGAACGGATCAATTCGAAGTACTCACTACGCATCAGGGAACACTCAAATCGCGAAGTACAAGTAACTTTACAGACATTTTCTTCGATCGAACCGCAGATTTGAATGGACTTTCCGTGAAGATTTCCGTTACAGTCTCCACCAGTGAAGCAGTATTTTCCACCGATTACGGAGATGGTCGTCTCATCGAGTGGATCTGCAACACGTTGCGACACCTGAACGGAACCTGCGACCCATACCAGGTCAAGTGTGAGGGGACGGATTTGGAGCAATGCTATAACGTAGCACGCTGGTACAACGCATCTCGACTGTATGACGTCACGCTGGATACGCTCGTATATACGGAATATTTGAGCAATTTTTTGTACTCGACAATTCCGGATAAGCTACAGGTAGCCGCTCCTCGAGGTCGACGGTTGACAGCCTACGAGTTGTTTGCTATTCCGTTCCGGAGAGAGCTGTGGATCGCGTTGACAATCTCCATTGTGCTTAGTTACCTGCTAACGTGGATTCGTCCCAACCTGTTCCAGAATGATCTAGTTCTTATGTCGATTTGCGGTTTCGAACGCCATGATCTGAACCAAGTTTCTCGACTGGAGAAAATCACCATGATCTCGCTAATCATCGTTACTTTCGTTCTCCTCAGTGCTTACGAAGCCAAACTCGTCGCGTTTATGTCCAGCTTTCCTTACGCAGCAAGCCCACGATCGTTTGGAGATCTGCTGCGTTCTGGCATCACAATTCCCGTGCATGAGCGCGATTCGTTTGGTGTTGGTAACGATACCCGATTCGCGCAGGTATTCAAGTACAGCTCGGCCACTTCGGTGACCTATGACTCAACCCAGCGGAACGTTGGCCTTCTGGGAACATCGCAAGCCCTTCGGATGGCCATCAAGTATACCGTCAACTATGATGCTTACTTGCAGCGGAGTAAGTTTGTGATTTTGGACCGGTTTACGGTGGGACTGCTGGTGCCGGCGTACTTTGTGGGTCGAAGGAACTTCTTGAAGGGGAGGTATCACCAGTCGGAGATGGCATTCATGGAGGCCGGATTGATGGACTTTTGGACGAGACGAAACGCGAGACGGTTCTTCGGAACCGAGTTTGCTGATCATATTGAGACTGCTAATGGTGAAGCAGAAGGAAACGTTCTCGGATTGAAAGAACTTGGACCAGTCTGTTTTGGGCTAATTGGTGGATGCAGTTTGTCGTTTGCGGTTTTTTTGTTTGAGCTATGCTATTTTAGAAGTAAATGTTGTGTTTGTGAAAAATGTTAAATTTTTAATCAAGTTGTATTTTTCATTTATAGCTGACGGTATTAAAAACAAATATAAAATGTATCTATTTTTAGCCAAGCATATCCATTAAAAACAAGTTCCGCCACAGAAAATTCTAACAGTCAATTAGATCTCAGACTTCCATCTCAGTTAAAATATTCCTATATTAAGTCATCATCCATGTCATCATCCGAAAGCCAAACAACCACCGACAGCGACACCGTTTTCCACTTTTCTCTGGTCATTTTCCGTCCTTTTGCCACCATCTTCAGTGTCGTGGGGCCTTCTCTCCTCCCCCAACTTGATTGATTAACGCTAATTTAGTGTAACGGAGGAAATCGACTGCCAAAATCCAACAGCAGCGAGATAGCTCAAATCCCCTGCGGAGTCGTCGTTATTGTTTCTCACTTTTCCGAGGGAAAGTAATTCGATCAGACAGGCAACCCCCCTGGCATCCAGGTTGGGGGAGGAGGGATAAAAAATAATGAAGCTCTTACAGGCAGTAGGCGGTGTGGAGGTATTCTGTTGTTGTCATTGTTTCCGCTTAACTTGAAGACTTCCATCATTGCCATGATTTTTCGTTCAAAGATATAAATATATTGCTTCGCTATCAATATTTTGACAAAATTCCTTCAACAAGCTGTTTAGAATAGTGCCCTACACATGCTGATTCCTTTTGGTAACGATTATCCCATTCCTTGCAAAGTTATGGAAATCGTCATTAATCAATGATTGCCAACTAGAACGTCAATGATTGTACCACAAAATTATATAAATTTTGAAACACATTTGATTTAGAACAAAAAATCTTTCAGTAGCATCAAGAAGGCAACAACCGGCACATGCTGATTCCTTTTGGTGAAGAAATTCGTAAAATTGAATTTAATACAGAATATTTTATAGTGATGATCAATTTTCTTCGAAAATGATCTACGGCTTCACCTTAAGACATTTAGTATTTCTTGCAACATGAACATTTATAAAAAAAAAACTTGAGGCTTTTCATTTTGGATTACAAAGCAATTTGAAAGATCAATTTCATAGTTTTGATGTATTTATTAACTTTTCAATAACGATCCTAAGTAAACTGCGCCGCCTCGAACGCCTCGGCAATCTGCTCAATCAGCCGGTTGAACGCCGTCGGCAGACTGCTGGCCGACTGCCGGCCCAGCACCTGGGCAAAGTACATCAGCATGACCTCGCCGAACATTTTCACGTCCTGGCTGGTGACGCGCCGCGTTTTGTGGTTCTTGACCAGCTTCGCCAGCGTACACTCGAACATTTTGGGCGTCTTGAGGCCGTACTCGATGAGTGCACCCAGGGCCATGATCAGGTTCAGCGAGTGCGCCTGCAGGGCACGGTTCTCGGACAGGCTGGTGTTGTTGGGGTCGGCACTGAAGTCAAAGTACGGGATGAAGTGGGGGTGCTCGCGGAAGATGCTGGGGGGACGAGGTTGAGACGGTTAGGGGTGGGCGACTTTGAGAGCTGGGTTGAGCACTTACAGCAGCATGATGTTCCGGCCGTGCAGATCCAGGTCCTGTTTGATGAGGCCCCAGGCTGAGAGAAGAGTTATCTTTTGCTTTCCTGTCAATCCGGTTTCGTCCATTTTGTTGTTGCAACAGCCTTCTTTGATAACGTTTTGTCATTATCAGCAAGAACATTTTTCTTAAGAGGCAGTATTTGTAGATTCTGCTCGGTTTGTTCTAGAGGTCGTATCGAGGTGCTCCGATTTGAATGAAAATTTCAGGGTTTGTTTGTCTATACATGAGATGAGCCCTCTACGACAAAGGAAAGTGGGGTAAAACGGGTTTCGAAGTTTGAGGTCCAAAACACATGAAAAATCTTAAAATTGCTCGCATTTCCGTAAAACTTCATCAATTCCAACTCTCTTAGATGCATTTGAATGGTCTTTTGAAGCCCTTCAAAATGTGCTATAGACATCCAGGATTGGTTTGACTTTTTCTCATAGCTTTTGCAAATTACTGTTAAAAATGGATTTTTTTAAAACCTTCATAACTTTTGGCAACAGCCTCCAACACCCATACTCCTATAGGTCAAAAATTAGGGAATTTCATGGACTATAAGCCTACGGTATTAACTTTTTGGCCAATCGCAGTTTTTCTCATAGTTTCACGATTTTTCTAGAACAATCATTTTACAACGTTAGTTTTTGCCCTGTAGGCCTCCATAGCGGCACTCTTTGGTCTCAATTTTGTCATATTCGGAATCCTTGGACAATTTCACGTAAGTTAGAAGTATTGGAGTTGTAAATTTGATTTAAAAACTAATTAAATAAAACATTTTTGAAAAAAGAAATAAATCTTATATACCCTGTGATCAATACGTCAAATGCTGTATCAAGTAGGCGAAATCCTTTTTTACCCCCAATCCAACAAATTGTTAGAAACTATTTTAATTCATTCTAAATGGCATTTTTTCCAATCAAATTCAAAATTCCAACACCTCAATCTAATGTAAAAATTTCTGAGGATTCCGAATATGTCAAAATTGAGACCAAAAAGTGCCGCTATGTAGGCATACAGGGCAAAAACTAACGTTGTAAAATGATTGTTCTAGAAAAATCGTGAAACTATGAGAAAAACTGCGATTAGCCAAAAAGTTAATACCGTAGGCTTATAGTCCATGAAATTCCCTAACTTTTGACTTTTGGGAGTATGGGTGTTGGAGGTTGTTGCCAAAAGTTATTAAGGTTTTAAAAAAATCCATTTTTAACAGTAATTTGCAAAAGCTATGAGAAAAAGTCAAACCAATCCTGGATGTCTATAGCACATTTTGAAGGGCTTCAAAAGACCTTTCGAATGCATCTAAGAGAGTTGGAATTGATGAAGTTTTACGAAAATGCGAGCAATTTTAAGATTTTTCATGTGTTTTGGACCTCAAACTTCAATGCCCGTTTTACCCCACTTCCCTTTGTCGTAGAGGGCTCATATTTGGCATGAGTTCATCTCATGTATAGACAAACAAACTCTGAAAGTTTCATCCAAATCGGAGCACCTCGATACGACCTGTTTCACATCGGTGAAAAACTCGCTCTTAACCACATAATAAAGACACTCTCCAACAAACACCCGTGTTGCTAGTCCACAGTCGATCACCATTACGACACAAACCGGTCCCAATTTACCCATTCCTAGAACGGTTCCAGCGGATTCCTTAGTAGCTGATACGCGAAGAGTATGATCAATGCCAAATGCTTTGTGCATAAATTTACGCGTCCAAAAGTCCCTCACACCTGCTTCTAAAAATATCAGCTCAGTTCGGTAAAATCTGGCCCGCAGAGGATTGCGTCGACCCACAAAGAAAGCCGGTATAAAGATACCCATCGAGAACCGGTCCAGAATGACCGACCGGCTGCGCTTTGTGCGGGCGATCGAAGCTTTTGGGATGATCCACAAGGTATCGGATCTCTACGGACTTGCCACTGTAACCTAGACGATTGTTGGTAAGATCTATATCTACTAGGGTGTTTCAGCCAAACAAAAAAGTTCTCAGAATCAGGCAAACCGAGGTTCCCCTAGTAGAGGATACCCATAGGGACTCTCATGCCAAATATCAGCCCATTTGGTTGAGAATTGGCCTGTCCCCAGCGGTTTAAAGTTTACATGGAAATTACTATGGGATTTTTGTGCTTTTCGTTCAATCGTTCCTACAGGTCTGGGGACAACATGGATTCACTCGGAATAAAGACAGGTGTGTAGGGGATGGTCCAATGAACAAATTCCAGAAGGAATTAGGCTTGTCCATTCTGTCCCCAAGGTGCGCATTGGATCGACGTCCGGTGTCTCCAGAATCAACGATTCACCCTTCAAATGTACGCATTGTCCTTAGTATGCTATGACGGCTAGGAAAAAATTACGACGCCCCATGTCAGACGGTGAACACGTGGCAGAGCATCTACTCGAGTTTTGGCTCAGAAACATTCTTTAAAGTACTAAAATTATAATTATTGTTGTTCCTGGAAGAATTTCAACTATTCTAAATAACGTAAAATGATGATTTTGTGTTAATAATGCAATCGATGCCTCTCCACGTGTTCACCGTCTCATATGGGGCGTCGTGGTTTTCACCTAGCCGTCATAGCATACTAAGGAAATGCGATGCTTTTGAAGGATGAATCGTTGGTTTTGGAGACACCGAACGTCGATCCAATGCGCACCTTGGGGACAGAATGGACAAGCCTAATTCCTTCTGGAATGTGTTCATTGGACCATCCCCACACCTGTCTTTATTCCGAGTGAATCCATGTTGTCCCCAGACCTGTAGGAACGATTGAACGAAAATCACAAAAATCCCATAGTAATTTCCATGTAAACTTTAAACCGCTGGGGACAGGCCAATTCTCAACCAAATGGGCTGATATTTGGCATGAGAGTCCCTATGGGTATCCTCTACTAGGGGAACCTCGGTTTGCCTGATTCTGAGAACTTTTGGTTATGGATGAAACACCCTAATATCTACTGTTAACGACGGATCATACTTGAAAACTTTGCCAAATTGAGGATCACTTGAAACGAAATAAGAAGTGTTAGACTCAACCTGAACAGTGATGCCAGCTTGAAGTAGATCCTGGAAACTGCGTGGACTTGGGACATGGGGAAAGCTCTTCATGTATGTATAATCTTAGACTCGTACGCACTAAATAGAAAAAAAGTGACGATGATCGTCGGAAATAGGATGAACTACTCAAATCGAGACGGAAACGGAATCGACGTAACACCTTATAATATGGCCCTCTTAAACCTTGTGGTTTCGTCAACGGATCCACAGGCGTGTATCGTTCTTTTTGCGACAAGACTCCGCCTCCCGGGTCTCCTAAGTGTGAAGGTATGGCACGGGGAGAGGGCACCGAATACCTATATTTACACTTAGAATTTTTTGCGTCCGCCCCGGGATTCGAACCGGCGACCTCTGGATTGTGAGTCCAGTGCGCGGTCCGATTGATCCACACAGGCAGACAAATCGAGACACTTTTTTCAACGACGCTCAAATCCACAAAGAGCCATTAGAATGATATCGTTCTGGAACAGGTTAGGAAACGCCAACATCAGCAAACAACCGGCGATCGCGAGTACGGTCAGCAACATCCACAGGGGAAGTTAAAATGGAACAAAAAACAGTTCACGTACCAAAAGTTGAATGAAGTTCTTGCAAATCAGTCAAAGGGGGAATGGATCGCAAAAGGTTGAGAAACGCTGATGTAGAGGTTCAGGTTTACCAGATTTTATGCATCTAAAGTGCTAGAGTAGTATATAATTTTAGAGTTGATAAAAGCTTTTTCGACACTATCAGTGTAGATGACTTTTAAAAGCTCACTATCATACTTTACACACGATACACTACCAACATGGCCTTAAGGTTGACATTTTTTCTCTGTTTAATACTAGCGACATGTTCTACCCAAGAATCCCTCACGTCCTACAGTGCATCCCTTATCCGGTACCTCGTCGATCAAAACTCAGTAATATTCGACTGCTGGTTCTTGCAGCTGTACGGCGACCCGGAACAACACGAACTCATGGAAAAGCTTCTACAATCGACGGAATTGTCCGACATCCCGAAGAGATTGATTTCTTCTCGGGAAGCAAGCCGGATCATCGGACGCCAACCAAAAATGCTGCTGATTTATGGAGACTGCCTCAACGTGCTTTCTTTGAGAAAAATGTTCGCCTGCGTGTTCTACCCGGACTTTGAGCAATCGTTGAAGGTCATCGTGTTTCATCAATGTACCGTTGGGAAGATGCTCACTCGATTCAACCTCGTGTTTGCTACGGCAAAGCTGTTCAACGTGGTTTATATCCGGACGGATCATTTTGAGGTCAATTTCTCCCTTCACTATCGTGAAGAATTTCACGGGTGGCACAGCCAAGTTAATTTTGATAGTCTTTTCGTCGATCAGACGGCGGATCTCAACGGAAACGTGGTGCACATCTCTTTCACAACTCTTTCGCTGGACTCGGCACTCTCGTCTAGGAAGGGTGTTTTCCATGGTCGCTTGCTGGAGTGGATTCTCGGAACCATCGATCACGTAAATGGATCGTGTGAGTTGCACAGGATAGTATGCATTGATGAGTACGACCAAGACTGTTCTAGAAGACAGCACATGATGGACGATACGACTCCGTTCGATTTCTCACTGGAAATGGTGACAAATTCGCTAGTTGAAGAACAGTTTTTGGATTCTGCCATTCCGGATCTGTTTCTGGTGGCCGCTCCCAGAGGACGACAACTGCTGGTTTATGAACTATTTTTCATCTCATTTCAACTTCCAGCGTGGATATTGCTGGTCGTATTCACGTTAGCTGGCTGTGTGCTGATGATTATTTTCCCAAAGCAGTTCCAGAACGATCTAATTCTACTGCCATTATGTGGCTTTGAGCGTCAAACCTTGAATCAAGTTTCTCGATTAGAAAAGTTTATCATATTGCCTACGATCATCGCGACCTTCATTCTAACCAGTGCGTACGAGTCCAAGATAATCGCATTCATGACTAGTTTCCCAACTGTTTCTAGTCCACGCAGCTTTGACGATCTACTCCAAGCTGGGATCACTATTCAGGTTGACGTAAACAATTCGTACGGTGTAGCAGGTGATCCTCGCTTTGGCCAAGTGTTCAAGTATGCACCGTTTGCTACCAAAAAAGTCGATCTTACCAACAAACGCCTAGGATACAGTGGAGTATCCGGGGAGATCCAGTACCTTGTGAACCATCCAAAGGCCCTGGAAACTAGTACGATGCACAGCCAACTGGTCATTTTGGATCAATTTTCGTTGGGTATCTTTATCCCGTTTTACTTTGTAGGTCGACGCAATCCACTCAGAGAGCGATTTCGCCAAACTGAACAGATATTCTTGGAGGCAGGGCTGCTGGACTTTTGGACGCTCAATTTTTTGCACAATTCCTTCGGTATTGATCATGTCATACGTGTATCAACAACTGAGGCCTCATCTGTGAACATCCTGGGAATTGATAAGCTTGGACCGGTTTGTATCATGTTCATAATTGGTTGTGGACTGGCAACACTGGTGTTTGTTGTGGAGTGTTTCTGCTATAAGGCTGAGAAAATTTGGCGACTTTGTTTGATGTTGATTTCTACTCCATTGATGATGGTAATAGTTAGAGCCAAAAAACATTTAATGAATTCGTCACATGCTGCTTAAATTTCAATGTTGAACGCATTTTAGTCAGTGTCAGAGTTCAAATTGTTTGATTTTAATAAACGTTTGCATGAATCGATCATTCAACCGGGTTCTGACTGGCATTTGTAAGACGCAATAAAACGTCCCTATTTTAAACTAATCGGCGCAATTCCCACCACGAAACTCAAATGAAACGTGCACCATCCGGAATCCCCCTTCATAAATCAAGCAGAATTACCTATTTATAACAACTAAACGGTTGCTCGTCGGAGAGCAAACTAGAGCTTCACCGTGTTTCATCTACAGTCCACGCTGGAATGCACCAAGTGAAAATTCAATTATTCCACCTAGGGGTACTACTGTACCTGCTCTCCCCTAAACAGCATCCGCCCGTTCTTTGTTAGGGTGATGTTTTTTTTAAATTATACATAATAAAACAGCTTGGTATTGAATTAACGAGTTTTATGATGAAAATATAATGTTTTATGAATCTTTAATAGATTTTTTTTTATTGAGATTCAGAAAGAGCACCCTACTACCTCCCACTAACCACTTGTGATGCTTCGTCTGTGGCCTGGCGAAATTTAATCTGACTCAGACCGCTTCATTTTGGCGTGGCCTGGTGTAGCCGTTGCAAATGCTTCAAAAACCAGCCGTAGCAAGTTATTTCGGGTCATAAATTCAACGAGCTGAACCGCTTCTTCCTAACTCGTCCCTCTGGGACTCTGGAACTGACGTTGCACGTAGAGATCGACAGTTTGAAATATTTATTAAAATGTTGAGCTTTGTTGATGAATCTTGCCAGAATTTTGACAAATACTTAGAAAAAAACAAGTATATTTTGACCACCAAAAAAAAAAACTCATTTTTACAACAATTTTTCCCAGAACTAGGTCATCTGGTAAAATTAAATTCAATTTACTACCTTCAAATAGAGACCATCACTCTCACCTATAGCTCGTATAATATTTCCCGGGCATTAACCAACCCCTAAAGCCGGTGTTTTACACTTAATTCTACCCCGGAGAGAACTAAACACATCAGTTTGCCCACTTGGCTGTGGCCACAGGTTTTCGGAGAAAAGAAAACATTTCGAGCTGTTAAAATGAAAAGTGTTTTTTTTTTCGGACAACTTCACTCCTTTGGCAAGCCAAAGGCTTTCAACTACTGCGTAACCTTAATGGTTTGTTTGTTTTGAATTTTGTAGTATTTTTATATTTTTTGATTAATTTTGAAGAGTTTTTTGAACTATATAACAATTTATTATATTTTTTTCAATTTGCCCTCCCCACCAACTTCAGAAATGAACTAGGTAATCATTCCTTCAATCTTTTCCGTGAACCCGTCGCCTCCTTTGATTGACAGTTCCTCAAAGCGTCCAAATTGTTTCTCTTCGTTGTAAAAGACAATTAATTTCTCTCCGTCCCACGCGTCTGCTCGCTCTCGTCAAACCCTTGGCTCCAACTTGGCGCTGTCTGAATAATGAAATATCAACACAATTCCCCATTAGCGTGCAAATGAGGATCCCCAGCCCAAGTGGTTCTCGTTCCGTCTGAGCTCGAGGCGTAACCACCACCGGAACGGCGGAGAGAGTATTCAATGGAGGCTTTATTTATATTCGAAGCGTTTTCCCCAGCTTAGCTGAAGCTGGCACACACGTGGCTTACTACGATGTGGTGACACGAGCTTTATTTCAAGCGGAAATGACAAAAAGCAGATCGGATCTAGTGTGCGGTCCCAAGCGATTACATCCGTGTCATTACGGTTGAGCGATTTTGGAATCGATTTGGGGGTTTAAACGCAACAGATTTGGAATAAATCTTTGATGAACTCGTAAAACTTGATCCACTGATTTCACGAGTGTTGTCTGTCAAGGTTGAAGGGTTGCCAAATTCTCCAAAATCGCTGAACGCAACAGATTGTGCCAATATTTTCCTGTTTTTGGCGTAATCAACCTCCCTCCCGGATTGGCACTTGTTCCGCTGGGAAAAGAAAGCATAAAATATTCACCGTTTAGCCGTTCCGGATCTGGCGGAAGCAACCGGGTGAAGCGCAACAAGTCGTCGTCGTCGTCGCACAAAACACGTCCTCACCCATTAACCGGAACGAAGACGACGTCGACGAAAATCAGCAGCAATTTGTGTGCTGAAGGCACAGCCGGCAAAAGTCATCGAAGCACACTCCTTGAGAAATGTACCAAAGCAAGCGCGTTGCATAATTAATGCCCAAATTAGTGGCAATCATGGCCATGTTTGGTTGGGACGCGAGCTCAAATTTGCTCAACTCGGAGCTCAACGTGGAGAGGATAGAGTCATGGCCTACCTCGTGGCGCGTCGGGTCCAAAAATTAGACCATTCACATTCCACGCGTCCAGCGAGATCTTTGGGAATCACGTACCGACTGGGTATGATTATCGTTATGGAACCGGGTTATGGCCCGGATTATGAAGCACTACTAATAGGGGACTGGGTCTGTCTTGTGAAACAGGTTAGAAACTTGTTGGCACAAACATTTGTTGTTAGCAATGATTTTTTTATGTTGTAGGGTTCTTAATACAAAAATTACTAAAATTATTTCCATTTAGTTACACTACCCACCTACTGGATAGGAATTTTCAAAAGATCTCAGAACTGAAACTGAAAAGCCCAAAAACGCTAATAATTTGAGATGAAAACAAAAGACGCAGATCCAGGATGCTTTTCTGAGCAGCGCAGATAAATTAACTATGCGTTACTGGGCAGTAAATATTCGACATTTTTAACACCAATATACCTCTATTTTTATTTCAAATAACCTCAATGACATTAAGAAATCTTTTCAACAACCAAGAATGAGCAAAATCCCCAAAATAAGCAAAGGTGTGAGCTACACTGTTGATCATATTTTGTCATCCTTAAAAGATCATACATTTCCGAGTCCAATAAATACCCAACTCACCCACAAAAATCAGTGCTGCCAGGCAAAATCCAGCAGTCACTACGATACAAACCGGTCCCAGCTCGGCCAGCGATAACGTGCTACCTTCCGAGTCATCTCCCTTTGAAACCAGAATCATATACATCGGCCCATAAGCTTGCCTGATCAAGGTCCGTGTCCAATAGTCCATCAAACCCATCTCGAGAAAGGCCTGTTCCGTTCGATGCAACCGTGACTTCAGCGGATTCCTATGCCCCACAAAGTGGAACGGAATGAAGGTTCCCAAGGAAAACTGGTCCAGCAGGACTAGTTTGTTGCGTTTATTGTCGAAGTCATAGTAGAGCGGATGATCAGCCAGCATGTACATTTGCCGCGAACTGCCACCAAATCCGATGCTTCTGTTGTTAAAATCAATGTAATCCCACGCGTGGGGACTGAACTGGATGACCTGGTCAAAGCAGGGATCATTTGTCGCCCCGTAAGTCTCGGTGTTCTGCACAAAGATCTTGATTTTCGACTGGAAAAGATCGTCAAAGGTGCGCGGACTTGGCGCGTACGGAAAGCTCGTCATGAACGTAATGATCTTTGCCTCGTACGCGCTGAACAGCATGAACGTCACGATCGACAGCGCCAGGCAGGTGAACTTTTCCAGCTTGGACACGTGCCACAGTTTCATCCGTTCGAAGCCACAAATCGCCATCAGGAGCAGGTCGTTCTGGAACAGGCGGGGGAATCGCCAGGCCAGCAGACGAAAGAAGCAAATCACCACCAAGGTCATGATCCACAGTTCCAGCTTGAACGGGATGGCAAACACTTCGTAGATCGTGAGGCGACGACCGCGGGGAGCCACCACTAGGAACTGATCGGGGAAGGTCGAGCTTAAGAAGCGATTGTCAACCGCGGTTAGTGTCTTGACATCCACGGCAAAGTCAAATGGCGTCACGCCATCGAGCATGCGCTGCTGCTGGGTGCACTCCGCAGGGGTGAGTTCCTCGCAGAAGATCTGGGAAAAGTGGAACGTTCCGTTGACGGCCTCCAGCGTGTTGATGATCCACTCGATCAGGCAGCCTCGGCTGGCGCCTTCTTCGGCAACAATACGCGCGTCGACGGTTGCGGATGTTATTGAGACGTGGTGCAGCCGGCCGTGGAGATTCAGGGTTTGATCGGGGAACAGGTCAGCGGGGGGTATGGGATCGTTGATGGTGACGATGGACTTGCGGTACTGCTGCGGGTAGTCTAGCTGAAGTTGGTCCACGCGGATGTAGAGAACGTTGAACAGTTTGGCGGCTGTGAAGATCGCGTTCAAGGCTTCTAGATCATTTCTTGATGGACATCGATGGAGCACGATGATCTTGAGGGTTTCGTCAAAGTTGGTGGTTTCGATGAATTTGGACAGTTGCTTGAGCGAAACTGGATTTAAGTCTCCAGATACCAAAAGCATCTTTGGTTGATGATCAACTTGTACAACCACCTCACTTGATATCAACTTTTTCGGGATAGTCTCAAGATCCCTGGATTGAAGCAGTTCATCGATCCAAGGATCGTCTAGTAGTTGGTAGAACCAGCAGTCGAAGATGCCCGAGCTTCGCTCGGATAGATACCGAACTAACGAAGTAGTGTAGGACGTGTGCAATTCCAGGGCAAGCCCAGGAACAACCAGAACCAGTAAAACAATCCACATGATGGTCATTTTGAAACTGTGTAGAACGCAAGTCAAACTGATGGTAATAAGTGACTGAAAGCAGATGACTATCACGCCTTTTACGGTAGATTGGAATCAGCTTTTAGGCTTTTAAAACTATTTTACTTGTTTAAGCACCGTTTAGTACCGTGAAGATGAAGATAGTTTTGGGAATCGTTTTGGCCGTTCAAGCTACCCATCAGGAAGAAGTGACGTCCTACACTGCATCGCTGATCCGAAAAATGTCCGAAAAGTAACAGGGCATATTTGATTGTTGAATCTATCAACAACAACCTAGCCATTTTCATGATTTGGTGATCAATGATCTCCTGCGATCGGATCATCTTGTTATGGAGCAGTTTTCATGACACTTGTTTTGACACGAGATAGAACCGGATGCAAAGATCTTACTTTATTATGAGCTGATTTAAAAAGGTTTAATTGATACAAACATTTAAATTGTTTGTAATGTGTGATCTGTTAGGTTAGGTGTTTCTTGTAAAATTGCAAAAAAAAATGCATTCTTAAATGTATGAGTTTTTTTTTTAAAAATACAATGCATCACGGATTACAGTCGTGCCTCGGTATAGCACCGCATATGGGGGATGCAAAACCGATGCGTGCATTACTGAAGCACAGAGCTTATGGGATTTTCGCTATATGGTAGACATTGGCTATAATCGAATGAAAAATCACGCAAGCATAAAAAATTTAGTGTTTTGGAATCGGGATGATGGCAGCTATCAATTAAAATTATAATTTCATGAAAATTTTCACAAAAATACGTTTTTTTCCTGTATTTTGAAAATGCATTTTTTTTCTCTAAAGAAATCAAAAAAGTTTATTGTTAAGGAGCGGCCGTGGCTGACTGGTTACGGTGTTCGCTTCGTAAGCGAATGGTTCTGGGTTCGATGCCCATCTGCTCCCAACGAGAAAGTTAAGAACACATAAATTTGAAATGATGAATATGAACGAAAAATCAAAGTCGCTCGAGGCGGAGTTCGAACCCCCGTCCTTTGGATTGGTAAGCAAAAATGCTAACCACTAGGCCATGTCGACTTGGTGAGCGTGGACTGGAATTAGGAATACTGTTACAGAGAGCGAGTTGTGGCGCTATAACCACGGCAAATAGTGTCCAGGGCATTCGTGGAAATACAATGTCCCATCCCAGAGGGTCCTGGAGTACCAAACCTTCTTAGCATGGTGCTCCCAACGAATACAACCAAAATCTCGGAGCGTATGGTGGTGTGTCCCCACGCTTCTTCCTCCCCTGTCGATTCAGAATTGTGTTGTTGTTCGAACACTCAGTGCTCAAACTCAACCCAATTACGAGTCATCTCTGCGATACGGCTTTACGCAGTAGGCCTGGCCGCTTTAACGCTTGTGATGTTTCAATGCATTCCGATGCAATGGCGCACTACAAATGTTAATAAATGACAAGAAGAGTGCTAGGCGTCATCTAACCTAAGGCACTCTCCAGGATCCCTTCGAAAGATTGGCTGCGCTAGGGTCTGATTAGATTAGATTAGATTAGATTAGAAATCAAAAAAGTATATTGTTAATGCAATATGGGTATTGAATGATCAGATTTTTTTCATACATTTCTAATGTTAAATCATTTTTTTAATTGCTCAATTTTTTTTACAAAACTACGTATTTTTGAAATAAAAATACTCAAAATTTCAGTTTTTGCAATATGGGTATCAAATGATTGGGATTTTTTTTATAGATTTCGAATTTAATAACAACATTTTTTGAAAATACTCAAAATTTTCAAAAAACAACGTTTTTTTGAAAAATTACTCAAAATTTCAGTTTTTACAATATGGATTTTTTCATACACTTCGACATTTCATACATTTTTTCAAAAATACGTTGTTTTGTGAAAATTTTGAGCATTTTCAAAAAATATTGTTATTACATTCGAAATGTATGACAAAATCCTGATCGTTTGAAACCCATATTGTAAAAACAGAAATTTTGAGATTTTTTTCGATACGTAGTTTTGTGAAAATTTTGAGTGTTTTCAAAATATGTTGTTATCACATTCGAAATGTATGAAAAAATCGCGATCGTTTGATACCCATATGGTAAAAAACTGAAATTTTGAGTATTTTTTCGAAAATACGTAATTTTGTGAAAATTTTGAGTGTTTTCAAATAATTTTGAGTTTTTTTTTCGAGAAACATTGTATTTTCAAAACACAGGAAAAATACGTATTTTTGTGAAAATTTTCATGAAATAATAATTTCAATGGATAGCTGACATCATCCCGATTCCAAAACACTGTAATATTTTGATGTTTGCATGATTTTTCCAGGGATCTGACAGGCATGCACTTTCCCGAAGCCACCGCCAGCGGCGCTGTCAATGTTGTTTACGTGGGGTTTTTGAAAAGGTAGTATGAAACAAATTAATTAATTTTTATCTAAAAATTAATTAATTTTAAGTTTTAAATATCTTTTGTTTGTATATTAAAGTAAATGGCAAGTATTACGTGCAGATTTCCTCATTTATTATTTATAAGACCGATAAACAAAGTTGTACTAGAACAACACGTAACATTAAACTAAAAATTGAATATATTCATTGTCCTTGAAACAAAATTAGCTTTGTAAGATTCTTCCTGACTGTTGGTTTAAATTTAATTACACTTGTAGAATACTCAGTTAATTAACATTTAAACATAATTCAACAACGAGTTGGAACAACATATTTCGATGATTATTCATTGCATCCTGTTCCAAAATGTGATTTGCTAGTAATTACACCAAAAAAAGCAAACTGCTATACACCAAAGAAAGCAAACTGAATAAATGTCGTCAACAGTGACATTGACATAGCCAAACATACGTGTGCTATAAGTTCCTTAAATATTAAAGTTCAAATCTGAGATTAAACGGAAATCTTTAAAAAAAACTACAGTTTGCTTGCTACAAGTTATTTGAATATTAATTAAAGTTCAAATGTGAAATTAAATGTAAATCGCTTGAAAAAAAAACTTGGTGATTAAAAAAAAAAGTTTTTATTTTTAACAATTCATGTGCATACAACATTTTCAAAAACCTCGCTGCAAAAACTTGGTTCGATCTTGGTTCGATTTTGACTTCACTCGCTTTGTATGTGGATGACAGTCGTGACGTATCCGTGGATTTTTCATACTAATAAAGCCAATATTTCCCAAATAGCCAAAATTCCATAAGCTCTGTGCTTCAGTTAAGCACTGGACCGTGCTTAACCGAGGCAGCTGAACGAATCAAAGCCGGGGCAGTGCAAAACCGGGGCATGACTGTATACTGTCATGCAACTTAGCAGTGTTTTTATTACTTCTTCGAACTTTGGGATCCATTGTATTCACGTTAAAAGTAAATGAAGAGGAAGAGGAAAGATATAAATACTATCGTATATTTTCTGAATTTTTGCATTCGTTGGAAGCTTACACATTAAACATATTTTGACCAAAATAGAAAGTTGAATAGAATTGGTGTTTTAGTCATGTCAAGCGATTAGGAACGATTCTCGTCCATTTGAATAATTAGTTCTCGGTTTGTTCAAAAAATTTCAAATAAAACCTTTATGGATGTACTGAAGAATAAATTAACTTGTTGTAAATGTACGAAATCAAAAGAAAAATTTTTAATATTCAAATGAAGTCCAAAATTTGCGTGACTCAAACTGATTTTTTTTATTTTCAATATAATTTAAAAAACAATAACTGTACTATAAACATAAATTTTTGATTGTCAGTTCTTTTTCATATTCCCTCATCCTCTACCTCGCACATTTGAAGTTCGATAGGTGTCAACATGCAAATGACTTGATTTTGGTCCCAAAGATCCACAGGCAGGGAGGTAGTGTATTTGTGTGCCGTGACGTATACCATATAACCCGTCCCAGACGGAACCCAACCCGTGTGAAACGCTAGCTGATTGGAATCCAATCAGCCGGTCGGAATTGGAAATGGTTGTCTCTCCGCTTCGCTTGCCGGCCCCGCTTCATCGTTCCGGGATGGTTCCCCCTGGGAATGGGTAAGCTCACCATGGTTGACAATTTTTCGAATCTTTAATGTAGACTACGTCTGGATTGCTTGCGTTGAGCAAGGTGGTCCTGGTTAAGGATTATTTTAAACTTAAAAGGTTGTTTACAAAACCTCAAAAAGCGAAAAAACACATTTCTAAACAAAAAAGTTGAAAACAGCGTTAATTAATTAATCTAAAACATGTTAGATTATACATAACAAATCGAAAATACTATGAACATCTAAATAATTTACCAAATACCAGATCAGATCATCCCTAACTAGTTGATTAATATTTGATCTAAACGGTGGTGCCATCATCACCAAGGGGGTAGAGTGTCCACTCCGATGGGACATTCGCCGAACCGTTTTTGCGGGTGATTTGCACTGATCAATAATTCATCGCACAAATTAGTACGAAATTAGTTCTGCTCAGCCAAAGCTCAAACGTGCACATTAATTTTTAATTTTCCTGTGCCTGTGCTTCCACCACCAGTACTGTGGGAGACGCCAACTCAGGGGGTATCAAAAGCACCACGATCTCAGCATGCTGCGGTTCAAATGTCAGATGGTTGTCGTAAAATAAACACGAATTTTGTAACGAGCAGTCCAAATTACTCCTAATGCACTTCAAAGCTTGGAGCGTGGTGTCGACTCAAAAGATGCACTAAAACGATGCCGCTAGCGGCCTGCTACGACCGACTGTGGCTCTGGATGTTGACAGTCGGCATGACCGCATACTGGTCGGAAACTTTGTTGAGATTCGGGGCATGGTGTTTATTTGATTCTGAATTCTTTTGCGGAGAGATTTTTTGTAATCTGTAATTTTGCTTCTTTTAATTTTTGTTGTTAGTTTTTGCAATTATTTTTCGGATATTTGGCTGTTGTTTTCATGAATTTGATATTTTTTTAGGCTTTATGATTATTATGGCTTCAAGGTTTTCTTTTTTTTTAATACAAAAAGTGACAGTTATTGATAATTGATAAAGCTTTCTATCACTTTGATAAGTGTCATTGAAAAGTGTCATTTAATTCAAACTGAAATTTTGGGTTGCTTTTTTTGCCCACATTTCCTTATGAGTAATTCTCCACAAACTCACACGTAATCAGAAAAAGTTGCCCCAACCCCTCTTCGATTTTCGTGAAACTTTGCTCTAAGGGGTCATTTTAGTCCCTGATCGGAATCCGAGGTCCATTTTTCAATATCTCGTGAAGGTGGGGCGGTACGACTCCTTTTATTTTTCTGGATTTTAATACTAAGACACGTTTTTCAGTGATTTGTAGCTCGCAACCGTGAAGAAATAGAAATTTGGTGTCAAAGGGACTTTTGTGTAAAATTAGACGCCCGATTTAATGGCGTACTCAAAGTTTCGAAAAAACGTATTTTTCATCAAAAAAAGTTAAAAAAAGTTTTAAAATCGCTGCCATTTCCCGTTACTCAACTGTCAAAAATCGTGAGACATGTCATTTTAAAGGAAATTTAATGTACTTTTCGAATCTGAAATAACCCAGTAGGGTCATTTTTTTCATTTAAAACAAAAAAAATCATTTTAAATTTACGTGTTTTTTTCTAACATTGCAGGGTTACATTTTAGAGTGTATTCATGTTTAACAAAGTTGTAGAGCAGACAAAAATAAAAATTTTGATATCTAGACATAAGGGTTTGCAAGTATTCTTCACGAAAGTATTTTTTTCGAAATGTTCAGATAATTTTGCATAAGAATGACCCCTTGGACGATTGTTGTGGCTTGTGCACTGCTTGTATGTGGGGATTTTTCGAAAATAAAAAAAAAACAAACCGGATACACTCACTCACCACAAACATATTTTTTTTTGAAAAAAAATTCTGATTCTCGCAATGCACGAGTCACAACAATAGTCCAAGGGGTCATTCTTATAAAAAATTAGCTGAACTTTCCGAAAAAAAAAAACTTTCACGATTTAGTTTCTGGGGTTGAAAATTTGACAAACTGGTCAAAAATGGTCAAAATCATAACTTTTTCAAAAAACTTTTTTGTGAAATTCTGATAACTCACAAAGAATACGTGCAAGCCCCTTATGTCTATCATCAATTTTTTTGTTTTTGTCTGCTCTACAACTTTGTAGAACATAGTTGCACTCTAAAATGTAACCCTGCAAAGTTAGAAAAAACACGTAATTTAAAAACGAAAATTTCGTTTTAAATGAAAAAATGACCCGTCTGGGTTGGATAGGAAATGAATAGGAAATAAAAAAAAAACAAATTAAATCCATTTCTGGTTTAAGTGTAAAATAATTCAGCATTTAACAATATGTAAAACTATTTCTGCGCCTTCATTCTTCGGGCCATCCAATCCAAATTGCTCCTTCTAAAATTCTATAAAATGGAGAATGAACTTAAAATCCATTCCTAAAATCGTAACTCTGGAGTTAAGGTTCAAAGCGATTCTAGCTCCGACTCCATCTCCGGATTCAACAGCAACTTTTATACAAAGTTGTTGAAAATTGGCTAACTCCGAATTCACAGCCCTGTATCGATCTTTTTTAAATATTTGTTAAATACTTTAAGCTTCAAATTGGTTTTGGTAGCTTCCTGATACCACTAAATTATTTGAAACACAATTTAAAAAAAATCCCATAGATTGTTAAAAATCTTGTCAAACCACTTTTAAGAATTTTGATTAAATAAAAAAACTCTACAAATTTTTCATAATTAATTTTGTCATCCAGTTCACACCCTGTTTTCCCAAGTTTCTCCAAGTATCCAAGTCTAAGTATTTTGGAGAGCTTAACATGTTGTGACCAACGATTTTTTAAAGCTTGCAATTTACTTGATTATAACAAATTGTGCAAGACGGCCAATGGTTAAACATCGCTGGCTGGTAACTGTTTAAAAATGCCTTCTCCTCTTTTAATGTAGACCTATTTGAGCTCATGCATGTTTAAAATTCCCCGATGTAAATGATACATATAATGTTAACTTATGTTACTGATATGTTATTTTAACCACCACAATTGATGCTGAATAATTAATATCATGTTGAGCTGGATTAATTATATTTGCACTTAAACCAGTCAGTTGAGCTCTACAAATTCCATTATCCAATTTGGACAATTGCACCCCCCTCAGTCCCACGCCGCGTTGGAGCTATAAATTGCGCAATAAGTCCGGTTTTAAACAAATGTTCCCTTTAATTGACACTCGTGGCGCCCTTTTTGACACCATCATTACACATTTTCCCACGGACTGTTTCATTACACACGTTCACAAAAATCAATTAAACCCCACGAATGAATGCCTCTGCTGGCAACACTGCCCTAATGTGGTTAGCAAAAGCAATTTGTGTCACTGATTTTGAATAGCATTTTCCCCACTCGCTATTGTCCCTATTCACCCCCACCATATTCTACTCACACACACACACGCATCTCAAACAATAGTAAGAATGGTCGGGTTTTTAGTACGTAGTTGTGGCACCAGCTGTTTGAATTTGCAGTGAAGGCACGCAATCGGCCAGCCATTATTCTTCGAAATGTCATAAGGGCAAATGTGTGGCTGGCAACACTGCGCCAGCTGTCCCTCCCTTTCTCTTGGGAGAGAGGTGAAAAACCGTTTAAGCTGGGGGTGTTTTTTTTGCGCTGGTTCGATGGCCCCACGGAATCACGACCGCTCACGCGACACGGCCGTTACACGATGAGGATGGTGGCGGAGTCAAGGGTTAGACGGGGTGGCCATTCAGAAAATTTCACGTGACTTGATTCATGAGGTGTTTTGCTCCACTGTGACGGAGCTGAGCGGGGTTTAAGGCTCATTATTCGTTGATCCTTGTGGGCTGAGACGGGTTATGATGGAAAGTTGGAAAAGTTCCCCCCGGCCTTCGCCCTGCTTTTGATTGCCCCCATTCCAGCACTATAAACTATTACACATCATCAGCTTTTGGGGTGGTGGGAATAGTAGTATTTGTAGTGGGTGGGCTGGTTTTGGGTCCAACTGCAGGCCTAATGGGGTGGCCATTTGTAGGCACGATATGTGGGTGAAATATGGTGCAAGTACCGTAATGGAGTGGTTTTGGGTTTGTTTAAAAGATAAAACACATTGCATAAAAAAACGTTTTGAAAAACAATATCTTAAAAGTTACTTACTCTACTACGTTTCCTAATCTTAAATCATTATTTTGTTGCTAATACTAATATATGTTTCCAATTTAAAACCAATATTATTAACATGGAAAGAGGATCCATCGCCATAAAGCGAATGGGCAAGCTTAAACTAGCCAGAAAACTCTCTATTTTCTCAGCCTCTAGACAAATAAGCTGAAATCGCTAGTTTTTTTTCACACGATTTTGACATAACCAGTAATAAAAACTATTGATTGAGCGAAAAATTCCGCTGTTCGGCTACTCATTTTCTCTAGAGTCAACCATTTTTTAACGAGCCTGCCGAATTTCAATATCAACCAGATTGTTTTTCGGCTAGTTATGCGTTGAAAGCGTTGACTTTTTGGTCAGCTAATAATATAAAACATTCAAATCCAATTGAGAGAAAACTGCCGCTGCATTGTACAACTTTCCTGCAAATATTTTACCTTACTTATACAATTTTTTTGCAAAAACATGTGTCGTGCTGCTGAGATTAAAATGACAAGTGTTCTTTTAGCAGCTGTCACTTTCAGTAAGATTTCTGACGAAGAAGAAAAAAATAATGCAAAACCAGCAAAGAAAACAATCAACTATTCAAATTTAATCAAAATGAGAATTTTGTGTTTAAAGTAATAGGGTACGTTATCCATTAGTGGACCCCTTTCCTATAGTGGACCCTCTGAAGTGTTTTTGATGAAAAAATCAATAAAATCACAATTTCAAGCGTGTTTTTGTCTACAAATCTTTTATTTGGCATGTTCAGCATAATTTTAAACAATGTTGGCTGACATTGACGTGTCCTTTCAGCCAAAATAAGTGTTTTGAGTTCGACATCTGAAATCAGCCATGGCCTCTAGCATTTTCACAACAAAACTGCATTTATATTTAATGATTGAATTAACTATTCAATCATTTTTTGATTGATTATTCAACTTCAGCAGGTCGAAATAATGTAAGTTTAAGAAACTTTACTAAAATAAAGCGAAGAATTGCTCATTTTCGAGCAAAAATTAGGGGGGTCCAATATAGGACAACGAAAATCTAAACTTTTCCAAAAGTGGACCCCTGTTAATTTAACTTACAAAAATAAAGAAAACTGTGTATTTATGCAAAAGTTTCTCTTAAATATACAATAAATGCTTGTTGTAATCAACCTAAACGCATATTTTTTTCAATTATGAGTATAAATATAGCTGTTTTCATGTTAAAAGTACCAAATATGCTGAAGCCGAAAGAATTTATAATTAATCAAAACTTTAGTTAATGGTACTTAACTGAAGCATCATAGTTGCAGTTTGAAATGATATTTTATAATAATAAATCAATTACAAAACATTTTTTTTTTAAATAAACATGCGTGGTTTTATCAGCAACTGTAAACAAATCTATTGTTTAGTTTCGGTCAATCATTTATGTAATAAATATGGAAAAAATTGCATCAAAATTACTTTTTCAAATTATTTGTATGTTTACAGTGGTTTTTGAAACGTTTTCTCTGATCTTTTTCGGAAATAAATGTGTTTAAATGTCTGTTAGGTTTTTTTGTTGTTTAAAGCCAAATTTGTTAACAAAACATATTTTTCCATGATGAAAAGTGAGCAAAATCCATCTTTTATTCATTATATCTATCATTAGACCCACACAATGCATCAAAACATCAAATATCGGTTAAATAAGGTATAAAAATAACAGTTTGCCTATAGTGGACCCGGGTCCACAATCGGATTACGGACCCGGGTCCACTATAGGAAAAGGGGGTACAGGCAAAAAAAAAAACTTTTTTTTCAAATGGCTATTTTTCTGCTCAAAAACAAAAGACTGATGAAACAAATACTCAAAATTGTTCAAAACACTCCAGATTCCATTATTTTGTTCAAAGGGTTATGAAAAAGTGCTTAAAATATTGAAAATTTGTGAAAAATGTGCTTCGGCTCTACTAGGGGGTCCACTAATGGTTAAAATACCCTAAATAAAAAAATACGGATTTTTTTTTCTTAATTCGATTATTCAAACTTTCATACAAACCTCCGGATAATCGAGGTTTCGGATAATCGAGTCTGGACAGTACTATTGGTTGTTATTTGCAAAAAACAAACCAGCAAAACTTAGTCGTTGATTTTGATTTTGCGCATTTGCTAGTTTTAGCGAAAAATTGGTTAAATTAGCAAACATTTTTCCAAATACAGTCGACTCTCAGGCTATCGATCTTCTCGACGGTTCATTCTCCGCCAACTCACACAGCACTTGACAGGATCATTTTTCCATCGGAACAAAAATTTTCATTTTAGAATATTGCGATTTTTCTAACTTTGCAGGGTATTTTTTTAGATTTTAACAATGTTCTACAAAGTTGTTGAGCAGACAATTACAAAAAATATATAAATGAAAAAATATATATGCCGATGCTTTAACTAAGGGTAGGACGCACGGACTTAGTCCAGTCCAGCCAACTCAAATCAGCAGCGATGGAACAATCATCATCAAAAGAAAATTATTGAATGTTCATCAAGAGAAAAAATCCGAAGGGAGCATGGCTCTCCTCTCTCGCGCACGAAAGATCGGTAAAAGGAATCTAAAAAAATCATCATCTTACTTATTCGGCGGAATATCTTTTTCACTACTACACTTGCCGATGTAACGTCACACGTCGAAAAATGACCTGTCACATTTTGTGGAAGGGCAATGCGTGTAAGTAAAGTGAAATAAATAATTTTAAGTGGTACTGACAAGGAAATTCGCCAATAATCATCAGCAGATTGATTTTTTTGGAGAATTTCGGGAGCGATTTTCTTTTGCGTGATTCGCCTCCTCTCTCTTTCGCGGGTGAAGAAATTGATTGTTTTGCGATTATTCCATCCCTGCAAATCAGGAAACTCTATCTCAGTAATTCTCATCCGGTGAGGAATTCCCCCCTGGGGGGAATTTGGTCATTCTTGGGGGGAATGAAGATGCAATAGAAATCCAATGTTTTTGAACAAATTTTGCATAATCTTAAATCTTTATCTAGTACTATCTGTTTTATACTTTAATGCTTTAAATAATGTTTGAACTGATGGTAATTTCATTGATAAGTAACTACAGAATTTTTTAATTTCTTTAGATTTCATCTTTGATGGTATTTAGCAGATTAAAGCTTAATAATGCAGAAATGTTTTCATGAATGATTCCTTAATAAAAGGTTTTAATATAGTTTTCGAGTTTTTTCCAAAGATTATTTATTTATTTTTTGATTTTTTGTTAATTAAAAAATGGGGTTTCTTAAAACAATTTCTGTAATTTTTCACATTGTTTGTTCTTAAATAATTCCACATGAACAGTTCTTAAATAATTTTGGTTTTGTTTTCAAAACTGCGCTATACTACATTTTATTTAAAAAGATAGTTCATGTAAGTTTTAATGATCTTCCAAAATGAGTAGTTCTTCAAAATATTAAAACAAAAAAGATTTCTTCAAGTTTTTGGATTGTTTCGATCATGAGCAGTTCATTTATTTCTTATTTTTGCTAGTTTAACACTGGAACGTCCAACGTGTACGTGCTGTCAAAATCATTATTTTTTAACTTGTTGCATAAACTACTGCTGAGAAAGCATTTCTAAAGTTTTTTTTTATTATAAAAAAGGTCCTATAAACGTATGAAACACAACAACTTATAGGACCTATAATTTTTTTTTTTTAAGCATGCTTTCAAGAATAAAATAATAAAATATACTTATTTAACTAAAGTTTTCCAGTTTTCCAAATTTTCAAGTTTAATAAGTATTTTAAACCCTTTATTACACAACCCTCTATAGCTATTGATATTTGTTTTTGCCAGTTTTTATGTGGTCGTTGACATGATTTGGAGTAACCTAAGTTTTTTTTCGAAGGAGTTTTGAAGATGTTAAATCGGAAAAATTTAAATATTTATTTTAAAACATTGACATCTCTAAACTCACCGTATATCTAATCCTTAACGGTAACTGTTAAAAAAGCGATAATAACGATTCCCACGATCCCGGTAGAAGTGGAACGGTGGAACATTCCCACAGTAGGGGGTGGGATGAATAGGATAAATGACAGGAAATTTTCTGAAAGGAAGCGAAAAAAAGGAGTAAATTACGAGGCAGCACCACCAGGCAATAGAACCTAGCCCCCGACATTGAGAGATGGGGCTCCCCAGTTGTATCGGCAAGGGGTCGGAGGAGTGGCCAGAATAGTTAGTTATTTTTCTGTCTTTTCTGTTGATGGGTACGAATTGGAAACTGCATTATACAGATAGTACATTTGAGAGTGGGAACTTTGCAATTTTGTGAGAAACTTTTGCGCAAAACTGGGTCATCGTTGGATAATTTAAGGAGGAGGATCGTAGTAGGCTGCCAATGAAAAAATTGGCACTGTCTTGTTTTAGTTTTGAAAGTTTTAAAATGTTTTTCACATTTTTTCACCTCGCATGTTTTTCGCCATCATCATTCCTGCCTACTTTGATGTATAAAACCGTTTCCTCGTAATCGACAGCCCACAAATTACCTTTTAATTCCATACAATTTCCACGTGCCAGACCAGGCAATTGCACCGGGTCTGGCCACGGCACCACCGAAGTTGCTGGCTTTCAATCACGAACCGAACCCTGGCCGGTGGCGGTGGCCTCACCTGAGTAGGCCGGGCCGACACAAAGTTCGTTCAACTCTCGGCCCACTTTGTCCCGCTGCAGCAGTTCTGTGTAGACTTGTGTTGTTCACCTTGTGTGTTTCGATTGCTTCTTGCATGCAATTTTATGTAACTTATTGCACCAGTTGTGCACTGTCAAAAAAAACCTGTTTGATTTTTTTTAAATTGGAGCAAGATTCCCTCAAAAATTTATGTATTTTAAAAATTAAATGATTTTAAAATTTCATTGGTTATTGTGCCAACCCTTTCCCACCTTCCTCAAAGTTCCTTCCAAGAAACTTCCCCTCAAACATGGCTGAGAAAGAAAAATCGAAAGTTGCATTTTTCATGGCACACTTTGACCGCGAAGGAACGGGAGGTGGTGGTAGGTTAGGTGACATGCAAAGGGGTGGGTGGCGCCAGGACACGGAAATAACAGCCTGCTGCCAGCCAGCCCATTTGGTTTGCTTTTATGAGCCCTTCCTCCTCCCCAAACGCAATGAAATTAGGCCAAACCTGAGTGTGCAACCCCACGTGGAAACCCTACAGGCCGGAAGCGGAAACTATATTGTCGGGGGAATTGCGGGTAGAGGAACTTGGGGAGGGGAGGACTAATTTTTCGGTTGCCTCATCGAAATTGGCTCTGGAAGAAAAACAGCTTGAGTTTTTTTTTCGAACGGGAGGAAATGAAATGGGGAATGAGGAAGGAAGTCGTTTTTTTGTAGACATCACTTCGCTTTTTTTTCGGTCAAAGTAGAACTAGTTATCTGATAGTGATCTCTTTGCTGGTTGTAAGGGATGTAAAAGCACATGTAAAAGATTAGGAAATATCACATTTTATTTATCTTTATCATATTCAATTTTTGCCCTGTACGTGAATTGTTATATGAAGACAAGCTAAATTCTTGATTGCGTTTTGCGTTAAAGGTATATAAGAATGATAAAACGATAATGTTTTTTTTCTTCGAATTTTAATGTTAAAAAAATTGTCAAGGCAAGATAAACTGAAGATATCTCCTTGTAATTATAATGTTCTCGATTTCCTACGTTTTTTCTGCTGCAAACGTAGAAAAGAATTTAAAAATATATCTTCTAACGAAAAATTAAAAAAATTAAAAAAAATATGGATTTGAATTAATAAATAATAATGAAATCATAGGAAAAACAAATTCAAGAATTCATTGAACTTTTTGACAGTAACATGTTCCAAAATGATGGAAATGATGCTTGAATCTGTTTTCCTCCCCTGGACTTGGACAAAGGACACTAACTTTGAATAACAATTGTAATAGCCTGACAATTATATTCAATATTTTGAATCTCAATACTTTAAAAAAATCAACAGGATAATCAGAGAATTTAATAAAATGTCTCGTAAACAACATCAATTTAATTCTTAAATTTCATTTTGAATCTACCTAACAACTTAAAGGTGATAAACGACCCTACACTTCCTGAAAAAAAAAATCCATCTCTAATCTCTTTTTTTTCTCACATTTTTTCCAGTTCTCCGAATGGGCGGATCAGCACGAAAATGACGCACCGGATGAAGGTAAGCCGGTTCGTCCCGCAGAACCTGTTTGTATACAGGCCAGGCCTGTCTGGGCCATCTCAACAATGCTGGAAAATTCCAACGAAAAAAAAAGTTGCTCATTTTTTACCGCTCTAAAACTGGTCTTGCCCATCATTTTCTCTTTATTCTGTTGTGCTCGTCGAAAAATAAAAACACGTTTAAAATGTATGAAAAATTCCTGCTCTGTTTTTATTCTGCATCGTCATCGCGAATGAAACCAGCATAGAAAAAAAAACAAACCTACATGATACTTTAACCATTCCTCTCGTAAACATAATCTAGGACAGTATCAAAAAACCCGCCGTTGCGCGCCACCCTCTCTGCAGTATCAAACGAATTGCGTCCCGCCGCCAACCAAACAAATCCATTTTCCACTCGATGCGATTTTCCGCCGCCACCACCTCTGACGCCAATCGCAGTAAGCCATGGAAATCCACCCACAATAGAAAATAAAGCTCTCGTTAAGGTGGAGCAGGGGAAAAAATGGTTGACAATTTGTTTTGCTGTCATTTTGTGCTCTGTTTTCACCTGTTTGTACACG
Organism: Culex quinquefasciatus; assembly: GCF_015732765.1. Taxonomy (NCBI): domain Eukaryota; kingdom Metazoa; phylum Arthropoda; class Insecta; order Diptera; family Culicidae; genus Culex; species Culex quinquefasciatus. Next base: position 211,313,399 of record NC_051862.1, on the reverse strand, counting down.
AAGAGAAAACAAAACAAAAAAAACTACCTAAAAAAATGGGATTTGAGTGTCGAAATTGTTACGTAATATTATTTGTAGAGCGGCAAAAATTATTATTGACTTGGAAATAATGATATATTAAACCAAGAATGTCTCATTTTCATTAAACAGAAACAAAAAAAAAATCTAGAGTAAATGAAACAAAAAACATGCAAAAGTCAAAAATCATCTTTAAAAACGGCAAATAAGACAGTCTTACGATAATCGTGAAGTCACCCGGACGCAACCAATGGCAATGGTTGCTGTGATGTAATAATTGAGATTAAATTTGTCGGGAGAGTTTTACCAACCTGGGGATTAATCCCGGTGAGGATTACCAGAGCCTTCTGTAGGGTGGGGTAATGGGCAAAAAGGTGAGCACTTTTACGGGCTTTGGGACACACACACACACCTTATTAATGGTGTTTGGGATCGCTGGAATGGTGAAGCCATCATCCGCTAGGAATGGGGTACTTTAATGGTGGGCGTGCTGAAAAGTGGTTCGGTGATTAAATGGAGTTTTATGGCAAACGGTTTTAATGGTCGTGCTTTACAAGCATCTTGTTGATGTTTTCTGAAGTTATTTGAAATTGATTGATGCTGCGTGATAATCGTGGTGGATGAGGTCAGGGCTCGATATTCTCTTTACAATCAAGTTATTATTAACTTATTTTAAACCCTAATAATATTTTAAGCCACAAACATCAGGGATGCCAGATTCGCAGATATTTAAAATTACAGGCATTTTTGAAAGCTATTTTCTTTTCTTTTTACACAGGATTTTCGTTACAGTGTTCATATGATATCGCTTTTTAAGTAAAATTCCCTATTTATTTTTTATTTTTATTTTTGAATGAATCAGACATTCAGATTTTTTATATAGTCAGCACAAGGCAAGATTTTTTTTGGCTGCCAATCACAAACCATCTAAATTTTACAATAATTTCGAAAACGAAACTATTGGCACTACACCCCCCGGGGCATGGCCTTCCTCTAACGTGGGATTTCTGCTCCAGCGCCTCTGACGAGACAGGAGAAACCGGGACCGACGTTTTACTTCACCATCCGATAGAAGCTCAGTGGATAAGGCGGGAATCGAACCCGCGTCTCATAGCATCATCGGGATCGGCAGCCGAAGCCGCTACCCCTGCGCCACGAGACCCACATACCCACAATAATTTCATAGTATGGTATTTTCAACTAATAAGTTTACACTGTACATAACCAATTCTGTATTAAACTACAGTTTAAAAAAGATTGAGCAAAACTGCACTTGAAGGAGTTTTTTGGTTTTTTCACTGATAATTTAATTAACCATAATTTCATTCATTAAAAATGTATTTAAATCAAAACTTTTGAATCTATTCAATATATTTAAAATAAAATCGGAACATATACGTTTTCTTTCAGTTTATTTTCAAAGAATTTTTAAAATTAAGTTAAATGGTGATTATGCTGAAACCTACAATCGAATGCAGAAATATTGTACAGAAAATCATAACTCAAATTGTCAATGTTATTTTTATTACATCTATCTCGATGGTCTTAAATAAAATCGCTAGCAATTTTGAAAATAGTGAAGTGAATGAAAAAAAAAATAGTTTAATTTTAAAATCCACAGTTAACTATCTTAAATGTGTTTCTTTACATTTTGTGAAACTGGTAAAATTTACATTAATTCTCTAAATTGTGAAATCATTACTCCACAAATCTTTTGACTATCAAAGTTATTTTCTTCAACTCTGGGAACACTGTCAAGAGAAATCGATACCGTCAACTGGGGCGAACTGGGATTACAGTCTGAACAGGGACAGCACGTTTAGGAGCACTTAAAAGCATCAAATTTGGAAATGAATGCACACATTATTTTGCTCTGAATCTGGTCGAACCGAAATCACTCAAAAATATCAAAATACAGCAATTCCCCACGAAAACAGCATGATTAAAAAAAAAATAGTCCGATAAAGCTCAACATTTTTCTCGGAGTTCCTTGTCCGAAATACTAAGACCCGTAATTTTTTCAATCCAGATATCGCAAGTTCTATAATCATATAAAACACAAGTGCTTATAGAAAATAAAAAAAAACTCTTCATATATATTCGGAAGACTTAGAGATAAGCTCTTTTTATTTATTTCCATCAGTCATGCAAATATTATTAGGAAATCAAAAAAATAACTTTAAAAAAACAGATTCAAAATAGATAAGATAACGTTATTTCTCTTTTTTTTATCAAATCGGGCGCTTTAAACAAAAAAAAAATCATAAATTCATAGATGTTTTGCCAATTTTAGAAGCATAACTGTTGCAGCAATAAAAATTAAAATATCAAGCCACAGTCTAAACACTGAATGAAAAAAGGCATTTTAACATTCATTTCACACTAATTCAGTTGATTTGCAATCATTTGTTAAAAAAAAAAAACAAGATTTGGTAAAATCAAAGATTTAAGAGCGAGTTTTTCACCAGTGTATAACAGATCGTATCGAGGTGCTCCGATTTGGATAAAATTTCAGCGTTTGTTTGCCTATACATGGGATGAACTCATGCCAAATATGAGCCCTCTATGACAAAACGAAGTGGGGTAAAGCGGGCATTGAAGTTTGAGGTAAAAAAACATGAAAAATCATAAAATTGATCCCATTTGCGTAAAACTTGATCAATAACAACTCTCTTAGATGCATTAGAAAGGTCTTTTGAAGCACTTTAAAATGTGCTATATACATCTAAGATTGGCTTGACTTTTTCTCATAGCTTTTGCAAATAACTGTTAAAAATTGATTTTTCTAAAACCTAAATATCTTTTTGCAACAACCTCCAACACCCATACTCCTATAGGTCGAAAGATCAGTGATTTCATGGACTATAAGCCTACTGAGTTAACTGTTTGGCCAATCGCAGTTTTTCTCATAGATTTACGATTTTTCTAAAACAAACATTTTACATCGTTTACTTTTGCCCTGTAACTCATGAAGACGGCACTTTTTGGGCTCCATTTTTACATATCCGAAATCTTCAGGAAATTCCACGTAAGTTTGAAGTCTAAAAGTTGTTAATTTGATTGAAAATTTGATTGTTATTGTGATTGTTATAAATTTGTTTTTCAGTAAAGAGAAAAATTCAAAATCTATTCTCAATCCATCGCTGAGACCAACCAATATTTTTCTCCCTATCCAGCAAAACTATTGCCCAACTCAATAAAAACGTCAAACCCCTCCGTTCGAAAACAGCGCCACAAATTTATGGCACCGACCATCAATCAGTGCTGCACTTTCAGCAGCAGCTCGGCAACAATCGTAAAGTACCTATCCGACAAGGATGAAAACTGATTCATCATCACTTTACCTTACTTTTTAAAGGGGATTTTTTTTTGTTCTGCTTGGTTCGCTCGCAAGTTGCATTCATGGGGTTTGAGGCGAAAACTGTACCGAGCAGCTGCAGAATTCACACCGTCCACCATTACAGTGGGTGACACAATTTTTTTGCTAATGATTTTCTGTTGAAATATTGTGACAGTTGAAATCTTTTAAAAATCTGTAAAATGTTTGTTTATTTTAAGGAAAAGCATTTTTGCCAAATCGTTTAATCCAAGCAAACTGACTCCAAGTGGCCAAGGATCGATTTACAGCTCCCCAGCGACTTCAATGAGAACAGGAAGAATGTAGCTTTTGAAAAGTTCACAATTCGAAAATGCTTAAAATTTGAGATTCTTTCGAAATCTCTGAATCACCTAGGAAAAGGCGGAAGCACGGGGAATGCTTGGATTTTTCTTTTTTGCTTCTTCTCCACTCAAGTGGGACATGAGCGGAATCGCATGGGAGGTCAATAAATTTATGTTTGACATAAAATATCAAATTCCAATTTCGCTCTTGGCGGTATTCCGGTCCGATTGACCGCGGTGCCCTGGACGGACTGACCAACTGAGATACCACCCCCAACCCGTACGGTTTTGAGGTTAGGTTAAGCTTCCTTCGATTCCGCCCGAGCTTTTTACTCACAGATCCTGTTACACCGTAAAGATGAGCTCGTTGACCGCCATTGTTTTTTTCCAAATCGGCCCCGAAGACGACGTCGCCAGGATCAACAAACAATGAGCGGTATAAATTTACTCCCTCAACCAACCTCCCACAGCATGCCATGGCCCAAGGTCCTCCGGAGAAGATCCCAGCAACCGTCTTTGTCTCGTTTCGCTCGGAGCTCGGAGCCAATGAGCGACATATTTTATCCGATTTAAGTCAATTGAAGCGGAAACAATAATGGAAAATAAATAACCTTCCGTTTTTTGCCCGGCTTGGCAAGGGAAATTGTGGGGGAGACTAGAGCGCCTAAAGGTTGGCAAACCGCAGAGTGACATCTGGTGAGGGAAAAGTTAGGACGATCTGGCTCGTAAAAATGCTTGTTCTGTGGTTTCCATGGAAAACTGTCGGAAAATTTCGATTTGGGAGGAGTTTTTCTTGACGGGATGGCCTCATTTCGTATTTATTTAATGTTGATTGATTTGTTGTCAAGTTGTTATTACTTCTTGGCAAGAAAAAAGTTTTGAAATGTCACAGCAAAAAACTGACCTCCCGCAAGGGAAGTGAAGTTATGTAATCCTGTCAAAACATGCTTTGATGTCCCTTCAAGCGAAATTTCAAATAAATTGCATTCAATCAAGCTTCTCAACTGATTGCAAAATCGCTTCAGAAAGTAACTTCAACAAATTTAATAAACTTCAGTACACAACTGCTGACAGCGAATTTATGATCTCGATAAACACCAATCTGTAATTTGTTCGTCTCAAGTGCAACAACAACAAAAAAGCACCATTAAAACATTCCCTTTTATGGACTTACAGAGTCAAGCGTCATTACTCATCGAACCGTTCCTTTTGGTGGTACCGGTTCGATGGCAACATCTGTGGACATTTGTCGACCCCCTGTGTCAAGGAGCGAGGGGGTTAAACGATTTCATTTCCGGTGCCCCAATATCGTCGATGACCGTTGTTGCTTTTATGGTCCTTTTTCCCTCCCTCCCCGGGAAAGTAAATTGCTGACCAAAGATGTGTTAATGGTATTTGCGAACCACGGTTATTAACACCAGCTAGTGAATAAATTATTTCGCACCACCCTATTGCGGGCGTGTGCTGCAATTTCGACGTTGGGAATATCTCTGTAAAAGAGCTAAATTAAAAAAATACAATTATGGCATGCTGTGTAAATACTTTTGAAATACTGTTGAAATACTGTTGATATACTGTTAAAATACTATTGAAATACTGTTGTAATACTTTTGCAATACTGTTTAAATACTGTTGAAATACTGTTAATATACATACCATTGAAATACTGTTGAAGTTCTGTGGAAATTGGAAAACATTTTAAATTTTAGAAACATGGATTTTGAT